>NC_030828.1:59295917-59611274 GCF_001704415.2 Capra hircus
AAAGCAATCAGTGGTTGAAAAAATATACCTATTTAAATGTAATTAAAATAACCATATAGGTAATAAACAAGACATGAGTTTCAGTTCCGCAGCGAACACAAACTGGTTCAGGGCGCTAACGGAACTTCAGATGCTGTGTGAAATGAAGATGTCAAGGTCTCAGTCTGGTGGCTTAAATGTTGTGTAAAAGGATTAGATGCCCTAACAGAGCAAGATAGAAAGTTTTAAATCAACGGGGCCTGAAGACTGAACTGCGGTGGGTCTGCATCTCTGTTAGTCTCTGCACTCTGCAGTCACCGGCCAACGTCAGGTGATGACTCAGAGAGCCGACTGCCGTGTGAATAACTGTACTTATGAACTAAACCAACAGAACCAGAGTAGCCTCCAGTCTCTTGCTATGTAGGCAGGGTAGTTTGAATCTTTCTGAGGGCAAGCTATTATGAAGGGAGGAAAAACATTAGCATTTTAAAAGATAATTACAGGAGTGTTAGAGGTCGTTCTAAATTTAATCATTTCACATAACGTAAAAGAGAAAAGAAAAAGTTAACAAACATCTTTAAAACATAATTAAGAGTTCAGTTAACAAATCTTTGTCATACTTTCACAAACAGTAAAAATGCCACAGACAAAAATGACCTATTTAAGTTGTGCAAGTATATGACACATTGCAGGCGTTATAATTATCTCTTTTTCAAATTCGGTTTATCAAAACAGCAGCGAGGCCAAACCACATTTTTTCCTCTCGGTTAAGCATATTTTCCTTGAAATGAGGTAAAGCATGGTACCAAGTGCAATGCTTATCTGTGCTACATGAACAGAACAGAGGAGGAAAAAGCTATTATAAAACGCAGCATAGTCAGGACTGCTGAAAGTATTATTTAAAAAAAAAAAATCAAAAAACATTTACAATGAAGGTTCATGCCAACTAACCTCCACACAATCATCGTAAGGAATTTCTGCAGTTGCTTTTCAAAACGTGCCCGCCCAGTCCTTCCCGCGTGTGCTGGCCGTACAACCACACCGCCCACCAGCGGGGACTCCAGATCACACCGGGTCTCACATGGCAATCACAGGAACAAAAGGACGACAGACAAGGTGGTCGAGTGGGGCGACAGAGAGCAATTTTTTGTTTTTTATCCCTTAATTAAATGGATGCAAAACATTTCAGTAAGCTGAACTGGGGGGAAGTTTACAGCATTAAAAAATCAGCAGCACAACAGCATTCATAACCATTTTGTATATCTACATCAGAGTTTTGATTTTCCAACTTAAGAACCAGGGGATCAGAGATTGCTTCAAAGTGTGAGTCACAAACTAAAATCAGCTACTGTCCTCCAACCAAAAGGAGAAAAAAAAAAAAAAAAGCAATAGCTAAAGTCTGCTGTTAATAAAACATTTTGAATGATAGCAGGAAATTTGAACCCCTGAGACTGTGTGACCTAATCTTATCCAAGTCTGAACTTTTTAGTATTAACAAAAAATACTCTTCTTAAGGTTACAAAATATATTGAGGCATTTTTCTCCCAATGGGGATTGTAACTCTGAAACAATCTGATTTTGGTGCCAGGAGGCCAGAGGACGCCTCGACACTGGGATTAGTGCATTAGACACAAGGCAAGGCCCTAAACTCCTGGCAGCAGGTAGTTTATAATTATCAAGAGATTTGTGATACAGCTTTATCACGAATCACCCTCACAAGGAAAATTCATATCCAGCCTTACTTGTTAAGTGTACACATTTACAGTTATGTAATTCAAGAAGTGCTTGGTTTTACATTGTCAGGAGATCTTACATGGAGGTGTCTAAAAAAAAATCAAATAGAAATCAAAGGTTCCGAATCAGAATTAAATTTTTAAAAAACATGTCCATCCAAATAAATTTGCTCTAAAGCTCATTTAGTAACTGAGATCTCAGTGGAAGTTTAAGGTTGGAGACGACAAATCACGTGGGAGAAGCGGAATGCTCCCTTCACTCAGGTCTCCTTAGAAAGCGGAGCGGACAGGTTTCTGGGTGCACGCGTGCAGAGGTGTTTCTCTGGGGGTGGGTGGCGCAGATAAAGCAAGAAGTACAGTATTCGACTGCAATTCAAAATATCAATGCAGCATTATATGAGGCGCCACGTTCAGAATGATGTGCTGGAAATTACGAGACGCCTCTGCTCAGCTTTCTTGAATTTCAAGCATAATTAAGGGGCAATTGCAGCAAAACTCTACTGGTACGTTGGTGGGAGCGCAAGACTGACCCACAGCTTTTAAAAAGGTAAATTAAGAGGTATTACAGTTACAGTGCAAAAAAAAAAATTAAAATTTCAAGCATAATACATAAACATAGCACCAAACGGGGAGGGGGAAAAAACGCATGCAAAAGAAAAGAACTGAGGTATTTAAGTGAAGAGTGCCGACAAGTCTGATCAAAGAAACTTAGGCAAATGCCTAAAAGTGTCTTTTTTCTTCCTTTTCCAAAGATGGAAACAATGAGCTAGTTTACCTAAATTAATGGCCTAAATCACAGACATATCAAAATTACGGCAGTTTATCGCAAACATTAAACTTTCATGGCGGTAACAGCGCAGCTTTGGTAGGTGAAGCACGCAGCACTGTGAAAGCAGAGTAAGAAATGTGTGTGTGAGAAGATGAAGGGTAAGGTGCTCTGTTCTGCTTCTTTACGTAAGTAACCAATCCATTATAAGATCTGCAGCATATTTTAGGTGTGATATGTATAAAGTTTATTTTGTTAGAGCAACAGCCTACAGGGCAAGGTTTATTTGCCACAGACAACTTCCATCCGTGGAACTACCTAGCTGGAGGTTTCTAGTAAAAGTGGGGTATTTAGCCAAAGATGATTCTTATGATGTATCTTTTAAAAAATCCATAGGTTACATATTCTGATTTTGAAAATGTCTTCAGTACACCTGACAGAAATTCTCATATAATCCTGTCATTAGTTAGGTTACAGCTATACTAGTGAGTCATTAAGTATCACGCTGTCTCGAGGTCTAATGCATAATAAACAGAATGAAGGGAATGTGAAACAGTTTGTTCCAGAAAGATCAGAAGTGAAAGAATATCCACAAGGATTTTACTTTTAAGGCAAGAACCTCTTTTATGCAAGACAACATGGCATGAGAAAACTAGGATGTGATCTGCCAACATGCCGGCCCATGCTGATCAACAATCTGTCCCTTACTAGTAAGTGCAATAGCGACCGGGAAGCATCGTCTTACGCAATGCAACGTGGAAAGAGAGAGAGCACTGGCACACTCCTCTCTCAAACCACATCCCTCTACTCGGCTTATCGACGCCGCAGGGCGGGCTCTGCCACGCACACTGATGGGTGCCCAGAGCTCTCAACAGAACCCGTTGTCGGGGTGGGGGGGTGCTGTTTCAGGTTTAAGCTCCTTGGCCTCCTAACTCTAAGCAAAACCGACAGAAATTAAACTAAAATGAAACAAGACAAAAACGGTCAAGAATCACTTGGAACACTTGCGAAAATGTCATCAGTAAAGCACTCTCGTGATTTAAACAAAGCAGAAGTGAGGAAAGAAGACGAGAAAGATTGTGTTTGCGCAAAAAACTAAAACTACGGTTAGTTTCAAAATTTTTTACATAGGTTAAATGTTTTATTCTGTAATCTATCTTGTTATCAAACAAACTTTACGTTCTGCCTTCAACTCGTTCCACTCACTATCAGTTTTAAATCATCCTTTTCAACTTAAATATTTTCCACCTTAATTCTGCTTTCCTTTTTTTTTTTTTTAATTTAAAAAGGGGTTTTCAGCTGTTGGGAACCTGAGGTTGATTAGCTTTGAGGCTTCGCAGGGCTCTTCTTGCTGCTGCAGACTTGGCAATCCTGTAACTTCGGCCAACGCCTTTGAACTTCCCCTTCCCGACCACTTCCACGGTGACTCTGACCTTGCCATCGTAGGTTCTCTCAGCTGGGCTGCAAAAGAGCCAAGCAGCTCGAATGAGAAGTCAGAAGTATTTATTGTTATTGTCAATCAGCACCAAGTACGTACTCTCAGGCTGAGAGTCCCCTGTAGAAGCTGACACCGCACAGAGGAAACGTGTGTTCTGACAGCCTCCCACTGCCAACAGATGGTGCTGCCACTTCCTTCTCACTTCCCGGGAGCAAAAAGAGCCAGTGAATCAGGCTGCAAATGGCAACTGCAGGACAGCATGGCCCAGGGTGAGTATTTCCTCAAAACCGTGAGTGTATGGCATCTCTGAGGACTTTCCCCCTTGTTTTTCAGTGAGTTAATGCTCTTCCATGCACACTTTCGCTTACCTGAATTTGGCAGTTTCTGGTTCCATTTCAAGCAATTCTCGCACAGGGGAACGGGGCACATTTGCAGAAAATTTTTCTGTAATCAAAATGAAAGAATAACGTGCTTAATCTGCTTGTTTTTTTTTTTTTTTTAAGTTGCTTTGAATTGTGATCCTGCTTCTTTCGAAGGGGAGCCAACCATACCGATCAGCGGCCGCATCATGGGATAGTACACCTGCCAGACCGTCTCCAGCGACATCCCGCTGTCCATGTAAATGGCGCCCGCAAGTGACTCGAAAATATCCCCCATGGCCTTTGGAACTTCAATATCCTCTTCTTTCTCTTCATCCTCCTCGGATCTCCTAAGCTATTATAGTGAGAAAAGAAACTTGTAAGCAGAAAGGCCTCCTAGAAACGCAGTCTACAGAGATGTTTTTCTTTTCTTGGATGTGACTCCTACCATCTCTTTAACAAGGGCAACAAACCAAACATTTATGACAGGCCAACTACACTGTAATAGGCTCTTCATAAAAGCTGTTGCTGTGTCCGACTCTGAGACCCCACACCCTATCGCACACCAGGCTCCTCTGTCCTCCACTAGCTCCCAGAGTTTCCTCAAATTCATATCCACTGTGTCCGTGACGCTACCTAACCATCTCATCCTCGCCACCTCTTCTCCTTTTGCCTTCAGTTTTTCCCAGCATCAGGGTCTTTCCCAATGAGTCCAAACACTACCTTATCTTAAAAAAAAGTTTTTCACTTAAGAAAAAAAAAGCCCTTCTCTATTTAGTATTCTGTATTCAACAAGGGGGGAAAAAAGATGACTCTCAAATAAAACCAAAGACAACCCTACCACAAACTGTAATAGTCAATATATTTATGAAAAAAAATTCAAATTCATGCACAATCACAGAACTGAGTGCTGAAACAGCTCTGCCCGCCGGCAGCTCGGCCAGGAGCCAGCAGAACCCTCATCCATGCAGTGTGAGCAAGGGTGCGCGCTGCTGCAGGAGAGCAAACCGCCACTTTTTGACAGAGAAATTCTGTTTGGAAGGTGTTTTCCTCCCAGCTCTCCTTTTATTAAACCGCTTAATTAATCACTATGACAGAGAACCTGATACATAGTAGGTATTCAAATTAATAGAATAAAAATTTACATAGGCAGCAAATGCCTTTTAAAAGTTCCTAATTCTTTGATGTGGCAATTCCGTCTCCAGGAGCTCATCTTAAGAGGGTAGCTGGATATTTATGTGTATTTATCACATACATGTTTATCAAACCCCTAACTGAAAATATGTTAACCATCCAGACACGAAGGAGCTGTTTGAACACATTACACTTCAGCCATATACTCACTAGCATGTAGCCTACTAAAAGTCATAACCCCAATTAATAATTATTGGAGAAAATCACCCACAGTATATCAAAGAAGAAGAACAAAGCATGTGTGATAGAATTTCATTTCGTATGTTATGCAAGTTTATATTTATATACATTAGCAACGAAACATCACAAAATGATAATTTTGGTTCTTTTATTTTATAAAATACAAATTACTTGTGAAAGAGAAATAAAAAGAAGAGAGGAGAGCCATGTCTAAATGGATTGCTTAGCCACACAAAATTCTATACAGTGGGTTTATAATGCTGACTACTGGAAAAACAAGGCAACTTACTGCTGTGGATGGGAATTTTAAAACTTAACAAGTTTACAAGTATCTACTTGTGGCTCAGACGGTAAAGCGTCTGCCTGCAAAGTGGGAGACCCCGGTTCAATCCCTGGGTTGGGAAGATCCCCTGGAGAAGGAAACAGCAACTCACTCCAGTACTCTTGCCTGGAAAATCCCATGGACAAAGGAGCCTGGTAGGCTACAGTCCACGGGGTCTCAAAGAGTCAGACATGACTGAGTGACCCCACTTTTCTTTCTTCACCAAATTTAATTCTCTTCTTTTACAAATGAGGAAACTGAGGCTGAGAAAGGTGAAGACTTTCTTAAGATCCAACAGTAAGTTAGAGAAGCCAGACATGACATTCCCCATCACTTTTTCGTAACTTCCATAAATATGTTTATATAAACGAAGGGCAGGAAAAGAATGAACAAAAACTAGCAAAAGCCAGTAAGTCCAACTGTCATCAAAGGTTTTTTTGACCAAGGACCTTATTTTTCCAAGCAGGGAATCGAACCTGTGCCCCCTTCATTGGAAGCTGAGTCTTAACCACTAAATCACCAGGGAAGTCAAAAGATAAGGTTAGTTTTAGCTAATTCCTCAACTTCTAAGCTTACGTATTTCTACAGGAGGAGACTAGAAGCAATACTGAATGTACCTGAGGTGGCTGTGACTCCTGGTCTCACTGCTGGCTGTACTCCACCTCAGGCCACTAATCTCGGAAGAGTGTACCAGGAGGAAGAGGGAGGAAGGGTACCAGCTATGCCCCTCCTTCAGCACACTCGACACCCAATTCACCGCCTGACCCTCCGCCCTGCGGCTCCACCTCCAAACCCAGGCTCCCCACTTCTCTCATAGGACGCCAAGGAAGTGCACTCCTCCTTAACAAAGTTTGTGTAACTAACAACAGGGAGGTACATGGTCAAGAAAGAATAATTACAGTGGCTACCAGAGTTATGAATGGATTCCGAGTTCTCACAAGAAATCTACGGAAAGAACAGAGGGGTCGGAATGAAAAGAAGAAATGAGAGGGCTCTCCTGGGTACCCAGGTATGTGGATGGATGTTAGTGAAGAATCAGAGGCTGGAAAGATCTCAGCAAAATCTTTCCTTATAAAACTTCAAAACAGGACACACACACACACACACACACACACACACACACACACACACACACACACACACACACACACACACACACACACGAGAATTAGCTCCATCACCAAAAGGACCTTTGGCTGAACCTACAATAGACATCTATCAAATTCCAATCCCTAAAATTTTAGAAGTTTGCTTTTTAAATGAGATTTCCCCATTTCAAGAGAAGCAGGATGTACATTCGTGATGCTTACCTGAGATTGAGCAAATATTTCTGATCTATTTTAAACAGAGAAAGGGCAGAATCCACCATGCCGAGCTCTCACTAAGGTTAAAGCTTTTTTGGGGACTGGGGTCGGGGGGCTGCACCTCTCTGGCGTGCCTGAATACTGGAAGCCCACACTGGGGGGTAGGGAGGGGGCGCGGTGCACCTCTCTGGCGTACCTGAATACCGGAAGCCCACAGTGGGGGTCAGGGGGGCGCGGTGCACCCCTCTGGCATGCCTGAAAACCGGAAGCCCACAGTGGGGGTCAGGGGGGCGCGGTGCACCTCTCTGGCATGCCTGAATACCGGAAGCCCACAGTGGGGGTCAGGGGGGCGCGGTGCACCTCTCTGGCATGCCTGAATACCGGAAGCCCACATCAAGGACTAAGGATGAAGCTGCTGGAAGCCCCTGGCTCCTTCTCCTCACCAGAATGACCACAGTACCTGCGGCCAAGTTTAAAAGGGCTGCCTGAAGACTATGACCCATGTAGGTTTCCTGGAGAACACAGAGCGTGCTGAGGACCACAACCCTGGCCTTCAGCTGGCTCTTTGGATGGCTGTGTTGAGAAGCCTAGTTGGAAGGCTTTATAAACACTGAACTCAACGTATCTTAAAACGGCACTAACCTCGGAATCCATTCCTTGCATTTCGTTCTTCTCGAGCTGAAACTGCACGAAATCGTCGATGACGTGGAAGAGCTCGGGAGAAACGGCCTTAAAGTACTTGTGGTAGTCATATTTCACAGCCAACGACGCGAAGATGGTGTTGTTGACCAGAGCAGAGCGCAGGTCAGTCAGGACCCCTGGGGAGTGCTGCCGTGGGTCTTCATAAAGGTGCTTGGTTATGAGGTAGTCCAAAATTGCATCTCCCAGGAATTCTAAGCGCTGGTAACAATCTGAAGGAAGATTCAAAGGGAAGTCATGAGAGCCAGCAAAACCACCGACACGATTTCCAAATAATAACTCAGTTAAAGGATGGATTCCCCCAAGACCCACTGAAAAGACCTTTATTGAGAAGGGGGTTCCATTTATACATATATTCTTCAATGACAGAATTACTAAACGACATCCTATTGAAGCTTCTGGAAATTAAGTTCTAATGGCAAATTAAGCACACTTCTGATATATAAATTGGGGTCATAAAACCCTTAAGTTGCCAAAAGACTAACGCTCATTAAGAAAAAGGCATTTCCCAAGTGACATCATTTCACTGAGCCTCTTCCTTTGGCTCTCTGCTGGCCAGGTAGGTGCTGGGACATCATTCTAAAGCCTCCATCACGATCCGCATCTAGCAATGTCAGACCCTGCACGTGTCCCCTCCCCACGGTCCGATACCACCACTGGGCACTGTCCACTCACACTCTGCGAAGTGTGGGGGTGATACACACCTCACCACTCCTGGGTTACATTTGTTACACAAGATGACACTTAGTACAAGAAGACCTTCTTCTCAAACTGAATAAAAAATGGTGAATTTGACACAAATCAAGAAGGAGAATAGCAGGGGCAAGCAGAGACCTTCAGCAAAAATGATCAATGTCAAAATGGGAGACTTTATCAACACTAACCAACACTTCTATTTTCTCACACTGATTTAAAAGGAGCCGTTCAACTGTAGAAACCCAGGTGGGAACATATTAAGTGAGCGGCCCCCTCACGCCCAGTCAGCTCAGAAGCGAGGGCTGAGACCGAGTAGAGCCCAGGGCTCCTTCCAGGAGAGTGCGGTAGAAAACCAGGCCTCGTTTCTTCTCCACAAAGAAAAACAGGCTTCAGTTTCACCAGCGTTTCTAGTCTAAGCCAGATAATTTTTCACTTTTGGTTTTACATTCTTCTGATCATCTTAACCTACATTGTTTGTCTTATACAAACGTTATACTCAGCTTTGGTTTTCTGAATTCAAGCGCTTGTGACTCTGACATAGAGGGGAAAAAAAAAAAAAACTCCAGACTCTCGCTGTTTCACAATCTGAAGCTGGTTTTGGTTTTAGGCGCCTATTCTCCCTTCTAATCGAACGGACTGGGAGTCGATTAAATAAAGGAGAGAAAGAAACATGGAGCTTACTGCAAAGCAGGCGATGGGAAGAACAGAGCACGGGCGATGAAACCGTCCTGTGCCAAGAGTTTCTTTTAATCGATTCCTCTTTAGACTTTAAAAGACCTTAAGAGAGGGCCCTTTTTGTTCAGGAAGAACAATAAAAAGACATGGGGACACATCCAGGATATAGGAATAAATTATTTAAGAACCTGAAGCAGCAGTGACCGGACACCATAAAGGCAGTGGGGCAGGATAAAACAGCAAAAACACATCATAATACTAGGCTCAAATCTAACTATGCTGCACAGAAAATGACGTGAGCTGCTAAGACAGCTCTGCTCCCAACTCTCAAAGTTTAGGAACAGCCCAGAAAGATGAGGGAAAAAAGGACTGTTTTCATTTTCCTGCGCTTCCTCCCCCCACCGTGCATATTAGGCTCTAAGTCTGTACATACACAGATTATTCTCTTTACATTATTTTACGGGTTGATCCAATTAACACCAGGCCTCATTTTCAGAGCAGCAAGCTGTGGTCTGGGGCTCCTTACCCGTGATCGTATTGTAGTGGTAGGAGGCGTGTGTAAAAGCCTGTAGAAGGTAAGCCTTATTCTTGAATCTGTAGTTGATTTTCTTTTCGAAATTTTCAAAACCCGAGATCAGGTGACGCAGTGTCCTGTCTGCATCGGGGTGATCAAACATACACCTCGGGGGGATCTTCAAACACCCATACTCCAAGTCTTTCAACACAGAGGCTCGGTAGCCGGCTCCAGAGGCGGCCGCACGGCTCCCTGAAAGGGTCTTTTGTTGGCTGGTGAAGTTCTCCCTGGCCGGGCACATGGCCTTTTCCCGATCAGTCCTTCTAATTACCGGGAGCACCTTCAGACCCAGCGAGCAGAGGAACAGCTGGGCAGCCCGCTCGCCGCAGCTGGTCAGGTAGCAGCCCAGCAGGGCCTCCACGCAGTCGGCGATGCTCTTGTCGGCGATGCACTGCTCAGTGTGCAGGTCGTAGGAGATGGACTGCTTCCCGGCGTCGACGCCGCAGTTTTCTTCTGATGGGTTCCAGAACCCCACCACAAAGTCATCCTCTTCAACAGCTTTGCTCGGATCCAGATAGCACATCGCATCCCACGAGCTGTAGTCGAAATCCTCAAAGTCGGATGAGAATGGCAGACTACCCAGGGAGGACTTTTTGGGCATTTTCCACTCGTATGCAGAATCGGTGGCGGAAAAAGGAGAAAGCGAGATTTTCTTGACGAAAGCCCCTGACCCCATCAGCATGTTATCTATGAACTTGATGTGCTCCTGATCGTACTCCAGGAAGTCGTCCTCATCGTCGGCGTCCTCCTTGGGAGCCCTCCACATCAGGTCCTCCTCCTCCTCTTCCTCCTCCTCAAAGTCATCGTCCAGTTTGCCATTAGCCAACATGCAGTCTTTTGTCTGGAAGAGGGGGAATGGGGAAGGAGGGGAGACATAGCTGCTGTTTTTAAAAGGGTTTGAGACTCAATAAAAGCAAGGGTTATGGATAATTTCAAATGACAACCACAAATACTAAAAGGCAACTTTCAAATCATGGCCATTTGTTTTCAATTAACATAAAATAAGTTATTTAATCATATAAACAAAGTAAAACATGTTCTTTGAATGTTCATTTTCTAAGTTATAAAATGACCTTTATCTAGTATGAAGCTTTAAGTTAAGGATTTTATACACGGATATAAAGTTTAAAATTAAGGCTCACAAGGCAAAACTTCAGCTAAGAATTATAACTCTGGCAAGATACACAATGAAAGCTCTCATATGCCGATCACAGAGCTTTTCAATTTTGCTGACAAAGTTTTAAAAGAAATTTTTAAAGATTTTCAAATTAACAAAATTAAATTCCAGGTGTAGAAAAAGCATAACCTCTGCAATTCAGTAAGAGTATAATATATAAACAGATAAAATTACTTTCTTTATAACATTAAAAATGTACAGTGGGGTTTCATGATGAAGTTTTTGTCCCTACTGCCACTTCAAATCCAAGCACATTCGCTACAATGTAAAAACTAAACTGCCCTGCTTGGAAACTAAAAGTGATCACTATGAACTAAGCTATGAATTTGAGAAATTATGCTTTTCCCTGCAGGGTAACAGATTATAGCATAACTGACAAAAATAGAAGACAATTTAGACTAACATGAAACACAACAATCCAATTTCTGTCAGAAGGTCTTTGCTAATTCCAGTTTCTCGGGCAAAAGCTTATTTGTGAGTGACAATCTTAATAATGGGCCAGGAGTCAGTAACCATGGACCTTTTCTGCAATGCCAGAAAGACACCAAATGTCTGTTGTGCAGTGAAAAAAAGAAAAGAAAGAAGACTTTACTTGGGGAGAAAGGCAGGAGGGTGTGCTTCAATTTTGATAGTGACAATTTTGCAGAGTATTATGACATAAAGGTTTTCAAGCTTTCTGTGGAGCACTTTTTTCAAGAGAGATACAAACAGCGCATTTGTCTGAAAAGAAACAAGTGCGATGAACCAAGCCGTGTATCTACAACTAACTTTCTTTATATTTTTTGATTAAAAAGTTTATGATTTCTTTTCAAGAATAAGGAAGAACACCAAAAAAAAAAAAAAAAGCTATAATGGTGGATACCTCTAGGGACTATTACCTAATAAAAACCTTATACTTTCCCAGAGTAACATGAGATGTTTTTGACTATCTGGTCCGTAAGGAGGGGGTGGAAAAAAAGGCCAAATTTTTATTTTAAAAAAGACAATAATATTTTCATTTAAAAAAATCCTTATATATCTTTAGTAAGATGCTACCATAACCAAAAATTGGCAAAGTGCAAAAAAGGCCGGGGTTTTATCAACAAATAAGCTGTGTGATCTTGTGCAAAGTTCTTTAATGCCTCTGGGTTTCGGTTTTTCTATCTGCAAAATAGTGGGATTCTACCTTACTAAATGGTTTCCACGAGCACTTCCAGTTCTTTAAGAATAAACAAAAACAAAAAAACACTAGCAAGAAACTCTTTGCTCCCACAGTTCAAGTTCACTTTCCACCTAAGCTATTCCCACCTTTGGCATCTGTATGCAAAGCTTTCATGTAAACCTACTTGCTGAGCAGCGAAGCAAGCAGAATAGGAGTGGATTAAGCATAAGCTTCCCAGTAGCATCTAACAGTCTATTTCAAGAAACAGAAATTATTAAATAAAAACTAAACAGTATTTTAATGCAATCTAAAATTCAAAGTACCAGGCCATTTGAAATGCTAAGGAAAATAAGAACTTTATATTGCATCTTTAAAAAAAAATTTTTTTTTAATTAAAAGGACATGCTAATATCACCTTTATGCTAAAAAAAAAAGTTTTTAAAGCACCAATGATACTATGACTATTTAAAAGGCAGGATAAGTGTTTCTGGAATTTTTGTCATAGACATGCAAGATTTTCTCTGAAGTTCTCAAAATCATACACACTTTCCTCTAAGCTTCTTTCTAAATTAATAACATATATAATTTTTCTAACCCAACTTGCATTAAAATATTCAATGCTCTGCCAGGTAAGTCCAATTTCTATAATAAGTCAAATACTGCACAAGTATAAAAAAATACTCAGTGAAGAGGTTAAAAAATCAAAACAGGGTCACCAAGCATGCTACCTGGAAATACTTAAAAACAGATTATCTAGGGCATATATGTCAGAAAGAAGATGAGAGAAAAAAAAAATACATATAGAAAATATAACTTGTGAAAGAAACCGTATTCTCATTGCTGATCTTTAGTAGAGATAAAGTAACAATTAACCAGTTCATCATTAATGCAAAATAAATGTCTGAAAAATGACACTGCTGGCAAGATGGCCTCCCAGCCAGCCGCCCTGGCCGGCGGGCTTCCACAGCTCCGGGCTCCCAGGCCCAGCGAGCTGCCCTCTGGTGGCCTCCAAATGAGACGAAACGCAGCAGCAGCTAATGTTCGCAGGCTTCTTTTGAGTTTTTGGAAAGATTTAAACCATTTCCAGGAAACTACAACCTTTACATATTTTTATTTTTTTAAGGTCACAAGAGGAGAAATGAGGAAGCCCTGAGCTGCAAAAGCAAGATTTTACTGAAATCATTTCACAGACAAATTTGAGATTATAGGCTACTGATTTCACTGAACAGAGCTAAGGATCTATGATAAATCGCAATATGTAATAGTCAAATGAAATGTCACAGAGTTAAGCCCTTTTTTTTTTTTTTTTGAATCACACCAGATACTCTTTTGCCTTTGGCAAGGGAAGATAATAGAAACTGTTCTCTATCGCAGTTACAACACTGTTCTAAATTCAATGAAAAGAAATTAATTTACTATATTGAATTTCTACTCTATTATAAACACACTAGGGAAAAAAAAAACCAAAAAGTTAATAGAACAAGATTCTACCCCCTCACCAGAAAATAAATCCACCCAGTTACAAGAAACTTACCATTTCATCTTTTTCCCATTTCTCTGTGTTACTTTTGTCTTGATTTACAACGTAACCAGGAGGAAGCCAATTCACAGGGGGGTCAAATATGGACACCACCATGCGGCTGGGCAGCCCCTTCTTTTTTCCAAGCCGATACAGATTACAGTTGCTGACCTGCAGCGGAAAAAAATTTATGCAACACTTATCCATAAATGATCACTGTGGAAACTCATGTAAGACATTAATGTAATTTTTATCTACAGATTCTTCATATTCCATAACTAGTCATCAGTTACAGTTTTTCTACCTATTCATGATAGGAATATTAAATTCTCATGTAATCTGAAGATAGAAAATTCAAGCTGCTGATTGGAGCTATCAAAATAGAAAATAATCGAAATCTACCAAGTCCAAAATGTCCCAATATTCTCCATGAAATAAAAGGTGGAAGTACCATAAACTCTAGCTATAAAATAAAAACCAGCACTGAACTGAACTAAAATAATTTTTTTTTTTGCAATATGGCTTCATTCATTTAAAATAATTTTTTAAGTTCCTTGAACCTAAACTATAAATATGATTTCAACTACAATGCTTTTCCAAATATCACTCTTTTGTTTTGGATGGCATTTCAAGATATTTCAACTATTTTAAAACAGAGCAAAGGCAATAAAGAGAAATTCCATGTTCACTGACATCAATAAGCCAGCTTCACTGTCTTCCCTCTGGTCTATTTTTTGTACAGCCTTCATCTCCTCCATAACCTACTCAAACCGCTATGTCTCTGCCTAGTTTTTACTTGAACACCAAGGTCTAGAACTGCCAATTTCATTTTCCGAAAACCGGGCTCCTTTTTATGTAAGTACTTCACGAGTCCCTTTCCCCCATGTAACTCAACGCCCCTGAACAAGCACCCACGCTGGAGAGGCACTGGCTGGGATGTGACAGAGAAGCGGTCCCTGAAGCCTGCGGGATGGGGAGGGGGAAGCCCCCACGAGGCTCACTCCAGGCCGAAGGGCTTTCCCACGCCGCCCGCATGGCGTAAGTAGACTCCCGTTTCCCTCTCCACACCGTGGGACCACAGCATCGCAGATGCCAACGAGAGGATAACATGCGACAGGCACTTGGATGGAAATTACAAAGTCAGTGGAAATGGTCTGCAGGATGGAGGAGGAAGAAAGAGCTCAGAGAGGGCCCACGGGAGGTACAAGGTGGGGCGGGCCACGTTCACATGGAGACATGAGCCAAGCAGCAGAGTAGCAGCAGCAGGTGTGTGCAGGCCCGGGAAAGACAGCTGGGGAGGCCACTGGCCGCGGCAGGGCTGGGGCGAGCATGCCCAAAGGGCCTTCAGCACCCCACTGCGCGAGTGACAACGATCTCCGCAGCAAGTAAAGAGTCAGAGCTTTCTAAGCAGCGGGATGGAAGGACTTTCAAAACGGAAAATAATTTCTTTCCTACCTAAGAGAATGCAGTTACTTTCTACTCACTCTCAACCTGTGCAACCACCCCAGGGAAATCTCGTTTGCTCTCAATTAGCACTCTTAAAAGACGATTCCCCTAGACCGCATCTAAGTCCTACATTCTTAATTACCTGAACATTCCACCGCGGAGTCCGTGAAGTCCGAAAGCCCTAACTTCACTTTGACTCCGACATTCCTGCCTCCCCCAGCACTGGCCCCTCAGAGCCCGGCTGCTCTGGGGGTTACTCCTGCAGCAAGCACCCTCTTTACTTAAGGAGGCTGCAGGGAAGAGTGTGGAACGCTTGGGGCTCCAGCCTCAGCCACGCTCCTGACCATCCCAGACCAGCCAGGTGAACTGCACGAGCCGACAAAACTCTCTAGGCAAGGGTTTTCTCATCTGCAAGATGGAGCTGTGTTATCATCTACCTCTCAGGGGTTCGCTGAGAAGACTGGATGGAGAACATCTGTGGACCACTCAGTGCAGCGCCAAGTGTCACGGACAACAGCAGGGAGAGGTCAGTGTAATGGTCAAGGGCAAGGTCTCTAAAGCCAGACTGTCTAGGCCGTGCCACGCATTTCCACACTTTTGACTGCTGCCACGGTTTATTCACCGAGTGCTGACACGCTCTGCCATCTGTTCCCTGTTTATACACTATAAACATACGTCCTTCCATTAACGCCTTCCCTGATCACAAGTGACAGTCCGTCCTTCCAAGTGCTCAGCAGCTTTGTGTGTTACGTGCCAAGCAGGTACCTGGCACCTTGTAACCCTTCTCTTGTATCTTCATTTCTTTTCTCTGAATCTTAATTCCACACATTTAGTGTCCCTCCTATGCGGGGCTTCCCTGGTGGCTCAGCTGGTAAAGAATCTGCCTACAATGCAGGAGACCCAGGTTCGATCCCTGGGTCGGGAAGACCCCCTGGAGAAGGGAATGGCAGCCCACTCCAGCACTCTTGCCTGGAGAGTCCCATGGACAGAGGAGCCTGGCGCGCTGCAGGCCGCGGGGTCGCGCAGAGTCGGACATGACTGAGAACCAGCACTCTCCTTCTCCTGTGCACGTGCTCTGGAGGCCCCCCGCTGCCCTGCTGGGCGGGGCAGCCCTTGCAGCAGGCCTCTGCTAGTCCTCTGGATAACGGACGCTGGAAGGCACGCTGAGTAAGTCCTCTAACTGCGCAAGGGTTAAAGGACGGCTCCTTACCTTTTTGCTTCTCATGTAGGAAAGGCGGCCCTCGTGCGCGTCGGGGTACGTGCAGAAGAGATACGTGGTGATGGCGTGCTTCAGGAAGGAGTCGCCAAGCATCTCGAGCCGCTCCAGGTTAAATCCGTCGCTGGCGTTCGAAAGGGTCAGAGCCTGAAGAATGAGCCCAGGGTTGGGGCCGAGCGTCCTCGAGGAGTGCCCAGGAGAAGGGCTCTGCTCAGAAGCCGTCCTGTCCGGGGGCGCCTCCCCAGCCTCTGTAGTACCAGGCACGGCGGCCGTCACGGGACTTCCATCTGAGGTAGATGTGTTAGCATTTCCATCAAGGTATTTATTACTCAGTAGAGTACATTCATCGCTGGGCTTGGGCTGGTTCTCGTAATTGTATAAATTCTGAATGGGATATGAGGTAGTTGGTTGTACAGGTATTTCCTGCTTGTAGTAATTCAGATGGTTTCCTTGGCAAAAGTCTCTGTTAGCTAAATCGTAACTGCCATTGGCAAGACTTTTATTGTAAGAAAGACCATTAATTGCTGTCAGATCTGTTGAAACTTCAACTTGGAGCTTACCAGGTGACTCGCTGAACAGCGTTCTGCAGTTCACAGACATTTGGTCATGATTTTCTAGAGAGGAGGTTCTATTAGCACCTTGATGTGCAGCATTTTCAGGGACGACAATTGTGCTATGCTTACAGTAATTCTCATTTTCCGCTGAAGAGGAGTTAGCAATTGAGATGAAAGATTTGCTGTCGATAGATTTTTTCCACCCGAAGTCTAAGTTAGGGTATCTGCAAAGACATTTTTTATGACTTTTCATCAGACCCTTCAAAGAGGCCAGTGCAATCTGAGTAAAAGTTAGATAAAGATCAGTATAAATATATTCCTACCTTAAAGAGAAATAAGGTTCCAAGGCAGACATCAGCACTACTGGGAATTCTTCACAATATAAACCACGCAGTGGGACATGGTTCTCTGCGCTGGTTTACTCGCAACCCCGCAGCACTGGGTGGGGCTGAGTTCATGAAGTCTGGGGTCAGCCTAGCGGACCCGGGGCCACAGACTGGGACTCCAGGCCAGTGGAGTGACTAGCTGGGGAATTTCGAGTAATTTACTCAATGTCTCTGTACCTTAGCTACCCTCCCTGGAAGAGGAACCAATAATTCCTACCTCATAGGACTGCCCTAAAGATGAAATCATCTAACATAAGCTATAGCGCTTAAACCAGTGTTTGACACTATAGTAATGATTGGTACTATTACCAAGTTCCTCAGTGCCTGAACCAACTTGCTCTTGCCAACTGGATAAGCAAAATAAATCGGAGGCATTAAACCAGTAATTTCCTTAGAATGCAGAGACTTGACCAGTGAGAAGAGAACAGCTGAAGACCACACACTGAGGCAGCTGCTCTTCAACATATATTTGATTTATAAAAGAGGAAGAGCCTTAAAATGTCAGCCCTGGGACAAACAACTCTTTTCATTTTTACTTAAACTGCCACCACTGAAAAGGGAATCATTGGTTTTGACCTTAAGCTCTCCTCTCCCTCTGAGCATCAGCAAAAAGGATGACTCGATACACAGATGTTCACTTAGGAGTCAAATGATGCCTCTATTTCAGGGATTAGATAGATATCCACATTTTCTTTCCAATCTGTTAAAAAATTATTCTACATAAAATTAAACTGTGAACTGAAGTCAGTGCTTTTTGCAAGCGGGATTTCATGAGCCATGTTTTCTGACCCACAGCACAGGCATACCTAAAATCCACAGGAAGTGATCTGACTCCCACACCAGCATCGCTGGCTGTCTGGGCTCTGAGCTCCTCTGCAGTCAGAAGGCAGTGAAGGCGGTAGAGTATGCTGGGGAGACAGACGGCTTTTCTCCACAGTGATGCTGGAATTGGATGTATAGCACAGAGTTCTGGAACCAGTATCTGAGAGCGCAAATCATGCAGGTAAGTGTAAATCGCGGAGAGGAAAATACAAAGCAAGCACACAAGAGAATAAAAGTAAAACTTAAAAATCAATCTCACTGACGAACAAAGACAAAAATCAGAAACACTAGCAAAAATCTTATTTTTAGAAATGTTTTAAAAACTAACCCTTTAAGGAAAACAGGATTTATCCTAGGATTTCATGATATAATTGCTACCAGTGGACCAAGCATAAAGGCCAAACCTCTCGCGCTTACCAAAAAGACATTCATCGTGTTGAGGTTTGACAGAAACAACAAAATTCTGTAAAGCAACTATCATTCACTAAAAAAATAATTAATTAAAAAAAAAGACATTCAAATGAAGTCAATATGCCACAGTAACTAAAGCAAAACAAAACCTAAGTGTTGATAAGTCGCTCAGTTCACTTGGTAATACAAAACTCAAGCATTTTTCAAAATACTAAGGTATGCTAATGACAGCGAACTCCTACCTGTTTATTCTGCAGGCTTTCCCACTTGGCTTTCCTCTTCTCAGCACTGCTTAGAGGAAGAGCTTTCCCCTTCTGATTCAAATGGCGAGGTGTCAAAAGATTAAGTCTAGAAAATTTTCAAAATAATCTTATCAAACAGACAAAGACAAGTTCACTCTGACAGCGGCTCTATGACTTCAGGGCAGCTCACTGGAAGAGCTCATGCAAATTGCAGACCCCTGGACAAGACTCTGGGCAACCGTGTGTGCCAAGGACCTCCTGAGTTCAGGGTCTACATACTGGTGGGCCGCAGGGACCACAAACCTCCACATCTGCCTACTGACCTTGGGAAACTGGCACAGGTACAATCCAAGTGCCATCTCTGGAGTGCCTTACCGTGAAGACGTGTGGTCCACGTCCAGCAGCGGCTGGTTGAGATTGGTCAGGTCAAGGTTATACTTTGTTTTATAATACTCCGCAAACGTTTCATACTCAGGGGAAGGAAATTTACTCAGGGGGGTAAGATCAGTGTACACGTCAGCAACATAAAATCGATGAGGCTGATCAAAATTGCGGTACCTAAAAAAGAAAAACAGTTTCAGTGACTGTATGGTTTAAATCACCCATTCTCAAAACACAAACTGTTTTTAATACAGAAATGCAAATTATGATTTTAAAAAAGAGTTCAAAAGGTTAAAAATATATAACAGCAATGACACTTCAACTCTAACTAATACATTTCAAGTATTTCAAGTACATTCTCTCCTATTCTAAATATCTCATCCTTATTCTTGGAGAAGGCAATGG
This sequence comes from Capra hircus, assembly GCF_001704415.2. Taxonomy (NCBI): domain Eukaryota; kingdom Metazoa; phylum Chordata; class Mammalia; order Artiodactyla; family Bovidae; genus Capra; species Capra hircus. Next base: position 59,315,537 of record NC_030828.1, read on the forward strand.
CACCCCACTCCAGTACTCTTGCCTGGAAAATCCCATGGATGGAGGAGCCTGGTAGGCTGCAGTCCGTGAGATCACAAAGAGTTGGACACGACTGAGTGACTTCACTTTCACTTTTCACTTTCATGCACTGGAGAAGGAAATGGCAACCCACTCCAGTGTTCTTGCCTGGAGAATCCCAGGGGCAGGGGAGCCTGGTGGGCTGCCGTCTGTGGGGTCGCACAGAGTCGGACACGACTGAAGCGACTTAGCAGCAGCAGCAGCAGCACCTTATTCTAAATATCTATGCTTTGATAACACATGAAGCCAAACGGCTCCTCTTGTTGTTCAGTCGCTAAGTTGTGTCTGATTCTTTGCGACCCCATGAGGTACAGCACGTTAGGCTCCCCTGTTCATCACTACCTCCCAGAATTTGCTCAGAATCATGTCAGTGGGTGACGCTGTCCAACCGTCTCATACGCTGCCAGTCCCTTCTCCTGTCGCCTTCTGTCTTTCCCAGCATCAGGCACTTTTCCAAAGAGTGCGCTCTTCACATCAAATGGCCAAAATATTGGAGCTGAAATGGCTCCTCTAAATATCTCTAATTTCATCAATATAAACAGTATAGAAAACTTTCAATATCCAAGCAACCAAGTAAATAGTTTATGCATTACTAAAGCTAGACATGAAAGATTCTTGCCCCACAAGACGCAGGCTACTGCACCGTTTCTGACATTGACAGGCTGGCGTTAACTAACATTTAAAACGTGGCACTGAGGTACAAAGTGAAAAAAGAAAAAACAAAAACAGAACAAAATCCAAAGACAACTGCAGCCAGTATTTTAATTCTTTAAAAAGTGTGACATTTAATCTTAATGCTCAAAAACTTGATCCCCTAAATTTTTACCAAAAAGGTAGCACTAGTGGTAAAGAACCTGCCTGCAAACTCAGGAGACCTAAGAGACTCGGGCTCAGTCCCCGGGTCCGGAAGAGTCCTTGGAAAAGGGCATGGCACCCACTCCAGTATTCTTGCCTAGAGAATCCCACTGACAGAGGAGCCTGGCGGGCTACGGTCCATAGCGTCACAGAGCGTCAGACACGACTAAAGTGACATAGCACACATGCAACAAAGCACTGTAATTAACTATTTTCATTGCACTTAATTAACACTATGCCTTTCAACAATTTTAATAAACTGTTATTTATAATCAAATTCTTTAAGACTTTGGGGATTAAAGGATGGAGGTTTTATAAAGAAAGCCTATCAATATCATTTAGATGAGCTGACCTTCACAAAGTAAAATCCTTTCACCAACAGCATTTCAGGCTTTGTTTTTATGCATCACATAAACTGGGGAGCACAGGTCTACCACTAAGAGATATGTGAATTTTCTACTGGCCACAGCGACGCCAGGCTCACAGCCCACCACATGCCCCATGTGCCTGGGGCGAATCTTCAAAAGTGAAGTGTCAGCTCCACCTTGCTTTCCGCTTAACACCTTACCTTGGAATGATAACTGCATCTTGGTAATCTTCTAATTTGAAAACAAAGGGAGTTTCTTTTGAATACTTTGTGCTGGGAATGCCTATGCGAGCTTCAGATTTCTCAATATCTTCCATGAATTTAAAGTCAATGTCCAAAGTGCTGGAGTCATTAACTTAGGGAAGAAAAAGATCTTTTAGCTTTTTAAAATATAATAATACAGGTTAGACCCTCCCTCAAGCTCTGCCTTCATTCCAGGTGCCTAGTTCAGAGTTATCAAAGAGATTGCTTACTATATTCAGTTAAGCTCATTGTTAAGCAACTTTCGTTTTTTAGCTACTAGACATGCTTTAGTCTGGGTCCTTCTTACCAACATTAAGAGGTAGAACACAGTAGGCTGAGTCCGCGTCTGCGGGTTTAAATTCTAGGGCAGGTTTTTCAAGCCGAAGAATATGCGAGAATATATACTGGTGAAGTCTTGTAATCAACTCAAGCATTTGCAGAGATAACGTGAAGCCGGACTTCTTCAACTCAATAGATATGGTCACCTCTCCAGAGCGCGTGTACACAGGGAAGTGTGGGATCTTCAGAGAAAGAAAAATAAAGCCCAGGGTTAGCCAAGATTTCAGTCCATTATAAATAGTTAACTTCAGAAGAGGAATGATGCTTTCTATCAGGGGAACAGAAGAGACACTTCCAATTGTAAAACTGTGACCATTCTGAGGTAACAAAAGACAGTTACTTTTAAAGTCACTTTTCCTTTAAAAAAAAAAAAACAGTCCAACAGAAAAGGCCACTATGAAATGTCCACCTGAGGTATGGGCTTGGCTGTCAGTATTCCAAAGCATCTTGTGGTGTCCTCGGGGGGGTAGAGCTTCCGCCTTCTGAAGTTGAGCTCATCAGGTAAAGGCGTCGTCAGGACCATGCCGATCACGTACAGGTAACAGGGCTGACCGGGCTTGGGGTAGCTCTCCCTCAAACATTCGGGGATCTGGGAGTGGAAAGAAAAATGTTCCCAACAAGTGTAAGCATACTCACCTCTTTTCCAGATGTTGGCAAGAAAACAAATTTTTTTCCTGGCTTTACTAAAAGCTGATGAGAGGAAACTAAGACCCAAGGCAGGAGACCTTCTCATTTACTTAACCTCACTGGAGAGGTATTCAAAACCATCAAACGCCACAGGGTCTTCTAACACAATACTATTCATTTGACGTGGGCTTCCCTGGTGGCTCAATAGTAAAGAATCCGCCCACCAATGCAGGAGACACAGGTTCAATCCCTGGATCAGAAAGATCCCCTGAAGAAGGGAATGGCTACCCACTCCAGTATTCTTGCCTGGGAAATCCCACAGACAGAGGAGCCTGATGGGTTAAAGTCCATGGGTTGCAAAAGAGTTGGAACACAACTTAGCAACTAAACAGCAACATTTCATTTGACCTATTTCTTCTGACTAGAGAACAAACTCTTTTCTTCCCTGGGTTTCTTAGTCTTTACTCACTGTTGAATATCAGAAAATAAAAGCAGCCAAGTTTTTAAAAATCCTACATAATCCTGAAACTCAGATAACCTTTAGCAACACTGTCACATACCATATCATCTTCCAGACTTTTCTGGAATAAATGTATACATTCCAGAATAAATGCACATAAATATATACACATACATATTTTTCATTACAAACGGAACCACAAAACAAAGACTGTATCACCAATTTTTACCTCTAGTTACTACAATGAGAGTATCTTTCAGGGTCAATACAAGTCAGTACTATTTTTAATAGCTGTCTGATTAAAGGAGTAAACTATGACTTAAACTAAACTAAGTTTCTAAACTTCTAATAGTCATACAACCCCACCCAATAGTCTACAGTTTCCAAGGCTCAATTTAAACTTAACTAAGTTTCTAAACTTCTAATATTCATACAACCCCACTCAATAGTCTACAGTGTCTAAGCCTCAATAATATAAAAAATAATTACATCTATACTTAAAAGGTGCAGAAATGCTGGCTAAGAGAGAGAGTTCCTAGAGTATCAGACAGTACAGAATGCACCTATTAATTACACAGGATGCAAAGCCATACTGTGCTTCTCAAAACACTTATTAGTGGTCACATCTGTCACACGAAACTAGCCCAGGAACCTCTAGGGTAATGTTAGAATAGGAAAACTGGATATAAGAAAATGAGCAGTTCAGAAAATCAGATAACTTAATTTCTGATTTTTGAAAAAGTGACATGATTTTGAATCTTGAAAATGCTTAGCTGGGTGCAAACTTTTTTAAAAACGTAAAAACTCAATAAAACTGCAAAAAAAAATAAAGAGAATCATATTTAAGCTAAGATCAAAGTACACAGCAAATTTCTGCTTTTGTTTAGGGGTTTAATAAGGTAAAAATATTGGCTAGTATTTTTAAAATAAGTACTCCAGCCCCGTATGGTTACAGCTAGAAAGCCACAGATCCAGCTACACACGACACGCTGGAAAAGCTATTACTAGTCAGGCCACGCCCTGACTCCTGACAAGCCACCGCGCTCACTGCGCGCCCCTCACCCTGCACGGGCACGCGTCTGTTTTAGCACGCACACCCTCGAGATCTTAGTCCCCAGGGTAAGGTAGAGCGGGGACCTGGCACTAAAGTGAATGAAACAAAGAACGCCTCTTTAAGTGACATTAACTCATTCCGGACAGAATGTGATAAACACAGGATCCTTTTGAGAAGAAAAACAAAAGCGATGCCGGAAGTGAGAAAGAGCACACACTGTAGGAGCAGCAGTGAGCGGCTGCCGTGCGAGGAGCGGCGAGCGAGGCAGGGAGGCGGGCTGAGACGCGCTGGGCGGGCTACGCGGGCTTGCGACGCCAGGCAGAGGGGTCTGGGCCTGGCGCCGCAAGCAGCAGAAGGCCAGGAAGGCCAGGTTTGTGTGCGGCGCTACCCAATACTAACTGCTTTCGGGTAGCACTGCCTTCGCTTCGTGGAGCCCGGTCTTCCTGGAACACTAGTCTCTTCTTCATCGTGCAGATCCAGCTCCTCCTCATATTTAACAGTCTCCTTCCCAACGGGCATCAAATGGTCATCCAGTTCACCTAAGAAATGTAAAGAGAAGGAACGTGATTTTGTAATAAAATGCTCAATCCTGATTTTGCCTAATTAATCAGTGGATCACCCAGACCAGCTCTGTGCTGGGAAACAACTGGACAAATCACAAATACTAAAGCATCTGTGCTTTTAACAACAACAACGTAATCAGGTGCAATAACTGAAGGCCGAGTCTACTGTGACATCCATACATTCAGTATGATGAGCATTATAAACTCTGTTTTAAGACTCAAAAACAAGAACATGTAAACAGGAAAACGGTATCAGATCATCCTTTTACGAATGCCGCCGGAAAACAAGTCCATCCATTTTTAAAAAAGCTTTCACCTGTACCCAAATATAGACTGATTTGAGAAACTGGTACATTAAAACACAAAACATAAATGTTCACGATTCAACAGTCAGAAGACCTTATTACATTTATATATTTAAAAGGAGTTAGAAATGAGAGCAAATAAATCACAGCTGCTCAGCTGTGAAAAACAGAGCTCTTCCATCTTACAGGGTCTTCAAGCTACATCACACTTACATCTATCCTCCCCAAGAGCACCAAGAGCACGGCATCCATAGCCCACAAAACCCTGGAGACCCATAAAGCCCCTGAGGTGCTTTTGTTATACAATGTTTTTAAGTTAATTTTTATTTACATGTGTTTTTCACACACACTTACCAATTTTGTGCAGTTTTTCACAGCAAATGAGAGCCACGACTCTTTCAGCCAATCGAATGCAGCTCATTGGGGGACCCTGGAAGTAACAAAAAAAAAACATGTCCACAGTATACGCATGGAGCTGGAGTACCGTTGGCGCATAAAACACGGACGAAACCTCTGCCCTAGTATCTTGAAAGCTGAAGTTTACTAGTTCTTCATTGTGAAAAGCATCAGCCAGTTTTAAAAAATCCTATTGTCTATATTTGAAAAGCCATCTTTCAAAATCCTGCCCAGTAAAACCTATACCAGTTATCATAAAGAGTTTACAATCTTGATGAATTAAAATTTCAGTAAGAATTTAATATATCAGCATTGAGACCAAGGACAGCAACTGTATAAAGGTCTATTTTTTCCAATCAACAACAAAATAACTAGAACAGCCCAACTATATTTAATGAATTCTGTGTCGCTATAAGGAGAAGGCAATGGCACCCCACTCCAGTCCTCTTGCCTGGAAAATCCCATGGACGGAGGAGCCTGGTGGGCTGCAGTCCATGGGGTCGCTGAGAGTTGGACACGACTCACTGACTTCACTTTCACTTTTCACTTTCATGCATTGGAGAAGGAAATGGCAACCCACTCCAGTGTTCTTGCCTGGAGAATCCCAGGGACGGCGGAGCCTGGTGGGCTGCTGCCTATAGGGTCGCACAGAGTCGGACATGACTGAAGCGACTTAGCAGCAGCAGCAGCAGTGTCACTGTAAGGATCTAAAGCCGCACGTGAATGCTGCTGCCAGAAATGTTCAGAGGAGTAAGATTTTAAGATTTTAGAGGAATCTTCAGAGGTCGTCTAGCCTAATTCAGAGAGTCTACAAAATTACATATATATAGTCTACTGAAGACTCGAACATGTAGTTGACTACAAAAGAGATTTCTAAATGTACTTTTAAAAGTAGATTTAAAGCCAAATTTACCTATAACTTGCACAGCCTTAGAGAAGCTGAAAACAAATCCATTAACGACGTTAACTTTAAGGCACAATCATTTCTTTTTCTAAACTTACAACAATGGAGGCTCGAAGAGGTGAGTTAATTGGCAGATAAAGAGTTGAATAAAATGTACCATCAGGCAACTCTCGGGTTCTACATTTAGGAGCCAGATGAGTAAACGGATCACTTGGTAATCTAGCACAGTATCTGTGGGGGGAAAAAAAAGAAATGGTGACGCTAAGTCTGCAACTGAGAAACAGAAGGAAAAAATCTGATAGTCACATTCTATCGTTTGGTGTTTTATGTTCCTCTTCCTCTACTGAATAGGTATTTATATGCGTGGTTTCAGCATCACTGCTTCAAACTTTCAATAAGATGGACTATATGTATGTTTATATATATACATATAAAAAAAACTCTGAGATGACGTTCTGTATCTGTGCTGTTCAACAGGGAAGCCACTGAGCTCTTCAACTGCAGCAAGGGCAGCTAAGGAACTAAACAACTTTAACTTTTATTAAAATTGATACTTGAGTATCAACAGCCATATAGGTCTGTACTATGACTGGACAGTGTAGAAAGTATTGTTCAGAATCCACTAAAGGAACGAACCGCCGTTTGTTCCGTAATGATCGCCAACAATTACGGGGGCCTGTGCAAGGCAGGCACCAGCAGTGGGCCCAGTGTTCACCCAAGGAGGGCAGGAGAACAACCGGGCCGCCCCACAACAGCACAAGGAACACGGGGCAGGAAGCCGGCCCTGAGGAAGCTTAGCCTGAGCAGGGAGGGGGCCGGGACACAAAGCCAACCTGGCGGGGAACAGATGCATACGAGGAGGGCAACGGAATGGGCCGCGATGCTGCAAGGCCAGAAACACTTATTTCTGCACAATACTAGCTTTGCATTCTGACCGAAAAAACCACGAACAGAATAAAACAACTTCTCTTTCTTTCTGTCACTGAGGCATCACAGGCCGTAAACAGAGAGATTGGTTATTGCTTGCAGATGGTGAACAACACAACGCTTACAGAGTCAGACCGAAATCTCACGATTCTCACAGGTTAGCTACCACGTGGCCTGCGGCCGTACCTGTTGACGTGCCCAATGGCCGTGTTGATGGTGACGCGAGGACCGTCCTCAGGCCTCAGCACGTATGGTGGGAACACATCGTCATCGTCCACCACGGGCTCCGTGTCGGCCTCCCCGGTATCAACCGACTTGGAACATTTGTTTCGCAAGATCTGAACAGTTTCAGAACAGAATTTATGAGAACAAATGCCTTTCCTGCCACTAGCTGTCTGCCTCTAAACCTACAAAAAAGCTCTCAACATGAAATCTCTCTCTCTCCTAAATATACCTCAATACTCCACAGTCACCTGCTGCAGACAATTTTCCCCATGCATCCTTCCCAGCACCAGTCAGATGGAGATGTTCCCATCTAGGGAACAAGACCCTGAACTACCCCTACCTACCAGCACACAAGTGATCGCCAGTCTTACACGAGTATCTGGGCTATGTCATCACTCTCAAACCACTCCGCAACTCAAGTCAACTAGGACAACACCGTCCATGTGAACAGTATACTTCCTAATCTTCCCCAGTAACCTATATGACCATTTTCACTGCCATTTTATTGCAAAATACTGCTGGCTCTGTGCAATCACTCTCAACTGTCTAATAATGTACCCAGTGCACACCTCTGTTGAGACTATTCTCTGAAGATACAACTGTTTTTGTTATTTCTGTATGCATAAGAGTAACTTGCAGATAACATGTGAATCTTACCTTTTCAATAGCTTTGTATGTTTTAAGGTCTTCTTCAAAACTCTTTATTTTATCTGTATCTGCTAACATTACATAATTAGAGATGGGTGCCCTCGCTCTTCCCTTAGACTGAACATAAGATCGATACTCTGTGGGCAGATCAAAACGAACCACCAAGTTGCATTTCGGTATGTCAACACCCTCTTCCACAATGCTTGTTGCAATAAGCAGGTTGGTTTCATGCGCTCGAAATTTCCTAAGGACCTGAAAAAATCCACCAGGAAAAGGAATTCTAACAAACTTTCCAAAGAAAAGAGGATAGTAAAATAAAGGGACAGCTGTCATTTGTGACAATACTCTGAGCACTCTTAATCCAGGCCAGGCTAAAAACAATGACAGTATCCCACAAAACTCGAGATGCCATGAACATTCGGGCAAAGAAACTCTGATTTAAAGACATTTTTAGCTGAACATGACTTGAAAAAATCAAAGTGCCTTTCTACTTTAGAGAAGCCCCCAGGGACAAATCACAGTCTTCTGGCTAAAGACACTGGCTTCTTTAATAACCAACAGAGTGACCAAGTGAATTCACCTCTGAAATCCTGTTGATATGCTAAGCCTCCCTATGGGACCTGTGTCTGTGAGCCTATGCCAACATCCCTCCAAAGATGTCAAAACTCCATCACTAAAATCCCTAAATCACTTGGAATTAAAAACTACAAGCAAAGCATCACTTATTTTCTGACATCCTGGGACACAATTTAAGGGATCAGAAATGATTTTTTTTTAAGTGAAATTTTTTTTTCATACTAGATTTAAGGGAACATCATTTCCCAATTCAGCATAAGTTAAATAAGAAATTAAGCTGGGTTTTAGACTGACCTGTCAAGACTCTGGCTACTGAACTCCCCAAACTTGGAGTATTATCAAAGAAAAATGACTTTGACATGAATTATTCTGCTACTTTTAACTTCAATAACAAATTTTACATAAAAAGTTTTTATTTGCAAGCCAGGAACACTATGTTAGGTTTTATCATCTTTACAGTGCTATTTCCTATATCAAATCTTGAATAAAAAGCATGAAAAAAATTAAACCAAAAATCTTTAAAATATATTGTCGTTTTTAAAACAGTCAACCAAGGTAGGACCTTCAACAGCAAACAAAATACGTTCTAGGAAAAAAAAAAATTCAGTTTGTTGCTTCAGAATCGTAACAAGTCAGCAAGAGTTATATTTACACGAGCTGTCTTCTTCTGTGAAACGTAGCTGTGTGTCCTCAGCCCCATAAAGGAAAATAAAATGGCTGATGGCAATTAAGACACAAAATTGATTTACCAGACAGGTGTTCTAATTCTACACATGAGAATCATCGTTCGGCTACCTCAAGGGAAACAGTGAGTCTCTGTTTATGAGTACTGTATATCACCAAAAAAATGCAGAGGAACTATAAAGAGAGGGGGTTCCTATAGGCAGAGTTTATATATGTTCTGAAAACTGTTACTGTAAAATTATTTTCACTTAGCTTACCTCTTCCTGTTTTCTGAATTCCGCTTCCATCTGTTTGTTCCGAGGCTGATTCTTTCCAATGCCATGTCCAGTTATAAAATTGCTGCTGATGTAAGCCAGCTCTGGATCTTGTTTGCCAGCTTCCTTTATCAATCTAAGAAAATTATACACATTTGAAAGTTAAGCACTGCTGAGGGAAAAAATTTAAACTTTTGTTTGTAAGGTCTCTCTTAAAATGGAAATACAGGTATTTTTTTTGCCAACATACCTAACAAAATAGTCTTGGTATTCCCCCCCCCCCCAAACTAGCTTAAAAAGAAATCACTGTCACTCTGTGTCAATCTGTGCACCAAATACTTAGAACACCAAAGACAGGGTTGCTTTACACGACACGGGTGAACGAAATGGTCACAGTCCCTCAAACTTTCTAATTTGGCAGTAATGACCTTCACAGAAACGTGGCCTGGGAAGTGACAACGCTAGGCAGAGAGAAACATGGGCTCTTCATGTGTTCTGGCTTTAGGCCAAGCCTTATAATGAAAAAGCCACACACACTCTCTCTCCAAAACACGCTTCCCTAAGCGCAAGCACAGCTTGCCGCAGTGGTCATGCCCGTCTCTATGACCAAGCTTACGCAGAGTTAAGTACCAAACACCCCAAGGGAAACTTCATTCTCTTCTCTCTCCGTGTAGTAAGAGTCCTAGCTGCGCGTGCAAAGAAAGAAGTGTGCATGCAAAGAAAGAAGCGTGTTATTTCTGTTCGGTTTACCCCAGTGTCCTGTCCCCCTGGAAGGAGGGCTCCAGGGCAAGGAAAGCCTCCATCCACTGATAAGCATCTCCATTCCCAACACTCCGTGGCCCTGCTGACGGCCACTGACCACAGTTCTGCATGAAAGGCCACTGAGCTTCAGTCCTGCAAGGCTGACAGAGCTTGCCTCCCTGCAAGGCTGAGATAACTCCCCTCCCATCTAGGCAGGAAAGAGGATAGGATTTGAGCTCATTCCCCTTCCTGCCTGCTCCTCTCTAACAACCCAGAAAGCTTGTCCTTGAAAGCGGGCCCTCGGCTACAAAATGAAAAAGAGCTACGGGACAGGCTCACATTACATGGGTGCAGAAGGTTAACAGTTAGGGTCACCATTACAGCTATTTTGGAAATATCCACATTGGAAAACTCAGCACACAGGATAAATGGTTCCACACCTGACCTAAGTGATCCCATATGGTTCCTCTGAAGTCATACAACATAGCACAAATTCCTAATAGAAAATTGCATTTTTTAAGTCAAACCATTCTTTTCTTCTTTTCTTTTTTTTAATAAGTACATGAAACAGACTAATATCAAAGCCCTGGGAGAAACCTTGAGTGGCCATCTAGAATATCTTCCTGCCTCCAAATCAGTAAAACACTGGCATGCCTAGGTTACTTTGAGAGTCTGCTCTATAGTTCAAGTACTTAAAATGTTCAAAATCAGAAAGTTCTTTAATATGTTCAAAGATTTGTTATTATGAACTTATGATGTCAGTAACAGAAAACAGTGTTACATGCAAACTGCATGCCCCAACATCTAAAATATGAAATCAATTATTGTAGAAATAATACGTACTTCCAAACTTTAGTTTATGTAAACAAGCATCAATTTGAACAAAACAGAGGTTTAAAAATGCATTTCCAGTTACTCCTAATTAGGCAGAGAATGTATCTTAATTTGCCTAAAATAATAAATCTGGCAGACTTCAACTAGCTGAGAATTGGAAGCACCAAGAGTACTTTTATTTCTCCTTAATGAGACTCTCATCAGGACTGCAGGGAACGGAAGAAACAACGAGCACATTCAACGACAAAGTCCCTTGTAAGCAGCAATTAAATGCTACATACCTATGCTCACAATGTTTAAAAAGCAAACATTTCTCTATCAGATACGTTTAAGGAATCCCTACAGACAAAGCTATGGGCTTCCAGAAAAACAAAGCGAGGTCTACTGTTGTCAGGGCACTTGTATTAATCAGGACTACACTATCTGCCCAGAGATTTCACGGCACCGTAGAACTGCCAGGGCGGAATCTCGTTCCTTTTAAGTTTACACTGAGTTTCTGTGAGTTGCTCCACAAGCAAGCTGTCTGATAAAGAAAGCTGCTCTCTAGCGCAGCAGACACTCACTAGAGCGCCTCAAACAATCTCTAGCAAGGAAGTGATTTTTTTTTTCCTGTTTTCAAATTTACCTGAAACCAGTATTTCTTTAAAATTCCATGAAAATTAACTACTAACAAAACATAACTTAAAAAATATTAAAATTCAACGGCCAATTGCATAATATTCAGCAGACATAAAAATGTAAGAGTTTATAAATACAATCATATTCAGCAGACATAATTTACTGTAAAAACTGAAAGAGTTGGTGCTTACCCTCCATCTCTACCTTCCTCACTGTGGCCGGCACAGGCCCACCCTGTGCGTGCACACAGCCTCCCCGAGTACAACGTCAGGCGGTAAGACTGCGGTGTTTGTATACAGTGTCTCTCACTAATGACTCAGTAAGAAAGGGAGGTATTATTACTATCTTATAGATGAAGATGTTGAGGCTCTAAAAAGTGAAATAACTTGCACAGAATATACACCTAAAAAGTGAGTGAAGATGAAAAGAACCAGGGCCCCTCGGAGAAACGGCTGATGCCCTGACTGAAGCAAGAAAAACACGGGATGAGCCTGGAACACCTTGGCGTACCAGAAAGTCAGGCAGGGTTCAAAAATCAGGATCGGGGCACGGCAAAAGGACACAGGCACTAACCTCCAAGAGCCCCCAGTGGCCCAGGGTGGAATAACTTATACAAAAAACTAACCCAGCAACAGATCATAACCAAGGTATAAAATAAACCAACACGAGTTCACAGCGATAAAAGAACGTGAGTCAACAAATATAAACAGATAAACAGGATAAAAGAGACATGTTTCCCTTACAGAAGAATTTCAGTAACACATATAGAGAAGCCCCTCTCCAGGCATGAAGCTGAATTCCTCTCTCCCCAGGATAAACTAGCTTCGGTGACCTGCTTCCAAAGAATAAAGTAAGAAATAAGAAAAATAATAACTTCACAGTGGAGGAAATGGGCAAGTGCATGAAAATCATAATCACGTGATGAAGTTTAACATCACCCACGATGTTCTGTGTCGAGACCACGAATCCCCCTCAGATAAAGCAACAAGAAGGCACCTCATATCTGCAGCCTTCTTTCAAATGCTAAAACCCAGTCTAATCCTGAGAAAAACATCAGACAAATTCAAACTGAGGGGCAGTCTACAAAACATCTGACCTGTCCTCCTCACATCAAGGTCGTCGAAAACAGGGAAAGAATAAGAAGCCGTAAGAGACCAAAGGGGATTAGGGAAATAAAACTAAATGAACTCTAATCCAAGGTACACCTTGGATTAAAAAGAAGACATTAATGGGAAAACTGGGGAAATCCAATAGAGTCTAGAAGTTAGTTAATAGTAATACACCGATGTTAGTTTCTTGGTTGCAACAAACGTACACTGATAAGGTAAGATGCTACTGACCTAAGACATGGGGGAAACCCAGAATGGGTATGGGGAACTCAGTACACCCCAGGAACTTTTCTGTGACGACAAAGCTACTGGGAAAAGAAAGGAGTGGAGGGATGGGGGATAGAGAGAAGACGTCAACCCAGGTTTGTTCAATGCCAAAGTCACACAATACTAATAAATCACACAGTGAAAAGAACTCAAGACTTGGGAGAGTGGAAGTCACTTTCTGCCACTTGATCCTTGAGTTATTTCAGGGGTCACAAACTGTTATCTTCCTCATCTATGATAGAGTAAAAACATCTATCTTCTTCCCTCATGGAGTGTTCTGAAATTTTAAAACTATATAAATGTACCAGACATGAACAATGGACTGGTTCCAAATTGGGAAAGGAGTACATCAAGGCTCTATACTGTCATCCTGTTTATTTAACTTACATGCAGAGTACATCATGCAAAATGCCAGGCTGGATAAAGCACAAGCTGGAATCAAGATTGCAGGGAGAAATATCAATAACCTCAGATATGCAGATGACACCACCCTTAGGCAGAAAGCAAAGAGGAACTAAACAGCCTCTTGATGAAAGTGAAAGAGGAGAGTGAAAAGGCTGGCTTAAAATCCAACATTCAAAAACTAAGATCATGGCATCTGGTCCCATCACTTCATGGCAAATAGATAGGGAAAAAAAGGAAACAGTGACAGACTTTATTTTCTTGGGGTCCAGAATCACTGCAAATGGTGACTGCAACCATGAAATTTAAAAGATGCTTGCTCCTTGGAAGAAAAGCTATGACCAACCTAGAAAGCATATTAAAAAGCAGAGACCTCACTTTGCTGACAAGGTCTGTATAGTCAAAGCTGTGGTTTTTCCAGGAGTCATGTATATGGATGTGAGAGTTGGACCATAAAGAAAGCTGAGCGCCAAAGAACTGATGCTTTTGAACTGTGGTGTTGGAGAAGATTCTTGAGAGTCCCTTGGACTGCAAGGAGATCAAACCTGTCAGGCCTAAAGGAAATCAGCCCTGAATATTCATTGGAAGGACTGATGCTGAAGCTGAAACTCCAATACTCTGGCCACCTGATACAAAGAACTGACTCCCTGGAAAAGACCCTGATGCTGGGAAAGATTGAAGGCGGGAGGAGAAGTGGACGACAGAGGATGAGATGGTTGGATGGCATCACCAACTCGATGGACGTGAGTTTGAGCAAGCTCCGGGAGTTGGTGATGGACAGGGAGGCCTGGCACGCTGCACTCCATGGGGTCGCAAAGAGTCTGACACGACTGAGCAACTGAACTGACTGACTGATACAAAAGGTAAATTACAGACGATAAAGCCTTAAGGATATAAGGCAAAGGAAAAACTGTAAACCCAAGACTGTACACATGCAACAGAAGTAGCTATTTTTTATGTTTCTGATTAGGAGAGTAGAAAACTGCCCATGTATTACAATAGCTTCTACCCCCATGAAACTGTTTGCTGAAGAGTGGTTTTTCCTCCCATTAAATTGATGGAAGGAAAGAATCTGGATTTCAGGAAGTTTTTCTAAGCTTATTAAAAAGCTTACTGGAACAAGACCTCTATTGTACATTTAATTAGCTGCCCATAAAGTAAACCCTCAAACCACTCCTGATTCATCATCCAACACTAAATTCCAGGCACATTTTATGAAAGTTGATCACAATTAATCTGATCCTCAAAGTCAACAGGAAGTAACACTGATTTCTGATAAACCTTTTCAGGCTAATATTCCTTCAGTGGAAACTGGCTCATCTCCATACTTACAAACACATGTAGAAAAGAGGGAAAAAGGAAGAAAATGAAACCCCCACTTCTCTCCAAGCCCCAGAAAATGTACTTAATTCTTAACCCATCCTGTGTGGGGCAGGGAGTCCGTCTAGAACTTGGCTTAGAACTGTGCCAACATTAAACTTCTCTGACCCCAAAAATGCCTTTCCCCCATTCTAAAAAATAACCCGAGCAGTAGTGCACTCCCTGGACTGTCTCCTGGCAGTCTTCCCACTGTAAAGCACTGGGTTTTAGCATTCTATGATACCCAAGGGCATCATGATTACACAAAGAAGTGGAAACGAGGAGGCAGAATATCAGGATTCTTGAATGGTCTCTGCCACTGACTGGCAATTTAACTCACAGCAAATCACTGATCCTCCGGACACCTTCCTCTTTTTTTTTTTTTTTTTTGCTTATAAGAGTAAGTGAGTTGGATTAGTCAGTGAAGTTCCTTTCCAATCTTAAACTTCTGATTTCAATGTAATTCACTACCTAAAATTATTTTACTTCGTATCCACCATCAGGATCAGGCCCAATGACTATGAAAACTTCCAGACTGAAAACCGCCAGATGACGACCCCAGAGTCCAATTTCTTGTTACCCAAGTACATTCTCAAGTCAGAAGCCGTTCTTTTTTTTTTTAAACCCCAAATTACCTCAGGAAACAAAGTTTAATTTCTCCTCAGAGATCAATACTTGCAGAAAAGGTTCTTAGGGATCAACTTCGGCCAATTAATAGATCTTGTAGAAACAAGTAATTTGAAGTACAAAATAAGAACTCTTTTTGGCCCTTACAAATAATAGAGCATCCATCCACAAATCAAAAGAAATATACATTAAGTGACCACGTGACGCAAATTTGAAGTACAGCTCCTTGGTTGGGAGAAATACACTTCTACTGAAGTGTATTCAGGAGAAATACACTTCTACTGAAGAAGGAGGCAGGGCGGAAATTCACAGCCTAATTGGCATTCACGGCCACCTTTGCCAGTATTCTCTGAATTTCTCCCTAACATTTTTATTATCTTCTGATTTGGAAAATTTTAATATGTAGTCTATGAACCAATTCGAATTTCAAACCCAGTTTGTTACATGCTTTTCACTGCAAATGTGCAAACTTGAATAGGCATTTGTTAAGAAAAAAAGCTAACAGAGAAAAATGAGCCACAGCACTATCCTGATAAAATTTATCTTAAGATCACCTGAAGGAGAAAGTGTGGTGTGAAATGCTCAAAACCACGCCTAATACATCACGTGTGTGTGCTGAGTCATGTCCCACTCTTTGCGACCCTGTGGACTGTAGCCCGCCAGGCTCCTCTGTCCATGGGATTTCCCAGGCAAGAATACTGGAGTAGGTTGCCATTTCCTTCTCCACTAACACACCATGCTCTTGCTGCTGCTAAATCACTTCAGTCTCGTCTGACTCTGTGTGACCCCACAGACGGCAGCCCACCAGGCTCCCCCGTCCCTGGGGTTCTCCAGGCAAGAACACTGGAGTGGGTTGCCTTCTCCAATGCATGAGAGTGAAAAGTGAAAGTGAAGTCACTCAGTCGTGTCCTACCCTCAGCGACCCCATGGACTGCAGCCTTGCAGGCTCCTCCGTCCATGGTATTTTCCAGGCAAGAGTACTGAAGTGGGGTGCCATTGCCTTCTCCGAACATACCATAGTCACAGGTTAATAAATATCTGAACCAAATCTAACAACTGAATACCAAACAAGGAAGGTTTACTTTAATGTCAACTTAATTTTTCTGTACTTGCACTCGATTTCAGATGGATTAGAAACGATTAGCATCCTTTAGGAACAAAACCTCAGTCAGGCGATTGTATATATAAACATCCTGCCGATTCCAGGATAGCGTTACACATTGAGTTCTGACGATGGTGCCAAGTAAAGGACTCTTCCCTAAGCCTTCTGCCCGGCTCTTAAAGCTATTACAAAGTATCACTTCACAGAACAAAAAGCTGCCTGTTCTACTATAGGGAAAATCATGTTAATCTCAGAGAGTTACCTGTTTAAGACCACGGCTGTGTATCTTCTTTCCACAAAAATAATTCCACACAAAATATTGGTAAATGGAGAAGGAAAATTTGTCTCTGGCTTCTCTTTCTCTTCAATCTCTTCGTCTTCCTCGTCATCCTCAGAATCACTCCAGGACACATAATTATCCTGGTTCCTATTATTATACCACTCCACGCTTTCAAACTGCTGCCGCTCGTACGGCTTGTACTTGCGTAAGATCTCGAGCAGCTTTATTACTTTAGGAGTGACAAACTTCAGGTCAAGGGAGGCAGGTGAGAAGTGCTCTTCACACAGGGCGTGGATTTTCCTTAGGAAAGTGTCTGTGAACAACAGAAACTTCCGGTGCAGCTCCTCTTGCTCATGTTTGATGTGTTTCTGTAGCTCTCTGACCATCATTCCAGCTACTTTATCGGCACACCAGGGTCCCAGGACAACTAGGACCGCACGGCAGTCTGAGAGTATCTAGAAAGAAAGGTAAAGACTCCAATGCGAAACAATACTCCTGCAGCATCTTCACGTGGAGTCCAACTGGGATTTCAATTGTCTCAAAGCTGCCCCTTCAAAATAAATTTACCCCACTAATGTCAACACTGGGGTTCATTCCTTAAAAGGTTAGGGAGAGGGGTCAGCAGTCTTTCCAAGCTCTACTTTTTCATACAGATGCCCAGAACCACAATTCTGTTTTCCCCAGTGAGAAGAATCAAATGACAGAAATTAAAAGATGCAACTGTGTACGGTTAATAAAGCAACCTCAGAGCTGTGATCAGAAGTACAACTAAGTCATTTACTTCCAGGTAAATATGCAAGGAACTACGTAACAGAATATATAACTGTGTGTGCATATGCAGCAGAGTGTGCCGTTTTATTTTAGGGATCAAAGAAAAGCAAGATGATTTTCCTTGAGCTGTATCTGTGCCCCGGAGTGCCACAACTTACAACCCTAGCGCAGACTGGAACATAAATCCATAGTGAGGCTGTAACTGCCAGTTCTGCAGGCAAATAAAAGACCCACTGGGTTGAACACGGACTTAATGAGAAGACAGGTGCTGAACAGAGTCTGGGCACTGCTGCTCCAGAGAAAATTAGCAAGAGAGAATTAGGATTCGATTCCACACGGTAGTAACATTCACAGCTGGATGGAACAATTGACAAATTGTCCTGGGACAATGGTTCTCAAGTTTTAACGGCAACAGGATTCACTAAAGGGCTTCAAATCTCAGACAGCTGGCTCCCACCCCAGAGCTTCAGCTTCAGCAGGTCAAGGGTGGGGTCCCTCATGTGCATGTCAAGAAAGTTCCAGAGGGAAGCTGATGCTGCTCGTCCAGGGTCTACACTTTGAGGACCACTGTCCTAAGGAATCACTTCTCAAAGCTGCCCTACTCAGAGATGAGGGGCTCATGTCCAGTTACATACAAAGAAACAACAGAAGAATTCTTTCAGCTCAGGGTTTGATCAGGAACTAACTCATCTGACTAAGGAAAAAAAAAAACAACTGGGACTTACTTCTCATATTCAAACAATCATGACACCTCCTTAAACCAGGGAGGTCTCCACTTAATAACAGAAATGTCTGTCAGGTAACAGTAAACTCAACCCAATATGATACACTAAATGAAAAATGTCCAAAGACACAAGAAGGTAAGGCCTTAAACTAAAATGTATATAAAACAGCCTCCTTAAAAGAAAATTCATTTCAACATTACAAATGTGTGGAAGCCTTTTACTATATTCTCTGTACTTACTTCGTATACGCTTACCTGTTTAGAAATTAAAGTAGAATCTCTTTCTTTTGAATGTACAGATATGTTACAGTCATTGATAAAATTAAGTGCTTCTTCTAACTCCATCAGCAGTCTTTCATAAAGCCCACTTCTGTCAGTAAATGGTCCACAGTCTACCACAATCTCACATGGCTGAGAAGTATATCTTTAATATCAGAAACAGAAGTCGTCAATACCACAATAAACTCACTACAGCATTACCATCCATTACATATCCAAACCAGAAAAGAAACTCCCTCTTTTCAGCTGTGTAACTACTGGAAGAACACACAGACTCCCAACAAGCCTTCCTCAAGCTGTACCCACTTCCATCTGTACTGTTATTTGCTGGCTAAGTGTCAATAAATGCATAAGGCTAACAGTCAAAAGAATTCTGTTGCTTCATTGTTAATCACAGGTTTTTCATTCTGATTTTTAGGTTTAGACTTTCACCTTTTGCCCCCTAAGGCATCACCCAGAATGAGAAAATTTGTCAAAATAGACAAGATACTCAACAATGATTACTTCTCAGACCCAGAAATAGGAAATACAGGAGGAGATCATAAGGAGGAAGTAAATGTATCTGTTTCTAAACTACTTGAAACATTTAGCATTTGCAAACGTCAACTTTCTTAGTTTTTAAATAAATCTTTTAATTCATTTTTAACTGGAGGATAACTGCTTTACAATACTGTGTTGACCTCTGCCACACAGCAACACGCATCAGCATGTGCCCTCCCTCCTGAGCCTCCCCCCAGCCCCAGGCTGTCACAGAGCGGTGGGTGGAGCTCCCTGAGTTACAGGGACTGCCGCCGCCTCCTCTGCACACGGCAATCCCTCTGCACATGGCAACATGCGTGCTTCAGTGCTGCTTGCTCAGCTCCGCCCCCCTTCTCCTTCCCACGCCGTGTACACAGTCTGTTCTCTACGTGCTCTCCGTCAGAGCTGCTGTTCTTGCCCTGCAGATAGGTTCATCAGTAATCATTTTTCTAGATTCCATATATATGTGTTAATATATGGTATTTGCTTTTCTCTTTTTCTGACTTATTTCACTCTGTATTATCAGGCTCTAGGTTCATCCACCTCACTAGAACTGACTCAGATGTGTTCCTTTTTAGGGCTGAGTCATAGTTTAATGTGTCCTCTTAAGGAAAGCTCCCCCACATTTCAATCACAACAGTATCACTCCTTGGATCTTTCATGCCTTTCATAATATGACAACAACACATACATTCCTAAAAGCATATGTAATAATTAAGGAAAATAAATATATTAAAGATATAGTTTAAAATGACAGTGTTCATTATTCCCAACTAGAATTTATAAGAGTCAGATTTTGAGAGCTAAGTAATGATGCCAAACACAACAGAGTATCTATCAGTTTTTTACCTAAACACCTTAAAGCCGTCAGAGGTGTATTTCATATCACATCTGACTTCCATGAATCTAAATGTTACCTTTTCTTCTCATTTCACAAAGAGAACTCTTTCCAAACTCCTATCAAGTGACAGGCACACTGCAAGGTGTTTTCATGTCAATGTAACTGATCACACAAGAGTCCCCTGAAACCACTGGTAATGCTATTTTATAGGCTCAGGGACAATTAATGACTCACTTGAAGTCACACATTAGTGGAGCCCGTCCTCAAAACCCAAGTGTGATTTAACTTCACAATCTGAGAAATAAGTCTTCTCTCATGTAACTGTTTCAAGAACCACCACTTGGTAATCGTTAACCTTGTTAAAGGCTATACCTAACAAGGATATAAGGATAATTTAATATGAACTGAATTAGTCATTGTAATTTAAAAACCTAATTTATAAAGGTTCCCTTCTACCAACTTAGATTACAAAGGCTGTGTTATATGTTTCAATGAAACTCAAAATAGCAACCTCCTCAAAAAGAGACAAACCTAGAAACAGGTCAGAAATTCACACCCATTTTCAAAATCAGAGGGTGTTTCCCGTTATTTTCAATCAGACCGTAAAATATTGAATTCTATAAATAAATTAATGTTCTTTCAAACCATCATGTAGGATGTTTGGGTCAGAACAAAAAAATGCACACACTGACAGAAAAGGACGCAGATCGCCGACTGAGTCCCCAGCCCTCAGTAACACAAGCAGACAGGCTGGGCCCACGTGTACGCAACATCCCCTCTTAAGGGTGAAACACCGCCATCTGTTACGGTTTCTGGAAATAAGGTTCAATTCCTGCATCTGAAGATGACTGTCCTGATGAGGAATTCTTAGGTCTTCCAAGGGGTATGGAACCAAAGGCCTCAAACCATCCCAGCAGGTTTCACTGAAGCCTAGTTAATCCTAAGTGCTTACCTGTCTAAGACCACCAAGTCAGTTGCAGTTTCAGCATTACTCTTAAGAATTTTCTCCAGTTTCTGAATCTTTTCTTCCAATTCCTCTGGATCACATTTCCCATTTAAAATGGAAGCAGTTAGTCCCAAAATACGAGGACATGATGGACAATTTTCACAAAGCTAATGTAACAAAAGATACTGACAGTGAGGAATTCATTTTGCAAGGCCCCAACCAAAGAGACAGCATCCTGATTAAACATGGCAAAAAGACCTAACAAATACCAAAATGGTCACTTATGGAATTTACTGTAGCTTACTTAAAAGATCAATTCATCAAAAAGGAACATTTAAATATGCTATGATAGACTATGCAATTCACTTATGATAGATCACATAATTCACTGATTTTTATTGTTTAAACTTTTATTATAGATTTAGAAGTTATAAATGTATTAATATTATAAATTACAGATTTAAATGAACATTAGTTTAATATTCAGTCACTCATTCCTACACTGAAACCAAGTTCCCAAAAGTGGTAACTAAAATTGCTTTTGGTAAATAAAAACACTGCTTTTACTCAGTAATCTGACCTGCATTATTAACACTGATAAAATCTAAAAACTTACCTTCATAATTTCTCGGTAGGGGTGGTCTAGGATTGCAAGATGACACTCATCAAACACCAAAAGGTTAATGTCTGACAGTGATAAGTAACCATTTTTCAAAACATTCAAGGCGACATAGCAAGTCATAACGAGAACCTAAAATAAAACTGCTGTCAGTATACAAACATGCCATTCACCTGCCTGGATATGCTTCTAGGAAATCAGATTAGGGAACCACTGTATTTTAGGTGAGGATTAAGAAACTCGTCATTAAAAATTACAACAACAAAAAAATTACTACAAAAATTCTCAACGTATGGAAGCTCGTACTTGAGGATCAAGATGTAAAACAAGGAAAACATGGAACGAGATAAGAAAAAAAAATACTGATAATGGAGACCACGTTTTTATGATAAATCGACTCAATCTACTGCAAGTTTTCAGCTTCCTCATAATTTGATTGATGAGACCTGTCAGTTTTATCAGATCACAAAACAATTCACACAATTTTTCCCTGTCAAATTGACAGGGTTTTCTGGAAGAAGACACGGACTCCTTAGTTTTTTTAATGGTTTATCATTCTGTGGATTTTAAATGTGTCATTAAGAGAGCATAACCCAATATGTAAGACATACTAGCAGACCAGGGACGGCTTGAGGTCAGTTAGGAAACATGTCTTAAACATTTCAGATTCACCAACACATGAAAGGCCCTCAACACAAGCTGGTGGCATGGAAACATCTAGGTTGCAGGAAATGACAGTCACTCAGTCGTGTCTGACTCTTTGCGACCCCATGGACTATACACAGTCCACGGCATTCTCCGGGCCAGAACACTGGAGTGGGTAACCTTTTCCTTCTCCAGGGGATCTTCCCAATCGAGGGATCAAACCCAGGTCTCCCTCATTGCAGGCAGATTCTTTACCAGCTGAGCCACAAGGGAAGCCAAGTTACAGGAAGTCTCCATCAAAAATACTAAGATCTCAACCAAGAAATGTCAAGGCATTTAACTCAAGAGTAAACTTTCTGAAAGCAAGTTATCTGCAAGATGGAAATAGGTCATAGGAATTTGCATTTTTCAAACAAAAAATCATACTGTAAAGCTGTTTCTTTTCTATTCAGTAACAGCAACACCAAGGAGTAGCTTATTTGGATTTAGGATGAGACTATAGTAAGAAAATGCATGAGGGGTAGTTTCTAGGCTGACAAAGTACTTGGAAAGTAGAGACTTCAAACCTAATTCACATAATGAAGGCTTCAGGTCATCTTATAAATCAAGGACTTGTACAGATATATTAAGTGAAATTTCTTTATGAGTCTTACCTGATGTTTAGTAAACTCTTGGTTCCATTTCTCTTTTGTCCAAGATGCAGTTACTTCTAGGTTTGAGTATTCCCCGACCTTGAGATCTGAGTGAGTTCTGACAGCTGACACTTGTTGAGCAACCTGGTTTGCTGATTACAAATACAATACTCCACGTAAATGCAAGAACTCTTCCCTAAATGGCTCTCTGGACAACTACTAATTAAACAGCTAAGGGAAATCCTTATTATTATATATTATATCTAACCACCAATTTTTTACATAGCCAACTTAAAATCATACTTTCACAGTTATCTCCAAAATATGCTTCTTATACTCACCACCCCGCCTGTCACTCACTTTACAAAGTCTTAGATCACCTTCCTTAAGGTGACTTTCCCCAATCTAAGAACATAATTTCTAGGCTAGAAAGGCAACTACTCCAGATCCACCCCTCCTGCTTTCTTCAATAAAAATCAGATTGTGTCACCAAGAAATAACACAGACTGATATATATTTAAAGCACATGAGAACATCACATGCTGAAACAATCTAAAAGGAAAAGAAAAAAATGAGTGACATGGTTATATTAGTACTTGAGCTGTTTATATTCACATTTTATACTTTTTATTTTAATATATAACCCCAAACACATAAAAACCTATATTTTAAACTCTTACTGAATATCTAACTTTCAAAAAGCCTCTGACTTTCTTTCCACAACTGGTATAGCAAAATCATAAATCAAAAAGTTACCTATAATCAAGCTCCTTATGATACATTTTGTGAAACTAAAACATTAAAAACAAAATAACTAACTACTGAGATCAGATTATATTCCAAAAGGAAGCCTTCAAAAGAAATGCAGAGCCAGAATTAAATGCAGTTCCATTTAAGAAGAAAGCTAACGTTTAACATCTATGAAACAGGATGACTATCATTTAAGAGAAATACTATTTAAAGTTAACAAATAAGACAGAATGATATTTCTGCTTCAACAAGCACATTATTCATCAACCTATTCTTTCAAGACTTTAACTTTATACCCCAAGAGCAAATCTGCTTAACCGTAAGATCTCATCCAATTTCCTCCATACAATTTGATAAAATAGAGCTTTATTACCAGAGTTGACCAAGAACACTGTCCTCCTGCCACTTCTGTTGAAGTCTCCCCTGATCTGGTAAGACAGCTCTTTAGTGAGCAGCACTGCAATAAACGTCTTCCCTGAGCCAGTGTTTAAACAGACTATGGTATTATGGTCCAGAGCTGCTTCAAGCAGTTCAACCTAGAAACACAGTGGGGAAAAAAGATTACACACTTCTTGTCTAAGTGCAGACCTTTAAAAACTGGATTTTGTTTCAATTCAGAAAATTTCACTGTTTTCTAAAATCTCCCTCCAATAAATCTGCCCTTTCAAAAAGCTTACCTTCTACATGTTTATTTAATAATAATAATCAGAGGCATTAAAATGCCGGTTACACATAGCTGTCTAAATGTGCTGAAATGGCATTTCCAATTTCTTTAAAAATCATTTTCACAGCGACAGAAACTTTTTTAGAATGATATGAACAGCTGAAACACTATAACTTTGTGAAAAATAAGTGGTTATTTAAAATTCATTAGCAAAGTCAAAGTAAAGAAGAAAATTAATGATTTTACTACTGCTTATTATACTGAGCTACTCTTATTTACCACTTTAGACCAACTGTAATAAAATATACTGTTTCTTTAAAAAAAAAAAAAAGACTATAACCATAGTTCTGACAGTCTATGTTTGTTCAAACCAATCTCGATTCCTACCCAGATTATGGGGACAGACACACCCAAATAGATACTCAGGAACAGTGAGGTTTTCACAGGGTAAAAAAGATAAGAAATTTCATCAATAAAACTATCAAATCAATTACCCAGCAGATGTTAGAAAAGAAAATGACTATTAAGAACAAAAGTATTTGGCATGAGAAAATTAATCAGAAGAGGAAAGCTTAAAAAGGTAAAGGAGTTTTATAGAAGTTGTGTCAACTATATGCAAATTTATTCCATTTTAGTGAAAATGCTCCAGTATTAGTGTTCTCATTAGTACCTGATATTTTCTTGGCGTATAAATGTTATCATGAATTGCTTCTTGTTGCCATGGCAGTCCAAAGAAAGGACCCATTGGTGAGGAAGCAGGGGTCATGAGCTGCAGGCCTGCCATGCTGAGGGGCTGCAAAGCAGGGCTTTTCATTCATCCAGTGTCTCTTTCATTGCATTTTTGCTCTAGCACAGCTTACTACAAAAGGGAAAAAGAATACCATTACACAACCATGCAAGGTTACAAACAAAAGAAAGCACAGAAACAAGAGAAAACGTCAGAATATCGTTCCTATGGGCCTTTTCAAATTCTTCCTGTAATTGTTTTAGCTTTTTCTTGATCTAAGAGGATCTGTTTTAAAAGTCAAGCATTCTACACTCGCCAACCCAGCAATTCTATACCCAGAAACCTGCCTGAAAGGATCAAGCAGATGCACAAAGATGTAAACACATGAATATTTATTGTCACATTATTACTTAAGAACAAGAAATAACCTTAAAATGAATTAATCAAAAATTATCTAAGTAAATTATGGTCTAGTCTTCAGTGGAAAACTTTAAATCCATTAAGATAATACAGATCTAATATTTACTGACATAGAACCATGTCCATAAAATACCTTTAAAAGAAAATATACTATGATGCTCTTTAAAATAAATGTGTTTATATACAAAACATGTAAATATATATGTAAATATATTTCAAAGATCTGTAAATTCTATGACGCTATTATTGATAAAATAATGAGAAAACTGTATGAAAGGTGTTTCACACCACGCACACACAGGAGTCAAATGCCACCAACATTTGGTCACTTTATCAAAGGACCATAAACATAGACAAAGGTCATTTTTCTTAATTGACACCCTATCACAACTGCACAGCTGATGGACTATTTACGTAAGTATTTTTGAAATTATGCATATCCTAGATAAATTAAAACAAGGCAACACCACTTTGTGCAATAAGAGCTACTTCATGGTGTCTAAGCACTCTTCTGTATTTCACATATTCTTCCCTGAAGATAAATTTGATTATGTAAAAGGACAAAACAGAAATTCAGGCTTTTAAAAATTCCTAACCTGCAGATAAAGGGTCAGGGTTTCAAATCTCTATGAGAAAGTCCACCGGCGCAGAACTGACTTGCCCTGTAGAAGGCAATTTCCCCTTGTACTGCTTTGCAGTGTTCACCGTTATTACTCTATGAAACTGGGAAGAAAGAATCCCCACTCTTTGTTCCCTGACAACAAAAACTTTGAATCTCCTGACCTGTTAAATTTATAACCATGGTACAACACAGTGATTTAACTGTTGCGTCTAATCCACCAAGAAGCCTCAAGAGTACAGTCTCTTGTATGCATAGGCTTAACACCAAAACTTTGATTTCAAAGCTTAGTTCAGCTGACAAGAATTCAACATCCAGTTAATACAAGTAGCACCTCCAGTAAATGGCCGCAGGGCCTCAGGCCTCAGCAAGGCGGTGTGTTCGTGGACCAGAGAGCACGACCATTCTCAGTATCCCTCTCAGAGGAAGAAGGCAAGCAGAGTGTTCCAGATACACTATGAAAAACTATCAAGGCCTTCTTTTGCCGGGGTCAAACAGAACTACATTTCCACGAGAAATAATGTGTCATTCTCTACTGAACCAAAGTCCCAACAGCCTTTCCTGCGACCTCCTTTGTACTCAGCATTCACTTTTCTCAATTCTGCAGGCCCACAGGATAAACAGTCTCAGGGTGGTCAGTCAAGCTTCTTACTCAACCCGGCTGCAGAGAACCTGAAGTGGAAGGCTATTTTACCCAACAGCCTGAGACCCAGCAGGTCATGCTGAAGGCCCAAGGCTGAGACCTGCAGGCACTTCCCACATAGCTATCCATTCTTGGGGTATCTCTATACGGTGCTCCTTATCCGCAGGTTCCACTTCCACAGGTCAATCTATCCTTGGTTGGATGAATTCACGGATGCAGAGGGTCAACTGTACTATGCAAGGGATATGAGCATCCGGGGATTTGGGCATCAGAGGGTCCTGATGCCAATCACCATAGGCACCGAGGGACAACTGTACTCTTCACTACTCTAGGCTGCTCACCGGTAGGGTTATTTAAGCCTGATGCTTCGCTTTCCACCCAACCCAAATGTTAATCCAAGACCAAACAAAAAAATGGTGGAGGGATCAGGAAAAAAGCCCAAATCCTGCTGGTGGATGGAAATTTTCAAAGGAGAAAAGAGGGCAGCGATGTAAACCCTCAAACACACTTCCTCCACCTGCAGGAGCCCTCCTTCTGACCACTGCCACTGTTCCTGCTGATGCAGACGTCAGTAGCAGTGATAGAGCCAGAAATAGTCTAAAGCACAAATGAATGTGCTCTTTTTGGAACAGTATTAAAGAATCTACTTATAAATGCTTAAAATTTTATTACAGACTATATAAAAGTAGTCTAAAAAATAAAAATCGATATTTAGAATAGGCTTAGAATAGTCTAAAAAATACAACGATGCTCTGTTTTTTTTAAGGGCACATGATATTCTTCAAAATTATCGGTGTCATAAAATACAAAGAAAAACTAAAAATGTTCCAAATTAAAGAAGACTGTATTAAACACTGTATTAAAGAAGACAAATTAAACACGACAACTAAGCGCAGTAACTGACCTCAGACTAGATCTTTCCTGTTATAGATCTAGGGCTAGATCTATAGGCTAGCTCTAAGGGCCTAAGGGCTAAGGGCCATTATGGAGTCTCTAGGGCCATTATGGAGTCCAGCGATAAGGCTGTAGACAACACACTGTTACACTCACTGAGATGAGGACTGCACCATGATGATGTAGGGGAGCATCCTTATTCTTGGCAAATACACAGTGATGTACTTAGGAGTAAAAGGGCCAAAACGCATGCAACTTATTCTCAAATGGCTCAGAACCAGAAACTACACACAGAAATAGAGAGAACGGATGTGACTGATAGACCAAATGGAGCAAACAGGTAGAGCACACAGTCCTCGTCCTAGTCCTACTCTTTTCTGTAAGTTTGAAATCACTTCCAAAGAAAGAGTTTTAAAAAGTAAATAGTTAAATGTGACCCATGAGACCAGGATCTCCTTGAGTCTAGGAGCTGTATATCTCACATATACTTCTATCACCCGCCAGACCAAATCACACCCGACATAACAAACAAGCAATACAGGTTTGTAGAGTGAAGACCCTGCCTACGTGCACGGCAAACGCCTCCACACAGCGTCTCTTGCCCCTTTGTTAGTTACGTCACACTGCACACATTCTGGGACACAGATGGACACGGCTCACTCTTCGACTGGCACACACGCTCCATGAGAACAGGACGTGTGTCTCGTTCTCTGCAGCTCTTAAATTCCCATGCGTGTCATATATATACATCTAAATAAAAACGTGATGAACTCAATCAGAGATTTATGAATGTCTACACAATAACATACAGAACAGAAGCACAGAC
Source organism: Capra hircus (assembly GCF_001704415.2). Taxonomy (NCBI): domain Eukaryota; kingdom Metazoa; phylum Chordata; class Mammalia; order Artiodactyla; family Bovidae; genus Capra; species Capra hircus. The sequence goes on from NC_030828.1 coordinate 59,343,879, forward strand.
AGCTTAAAAGATATTTCTACATTACTTGGTTTGGAAATGCACACCCACCCCACTCCTACTCACCCTGACGGGCGGATACAGGAGAGAAAATCTGCAAGGAAATGGAGAACAGGAATTGAACCCTCCCATTACATTCCCATTAGGTCACAATATTTAAACTAATTTTCATTCACTTCGCACAATGACCGGCCCCAGTAATATACTATCTATTTGGGGAAAGCAAACCCAACATTGAAAACTCAACAAGTAATCCAATAACGTGAAAACTAAAAAAGGCTATAATTTTGCCAATTTTTACTTTCTTTGGCATGTTTAAATAGTTGTTTTTTTTTTTTTCTTCTCTCTCTCTCTCTAACTTGGCCTTAATGAAAAGCTCTGAATCCCTACTGGTAAGTAAAAGTTCTAGAGTTTCATAGATTAACTGACTATAGTTAACTGCCTCAGCAGAGCCAACAGGATAATCCACGTGACTATTTTCCGATCACAGATTTTAACAATTAACACTCATCAAAGTGGTGAGATTTTCATAGTTTTGGATGATTTGTTTAGAAACAACTTAGACACATGAATAAACTCTCTTCCTTTTTCCACATAGGATAAAGCCCAGATTTACCGTCTTAATGTTTGAGATCTCTGTGTTGCTGTTGTCTGAACTGCATTTTGACATTGTGATAGCAGTTTATTGGAAAATCACAGCATACCCAAGCTTCTGCTCTAAAAATAAAGGCAAAAATAGCCAAGTTTAAGATTCTTGTACTTAAACTGAATATAAACACATCTACAAGAAAGTCCCATTGACAAGAAAAGTTGAATAAAAGGCCATTATTTTGTATTAAACTTTAAACAAAAGACATCTGGGTTACTTTAGGATACTAAGTCTTATTCTAAAACAAAGAACAAGAGAAAGCTGTAACAACAGCATGCCTAATTTCCAGAGATCAGGGGTGGGGAGGAGGTGGGGTTAAAGAAAAGTTCCGGGAAAGATTTAAAATGAATACAACGAAATCAAAGTACATAAAATTCTAAAGAGAATGACTAGGAAAATGGAAAAAACAAATAAATAAATGTGTGTGTGCGCGCGCATGTGCACACAGCTGTTCAGTCATGTCTGACTCTCTGCGACCCCATGGACTGCAACCCAGATGTGTTATTTCCTAAATTCATATACACAAGAGAAGTACAGAAGGTCACCAGAAGAGGTACTTGTCTGAGTAATCCAAATCAGCTGGTGGTAAGTCTTCACCACATGTATGAAGTCTTATCAGCAATTTAAATTTCTCAAAGAAAATTTAAAACATGATCTTAAAGAACAATTAATCTAACTATAAACTTTCATTAAATTCATGTATGAATAAAAGAATTCAGGAAGACAGTTCAAGAATGTTAACACTGTGGAGAAATTTAAAGTTAAGGGTGGTCCCAAAGAATCCTGAAAGAGACCAGATATCAAAAAGGAAGCATAAAGCATTGACGTGAAGAGCTTAATTCGATTAACAAATGCTGATTTTCCTATATCTGGTACCAGATTTAATGTATGCTCCTTAACTTAATGTCTCTATTTCCACAAGCTCAGGAAAAAATGAACTGGCAGCGGTCTCTTCTCACTTATTTGCATCTGGTCTAGTCTATAGCAGTTTAAAGGACATTCATGTAGAGGTTAAACTTGCTCATTTCATACACAAACTGGTTTTGCTAATAAGTTAACAAAGCAGAATGGGGGAACCTTAACACTACTGTAGTATTTACATATTTACCTCAAAATGCTGATTCTAAGTTCTTTCAGTTTCCAAGTCTGTATTAATTCATACCCTAGGTAACCTAAAAGCAATCAGAGAGAATATTTTAGAACATACAACTCATTTTAAAAAACACCTTTAAGAAATTTCCTATTTGACAAGATTTTCATAATTTACTTATCTGAATAAGATCTCTGATAAAAACAATTCTTATATTTATTTATTGGGAGTCAAGAAAACAGTATATGTATGAAAGAGTTGCCCTTTAAAATTAGTATTTATGATGTTCTATTACAATTGAAAAATTTTAAAAGCTGTTAGCACAATCCAATCAGATACATAAGGGAGAATTTCTGGAAGTAAATTACATTTTCCTCCAGTAAAATCTTGATTTTAAAAATACGTCAAGACTCCACTAAGTCAATATCGTGCTTTCATGAACTTATAACCCCTCTTCTAAGGAGTCAGTTTATGTTTTCTAAAATTACCTTATGCTTTGACTTTAATTCCATTCTACACTGCCACCTAATATGATGCAAACAAATTCAAGACACCAACTTGGCCTGATATGTCACACTAGACATCTTTTCAAGTAATATTCACCTCTATACTAGAAACACCAAAATAATAAGCTGATAACCCTTGAAAATTCAATGCAACTGCACTATTGCAAAATTACTGTTGAGTTATCCAAATTACTTCCCTAAACAATTCTGTATAAAGAGACATTAGAAAGTTAATATGCCAAACACAGTGATAATTTATTTTATGTTCATACTACAGAGCTAATAGGTCAAGTTTTCTAATTTTAACATGATTTAAATTACCCCCCCCAAAAAAAGTGTTTGATACGGCTCTTTAAGATAACTCTGAAAAAGACACACCACAGACCACAGGCTCAGTCAAGTTCTAGTATAAACCAACAAATTTAATCTAATTAGCATCTAAATCCCGTATATGGCTGTACCCTTTCAGACAAAAGCTGTAACAATGGCTAAACCCTCCTAGTCTTAAATCAAACGCATCTAGAGCTTCCTGCTGCGCATTTTCAAAACTGGTAACAGAAAACTTCCAACTCATTCATTTTATTATGTATCAAGAGGCTGATACTACTAACTTTACGAATATCACTGTCCCGATTTCATCTCTACACTCATGAAATCCAAAACGCGCAACTACCATGAAGTCCCAGAGTGAACAAAAGAAAACACACACACACAGTATCAATACTGTGACATTAAGACGCTGTCGAAAGTGCTTCTGGAAGCTAACATATAAAGCTGAAAATGTCTTGACAAGCTTTTAGTCCTTAGTGACAACTATGCTATGGAGATCCAAGACATTAATTTTAACTCCAACCAAGCCTAAATGCTAAAAGCATCCCTGGCTATGGATATAAAATAACAGGTTTAGAATACAGGTTGCTCGTATAAGCACAAATTAAAAATAAGTGGGTTAATTCTCCCATTTGAAAACAAAGGGAAAGGGATCCCTTCCCCTCCCTCTTTTTCAGAACTCTTCTCAGTCCTTTTCGGTTGTACTTGAATCTTTCTAAAAGCTAAGTAAGCCTCTAGCCAGTCTCACTTCTCAGGAATGTTTCCTTAAGATATGTAATCACCAAGAAAGATATGCCCAATCTCCCAGTTTCCCAGGATGGCCTCACTTGTCAACCGACTCCAAATTGCAAAACCTACCTCCAGTCGTAAAGATATGAGAGAATTGGAAATTTTATCTTGAAAACACAAATGTAAAGTGTTGTAACCACTTAGCTATACAAAAGAATAAGACTTCTTTGCAATCTCTTTAGTGGATAGCCTAGATAACACATCACAGTCTGGTTTAATGCTTACTCAATAAAATTGTTTCCTCCCCTTCTTCGTTCTTGGAGAGATTTTCTGGTTGGGAAGAAGTCGTTTTTAATTATACTTCCCCGGCATCAGCTTAAAGAAAAATGTTCAACTCTCAAGAGGTGTACCTGATAAATAACAAAACCCCTTTCTTAAAACTTAAAACCATAAAGAAATCCTAAACTATGCTGCCTAATGGCACTGGAGAGAACGGTTTTCAAAACGAAGAAAGATCTGGAAGAAGTTGGCAAACACCTTCTCTTATCCCTAAAAATGAATCTGCACACAGGGAGGATCCAAAGTGTTTACAAACAACTCCCACCAACCTCCCTTTTCAAAATTAAAGTTAGAGGAGAAAGAGAGTTGGCTGTTTTAAGCTAATTCATAAGTAAAGGCGATGAGCTCCCATCTTAATACTTGGGGGCTTACAGTCACTCCCTCCTCACAGAGGCCCTCTGATAAGGCAGGACACTGGGCAAAGCCTCTGGGGATGTAGAAAGCAGTGTTTTCTAAGAATATTTTATTAAAATCATCTGAATGCTAGCAGATGACCATCTGTGTTAGGAAAACCAAGGCCCATCCAACTCCACCACCTCTCTCTAAGTTTGTTTCCCTCCTATAAAATAGAACACTTGACTAGTATGAGGATTAAGTAATTAAATGCATATTAATCTTGGTAGAGAAAAAGTGCTTACCCAGAAATGCAGATGACACCACCCTTATGGCAGAAAGTGAAAAGGAACTAAAGGGCCTCTTGATGAAAGTGAAAGAGGATAGGGGAAAACTGACTTAAAACTCAACATTTGAAAAACGAAGATCATGTCATCTGGTCCCATCACCTCATGGCAAATAGATGGGGAAACAATGGAAAGAGGTGACAGACCTTATTTTCTTGGGCTCCATAATCACTGCAGATGGTGACGGCAGCCACAAAATTAAACGACGCTTGCTCCATGGAAGAAAAGCTATGACCAACCTAGACAGCATGTTAAAAAGCAGAGACATTTCTTTGCCAACAAAGGTCCGTCTAGTCAAGGCTATGGTTTTTCAAGTAGTCATATGGATGTGCGAGCTGGACTATAAAGAAAGCTGAGCGCCAAAGAATTGATGCTTTTGAACTGTGGTGTTGGAGAAGACTCTTGAGAGTCCTTTGGACTGCAAGGAGATCCAACCAGTCAATCCTAAAGGAAATCAATCCTGAATATTCACTGGAAGGACTGATTCTGAGGCTGAAGCTCCAATACTTTGGCCACCTGATGCAAAGAACTGACTCGTTGGAAAAGACCCTGATGCTGGCAAAGACTGAAAGCAAGAGAAAAAGGGGACGACAGGATGCTACAGTTGGATGGCATCACCGACTCGATAGACATGAGTTTGAGCAAGCTCTGGGAGTTGGTGACGGACAAGGAGGCCTGGCATGCTGCAGTCCATGGGTTCACAAAGAGTCGGACACAACTGAGCGACTGAACTGAAAGAAGCCACACTCCCATCTCTATCTATAACCACTGTTTTCATAGAACTCTTAAGACTTTAAGGAACTCCTTTAAAGAACCCAAAATGTTTTATTAATCTTAAGATACAGTATAAAAAAAGCATTCTCAAAGCTGAAGAACTATACAAGATTTTATACAGTATTTTTAATCAGATGAACTTGAAAAACCACAGACTCCAAACTACTAGTCACTATGAATTTACAATAAAATGAAAATCAATTTAAATCGCAAAGCATGGTATATAATGTAAAATAAAATTAAACAGCTTTCTGCCCACTAGATCTCTTTAAAAGCAAAAACCAAAAAATACTACATGTTCCTTCTGTTTGGCTCCCCAAACTTCACTGAAAACATTACTTAACTGTTTTTGAGGCAATGAAATGGTTCACATGCTTGGGCAAGTAATCATCCTCACCGTTACCATCCAGTAGATAAGCTTGGAAAATATAAAATGCAAGAATGAGAAAACAAAAAGATAGGAAATATCCAAAATACCCATGATACGTGAAATAAAGATTTCAAGGATTTACCAACCATTATTTGGTGAATACAGATTACGAAAAGACTAAGGTCAAATCAAAGACTGAGAGACCAAAGAGAAAAAAGGATAATAAATTTCAAGAATTTAAACACTGTAATTTTTAGTCTTAGGTAAATACACAGCACAACAGGAATATTTCTATTTTCACTTCTGTCATAACTATCATTATTCATCAGAAATCCTTGGATATTTAATCTAGCATACAGCATTACACAAGCTACATTCAGATATACTTTCTCGGCATTACCTTTTATGAGAGCAAAAAGTGTCCCTCCCACCTTTCCAAAAAACTAAATGTCTAACAACAAATGAGGGAGAACTCTGGTAAACCACAGATGGCTCTCTTTACATGGCGCAGTTCAACTGAGCTATTAAAATGATGTCAGTTTGTAATAAACAAAAATGCTTATGTTACGGGATTCAGTGGAAAAAAAAATATTTTTATTTACAGGAAGATCTGGTTGTGTCTTCAAGTTAAAAACTGAAGAAAAGAAGAAAGGGAAGAAGGGAGAAACAGAGGGAAAGAAAACTCCCCCCACAATTGAGAATGGGATTACTACCGAAAGTCATTTCCTCTTCCTTAAGGCTTTTCTGCATTTTAAAATTCCCTATGATTCGGACACTTTATTACATTTAGAATTAAACAAAGTCTTAAACTGAGGATGAAGACAATAAACATATATGACTCTATCTTAAGTATTGGTGAGGAGGACTCCGTTCTTAAGCCACTGAATGTGGTTGAAGATTTACCCCCGTTTCTATAACTGACACCACAAATTCACCAGCTTTCTTTTCCTGCACTACTCTATGAACCAAACAAATTTCTGCATTTCTCTAAAATCTGTAACATAAACATATTATGTTTACATTTCAAAGTAATTAAGCCTAAAATTAAATTTGTCCAAAATTGAAGTTGAATACAGGTCAAATATCATTTTAACAAATTCAATCCACCAGAATCTCTATATAGAAAGTAACTCTAGGCTGCCAGCCAATGGTGCATTTACTTGCAATACTTCTTAAAAAGACAACATTCCAACACATCAAAATGGCACAGGTACCCACCTCTGCCCTTCAGGTCACCTACAATGACCTTTCCTCTGCAATTTTGTTTTCAGAGAGGTGAACATTTAATACCTCACTAACTTTCAAGGTGAGTTTTTAGGTTAATATTTGGTTCGAAGTTTCTGTACTTCACTCAATAAAAAATAAGTGCTAGAATGTTATGCAATCTTCCCTCTTACATCATCTTAGAATGTCCAGGAGGAGAAAAAGGGTCACAGTTCTGACAGGCTGTTTTAAGACACTACATAAAGCGAAGATTTCACTACTAAAGAGACGTCAAGTCAGTTCTGAGACAAAAGGAGCCTAAGAAACTGCTAAGTGTACAAATGCTTAGTCAGTGTTGAGTCAGGAAGCAAATGTGTTAAAGTTTCAGGTGAGAGGCAAAGTCCACATCACAGCCACGTGCACCCACACATGCGCTCTGCTTTCCCTGTGACTCCAACACGGGTGTACCACACTCTCCAAGGATGAGTCTCTATTTCTGGAGCCCCACCCCTAAGCTTTCCCTCATCACCCCCATCATCACACTCCCCTCTCTTCCAGCACAGTGGGGGCTCCCTGCACCACCCAAATCAGGGCTTCATTACATCTGCTCCACACTGGGTGTTACTGCCATCGCTCCTTCCCCCCAAAATTCCAAGACCTTTGACACTTGACTAACATAGAGGAAAGCTGACAATGCCCATAAAAAATATTTTCATTCATTAATTCTATGTTGAAAATGAACCTTATTGATCTAAACCTAAATTAACCTGAATCTTTTTGTGGCCAAATAAAAAGTTCAGTTTAGATACTTCCTACTTTTAAAAGATTTTAAACAACCCAAATGATTCCAGCAAGTTTAATACCCCTACCCTTGCCCCCTCTCCCAACAAAGAATAGTTCATGGCTGACCTGAAACTATCAAAGCAAGAGATGCATCAATTCATACAATGATCATTTTTACATCATCCAACTATATCCATTCTCCCACCCTAGTTCTTTTCATGTAACTCCCAACCTATAAAATTCTCATGAATGTTTCATTTTAGAATTTACTTTATTAGGTTTAAAATTCAGATAAAACTATTTAATGTCAACTAATAAATGTAGGGAAAAATGACAGGAAAATCACCACTTTTAACCATCACATTAGTAATTAAGGCAAGAATCACTGTTGCCGTGCAGTCACTGTGTCATGCCCGACTCTTCGCAACCCCATGGACTGCAGCACGCCGGACTCCTCTGTCCTCCACTATCTCCTGGAGTTTGCTCAAATTTACATCCATTGAGTGAGTGATGCTACCTAACCATCTCATCCTCTGGCGCCCCCTTCTCCTTTTGCCTTCAATCTTGCCCAGTATCAGGGTCTTTTCCAACAAGTCGGCTCTTCATCTCAGGTGGCCAAGGTATTAGAGATTCAGCTTCAATAAGTTCTTCCAATGAATAGTCACGGTTGATTTCCTTTGGGATTGACTGGTTTGATCTCCTTGCAGTCCAAGGAACTCTCAAGAGTCTTCTCCAGCACCACAATTTGAAATCATCAGTTCTTTGGCACTCAGCCTTCTTTATGGTCCAACTCTTACATCCATATAAAACTACTGCAAAAACCACTGCCTTCCACTTTTTCTCCTTCTATTTGCCATGAAGTGATGGGACCAGAGCTTCTTGATAAAAAGTGAAAGAGGAGAGTGAAAAAGTTGGCTTAAAACTCAACATTCGAAAAACGAAGATCATGGCATCTGGGCCCATCACTTCATGGCAAATAGATGGGGAAGCAATGAAACAGTGACAGACTTTATTTTCTTGGGCTCCAAAATCACTGCAGATGGTGACTGCAGCCACAAAATTAAAAGACGCTTGCTCCTTGGGAGAAAAGTTATGACCAACCTAGACAGCATATTAAAAAGCACAGACATAACTTTGCCAACAAAGCTCCGTCTAGTCAAAGCTATGGTTTTCCAGTACTCATGTATGGATGTGAAAGTTGGACCATAAAGAAAGCTGAGTAATGAAGAACTGATGCTTTTGAACTATGGTGTTGGAAAAGACTCTTGAGAGTCCCGTGGACTGCAAGAAGATCCAACCAGTCCATCCTAAAGGCAATCAGTCCTGAATATTCATTGGAACAACTGATGCTGAAGCTAAAGCTCCGATACTTTGGCCACCTGATGCAAAGAACTGACTCATCTGAAAAGACCCTGATGTTGGGAAAGATTGAAGACTGGAGGAGAAGGGGACAACAGAGGATGAGATGGTTGAATGGCATCACTGACTCAATGGACATGAGTTTGAGTAAACTCTGGGAGTTGGTGATGGACAGGGAGGCCTGGTGTGCTGCAGTCCATGGGGTCACAAAGAGTCAGACTTAGTGACTGAACTGAACTGATGTGACCAGATGAGCTTATCTAAGTTTTTTTTATTGTTGAGTGTCAAGCCTGCTTTTTCCCTCTCCTCTTTCACCCTCATCAACTGGTTCTTTAATTCCTCTTCACTTTCTGCCATTACAGTGGTATCATCTGCATATCTGAGATTATTTATATTTTCCCTGGCAATCTTGATTCCAGCTTGTGATTCATCCAGCCTGGCATTTTGCATGATTACTCTGCATATAAGTTAAATAAGCACGGTGACAACATATAGTCTTTTCATTAAGGATAATTAAAGAATGACAAATCTATTGGGTGAAAGTTTCAAAGTCTCTCTGTATATACTACCTACTAATTCAAATGAAAAAGCCAGAGAGTTCCAGAAAAACATCTATTTCTGCTTTATTGACTATGCCAAAGCCTTTGACTGTGTTGATCACAATAAACTGTGGAAAATTCGGAAAGAGATGGGAATACCAGACCACCTGACCTGCCTCTTAAGAAATCTATATGCAGGTCAGGAAGCAACAGTTAGAACTGGACATGGAACAACAGACTGGTTCCAAATAGGAAAAGGAGTATGTCAAGGCCGTATATTGTCACCCTGCTTGTTTAGCTTAAATACAGAGTATATCATAAGAAACGCTGGGCTGAAGGAAGCACAAGCTGGAATCAAGATTGCCGGGAGAAATATCAATAACCTCAGATATGCAGATGACACCACCCTTATAGCAGAAAGTGAAGAGGAACTAAAAAGCCTCTTGATAAAAGTGAAAGTGGAGAGTGAAAAAGTTGGCTTAAAGCTCAACATTCAGAAAACTAAGATCATGGCATCTGGTCCCATCACTTCATGGCAAGTAGATGGGGAAATAGTGGAAACAGAGGCTGACTTTATTTTTCTGGGCTCCAAAATCACTGCAGATGGTGACTGCAGCCATGAAATTAAAAGACACTTGCTCCTTGGAAGGAAAGTTATGACCAACCTGCTGCTAAGTCGCTTAAGTCGTGTCCAACTCTGTGCAACCCCATAGACGGCAGCCCACCAGGCTCCACTGTCCCTGGGATTCTCCAGGCAAGAACACTGGAGTGGGTTGCCATTTCCTTCTCCGATGCATGAAAGTGAAAAGTGAAAGTGAAGTCACTGACTCGTGTCCAACTCTCAGTTACCCCATGGACTGCAGCCCACCAGGCTCCTCCATCCATGGGATTTTCCAGGCAAGAGTACTGGAGTGGGGTGCCATTGCCTTCTCCGATAACCAACCTAGAGAGCATATTAAAAAACAGAGACATTACTTTGTCAACAAAGGTCCGTCTAGTCAAAGCTGTTTTTTACAGTGGTCCTGTATGGATGTGAGAGTTGGACTATAAAGAAGGCTGAGTACCAAAGAACTGATGCTTTTGAACTGTGGTGTTGGAGAAGACTCTTGAGAGTCCCTTGGACTGCAAGGAGATCCAACCAGTCCATCCTAAAGGAGATCAGTCTTGGGTGTTCATTGGAAGGACTGATGTTGAAGCTGAAACTCCAATACTTTGGCCACCTAATGCGAAGAACTGACTCATTTGAAGAGACCCTGATGCTGGGAAAGATTGAGGGCAGGAGGAGAAGGGGACGACAGAGGATGAGATGGTTGGATGGCATCACCGCCTCAATGGACATGGGTTTGGGTGGACTCCGGGAGTTGGTGATGGACAGGGAGTCCTGGTGTGCTGTGGTTCATGGGGTCAACGAGTCAGACACGACTGAGCGACTGAACTGAACTGAATTCAAATGAAAAACTGTTCTTTTTACACTGGAAAAGTGAAAGTGTTAGTCACTCAGTCATGTCTGACTCTCTGTGATCCCATGCACTACAGACCCCCAGGCCTCTCTGTCCATGGAATTCTCTGGCCACTCCCTTCTCCAGGGGATCTTCCTGACACAGGGATCAAATCCAGGTCTCCGGCACTGCAGGTGGATTCTTTACCATCTGCACCACCAGGGAAGGTGGCTAGAAGACATGGTAAAAATGAGGGGTTTTTGTTCACTGCTGCTTGGATGCTTAAACCTGACAAATAATACCTCCTTAACTCAAGGGACAAAGTTGAAAGTGAAAGTGAAGTCGCTCAGTCGTGTCCGACTCTTCGCAACCCCACGGCCTGTAGCCCACCAGGCTCCTCCATCCATGAGATTCTCCAGGCAAGAAAACTGGAGTGGGTTGCCATTTCCTTCTCCAAAGAAAGTGAAAGTGAAAGGGACAAAGTTAATATTACCAATATTGGGACAAACTGACAATATGTACCTCCTAATGTGATGAACTGAGAAAAGAAATATCATTTGTCAGAAGTGCAAAACCTCAATCTAATCCTGAGGAAACATGAAAACCAAATCTGAGGCTCATTTTACATAACAGCTGGCTTGTGCTCTTCAAAAATGTCACTATCACACACACACACACACACACACAAAAAAAAAAAAACCTGAGAAACTATTCCAGGTTAAAAGAGAAAAGAGACAGGACAACTGAGCACAATGTATGTTCCTGTACCGAGTCTTGTATCAGGGAAAGGAAACTGCTACGCTGGACGTCCTGGGGACGAAGGAGGATCAGAAGATGCCAGCCCTGAATGTGCCGATCTGACACGAAGGCAACAGAGAGACAGCAGACTCGGGCGGAGCTCTCCGTCCCTCCAACCCGGCCTAAGATGACAGCTACGAGTAAACGCAGGCAACAATAGGGGACTCTCTATACCACTCCTACCACTCATAAACTTGAAAACTATTTTAAAACATAAAAGTTAGAAACAAAACTCTGCCAAATACTGACCTGTATGTCTGGCTACTAGCAGGACACAGAAAAACAGAACACATCTGATTTTATTTCAGAACAGTTTAAAAAGCAGTATTCAGTCTGCGCCACTTAAAAACACAAAACAAAACTCTCATCGTACCTTCTGACCCTTAAATTATTTGTTCACTCACTCAACAAATATTTATTAAGCAAGACGTCCCTAATGCAGACTTGTATTCTGTAGGGTGTGAGAACCTGAGTTGAGTTTTGAAGAACGTGCGGGCAGGGCACTGCTCGGGGAGAAGGCACACAGGACACCGTGGGGACCAGCGGACAGCGTGCGCAGAAGCGCCTGACCAGAAACAGGCGAGGCGACGGGCCGAACGACAAGCCACGTGGCACTGTGTGCGCCCGCAGGGGAACGGCAAGACTGTGACACCTGAGCGGGAGCGAGAGCGTGAAGGGCCTTATACGCAGCTCTACAGGGTCAGAAGCTCATCCCGTGAGCCTTTTTAGTCTCACTACACACCAAGGGTTGTCGCCGACTTAATCTCAGCCTAAGCCTCTATCAAGGCCTGCTGACAAGAACATCTAAACACAAGGCAAGAGACTCCTCAGCTTGCCTCTTTCCTTCAGAGGGGACACTCCTCCTGGCTGCAATCACTGCCTTTACACATACTGGTTTGCCTGGAACCGCCCATGCTGGAGCACTGCAACCCCTTATCCCAGGAACCACCCACCCACTCACTCTAACCACGGAAGAACCACGGAGTCAGTCACCCTATCTCCAGGGCCAATTCACTATCCCTGCCTGCCTGCAGCAATTTCCACTTGGAGATCCTCACTTGACTCTCAATGGAGCCTTTCCAAAAATTCCTCAAGTACAACTGATCTAAAATGAAAGCTGAAGATCTGCTGCTGCTAAATACAATTTTTAAAAAAATCAAAAGACCACCACCAAACACACACACACGATTTCCCGTACAGGAATTCCAGAGATGTTTCAAGAAAGAAAAGCAGCATCAGAATAAATGCAGTCTCCTAAGGGGCTTCCCTGGTGGCTCAGTGGTAAAGAGTCCGCCTGCTAATGAAGGAGATGCAAGAGACATGTGTTCGATCCCTGGGCTGGGATGATCCCCTGGAGAAGGGAATGGCAACCTACTCCAGCATTCTTGCCTGGGAAATATTAAGACCGTGGACAGAGAGGCCTGGCGGGCTACGGTCCATGCCATCACAGAGTCAGACAAGACTGAGCGCACGCGCACACACACAAGGTAATAACTTTTATTTCACCCAATTATGTTACAGTTAAACCCAATACACATCATATTACAGGAAAAATCCAGATAAGACAGGAAAGGAAGCAGGCTCCAAAGACAGGGTGGTGAATGAACCCATCTGTTAGCTCTAAGACTGCAAGTAAGCAACTCCTCTCTCACTCAGGCTCATTTCTATAGCAGGACCGACACAGGTGGCACCCCCCGGCTCACTCCTTCTCCCCTGCATAATTCACAACACAAACATTTAATTATTAGCTAAGTCAACGATGCCAATTTTATTTTTTTTAAAAAAACAGGTAAGATGTTTGGTGTGGAAAAACAAACTGCACATACTAGGGAGAGGGGGTGAGAGACTGCAGGAGCCACACTCGAGAAGGCTCTCCAAGCCCTCTGACCCTCCTTGGAGGTCAATCAAGAGCAAGCTACGGGGTTTACACATCTTGGGACTATAGAGAATGGGAAGAAGAGCAAGAACCGAAACTACAGCTGCTCTCATCTTTCAGGATTTTTGCTCTCCACTTTAAAAAAAAAAAACAGGCCAGTTACCCACCCTGGACCAAAGGACAAAACTGGCAGCTACCGTATCCACAAGCTCGCGTTTATAATCCTGTACTGTTTGAACAGGAGCAAAGCTGCGAGGACACCCAATAAGGACCTGCTTACACGTGACTGCAAAGATGAAAGTCTGGCATCTCCAAGGGATCTCCTCAGTAAATTGCCTGAATGGCAATTCAGACAGACGACGTGACTGACACACGGTATCCACCACCAAGAGCGGTGGGGGAAATGTGATTAATCAAATCAGGACAGCGAGACAGCTCAAAAGCTTCAGTGGAGCCCCTCTGCACTTAGGATAAGATCTAAAACCCTTGCTATGCTGTCCTGCACCTCCCTCTCCCCCACTGGGCTAGCTCCCCCAGGTCCCGCTGGTCATAGGACCTCAGACCCTCTGTCAAGCTCCTTCCCAGCTCAGAGCCTTCGCACACACCATCCCCTGCTATCTGCTCCCCAATCTTCAGTTTTCACAAAGTCAGCAGCTTCAGTTAAAACACAGTTTAAAAAGTTTTTTGGCACTCAGTATAAACAACACAGGTAAGCATTTTGCTAGAGCATTTCTTGCTAAGGCAAGACAGATTTCATACATGCATATGTGTTTAAGTGTGGGATGCTAAAGAGACCTTAGGAAATGTAAAACATATAATCCCTATATCCAGAACCAGTCCAAGTTCCAGGCACAAGTGCGACCTTCTTGAATAAATGAAGAAAGGCCACCACGACGAGAAGCCCACGCACGTTAACTAGAGAGCAGCCCACGCAGCAATGAGGACCCAGCACAGCCATAAATTAATTGAATTTAAAAACAATATAAAAGACAAGTAAATACTGACGTATCACGTGATTAAATGCTGTAACTTGATGATGCAACAGAGAGTGACTCACACATTTAGAATCTTCAGTAAAAAAAAAAACTGAACACAAAACCTTAATTTCCATGATAGAAAGTTAAAAATAAGGAAAAGTAATTAAGTGGGGATGATGTTTGCTCTTTTTTGGAAGAGGCTGGTGAGGGGAGAGGGAAGTGCCTGAGAGGGGGCATTTAGAAAACCTTATAAGATACGGGTCATACGTGTTCCTTCTGGGCACTGGTTACAAGCGTGTTCACTTTGTGTGTCCTTGTGATTTATGTGTTTTCCTGTGTATCAACTTAAAGTGATTTCATTTAAAGTTAATTTTAAAGAAGTAAACAATCCTCAATACAATGTGTAAAAAAATTCTTCATTTACCATGGTTAAGTACAGTATCAGAGTAAAGAAGGAAAATGACAAAAATGACTTTTATTAAGCATTTACAGTCTATCATTTGGTCTAATCCACAAAGCAACACGAAGACAAGCATTAACTCCACTTTACAAGGATTTGAAATAACTTGCCCAAGACCATTTGACTAATAAATAGGAGAGGTGGGATTCTACTTAGCATTTGGTTGACTCCCAACTTTTATTTCCACAATATACAAAACACCATGGTCTCAAAGGAAGTGTCAGTTTACACTGACTTACCAATCAAAATATCTGTGTGGATATGTTCCTTTTGCTCTCTCCAGGGGGTTGAAAAAGAATGGACCCAATTTAAGATTAACAGATGCCCAATGAATATTTTAACTGAATCTGCACAAACACAGATAAGTAAACATTGTGTTTTTTAAAATTAATTAATTTATTTATTTATATTTTACAATACTGTATTGGTTTTGCCATACATTGACATGAATCCGCCACGGGTATACGTGAGTTCCCAATCCTGTATTGTGAAGCTGTAGCAACTTAAATCAGCCCTGTCGATGGATAGTTCTCCTGGCCTTTCGAGTCTAGGAACATAGGTACTCAATAAATACACACTAACAGACTATATCTCTCCATTTTTTTTCAGTATCTTTATCACATTTAGCTGAAGACTAAACTCCTTGATACAAACGCTACCTAATGACTTCTTTCTCCAGTGGAATAAGTAAGTGCTACTTTAAGAGAGATGATTAACATAAAGGGGGTTCAGACATAGTGAAATAATTAGATAAATTAATATTATAGAATGTACTATGTAATGTACTATGTAACTTTGTAACTATGTAACTTTGTAACAACTTTGTAACTATGTAACTATGCACAATGTAACTTTTTCACCACTCAGTATAGACAACACAGGTAAGCATTTTGCCAGAGCATTTGCTGCTAAGGCAAGACAGATTTCACACATGCATATATATGTTTAAGCGTGTGGGTGCTAAAGAGGCCTTAGGAAAATTATTTATTTCCCTACTCCAGGCCAAAATATGCACCCAACTCATATGTAAAAAGCTTCCCCGAATTCTCCTAATGTTCAGCAACAAAAAAGGTAGAGATTTATAAAGATTGATTATAAATAATAGTTTAGTATTCTTCCTCACAACTATGTCATATGTCAATGAAAACTATTTTTTAACAAATTATCCCCAAAAGAAAGCACCCTCTAACAATGCTTCATTTCATATATTTTATTGAAGAAGAGTTGGAAACTGAAGTCCATATATTACATTAGCAATAAAGAATTACTCTTTTTAAGTACTAATAGCATTTGGGAATTATAGCTTGTCTAAACTCCAGTAGAATATACACACTGCATTTAAATGTCTAATTTAGTTTGTTCTATTATTTGTTCATAGATCAACAAAATTATGTATTTTCCTCCAAACACCAAAATTATGTTTGATCTAACATAAATTACTTGAGTTTATTATATGTGAGAGGTACTTATAAAGATTTTTTAATTAGGGTTTTTTTTTCTTTTTAACGTTCAGTTATACAATATACAAGTCTATGGACAAAGGCAGGTAATCCCAGTATTGTGTTATATACAAAATTTAATAAGCTTTTAAAATTAAAATACAAGAGTGCCTATCAAATACTTTTCCTCATTCATAGTATCAGAGGCCTCTCAGTGGGCTACTTGTTCTTCATCATAAGGATCAGATCAAAAGTTAAACAGCTCCTATCAGATTCTCATTCATTAATAATCATTTACGAAGCTGTACCTCTCATACAGTTCATGGCAAGAATGCTGGCAGGAGGAGAAGGGGGTGACAGAGGATGAGATGGGTGGATGGCATCACCAAATCATGGATATGAGTTTGAGCAAGCTCCGGGAGATGGTGTAGGACAGGGAAGCCTGGTGGGCTGCAGTCTATGGGGTCACAAAGAGTCGGACACGACTGAGCGACCGAATAACAACAAAGCTGTACTAGACGCAGAGACAAAAGATGAAAAGACTCAATTCTCTCTGAAAGATTTTGCCATCCTATGGTTTTCCCAGTAGTCATGTATGGATGTGAGAGTTGGGCTGTGAAGAAGGCTGAGCACTGAAGAATTGATGCTTTTGAACTGTGGTACTGGAGAAGAATCTTGAGAGTCCCTTGGACTGCAAGGAGATCCAACCAGTCCATTCTGAAGGAGATCAGCCCTGGGATTTCTCTGGAAGGAATGATGCTAAAGCTGAAACTCCAGTACTTTGGCCACCTCATGCAAAGAGTTGACTCACTGGAAAAGACTCTGATGCTGGGAGGGATTGGGGGCAGAAGGAGAAGGGGATGACAGAGGATGAGATGGCTGGATGGCATCACTGACTCGATGGATGTGAGTCTGAGTGAACTCCAGGAGATGGTGATGGACAGAGAGGCCTAGCATGCTGAGATTCATGGGGTCACAAAGAGTCGGACACGACTGAGCGCTGAACTGAAGGCAATATCCGACCTGATCTACTTTCCAAGCTTTACTTCCCGGGGTTTTCACCTTAAGTTTCCCGCTCAGAACATCTCATGATTCCACCACTACTTTCTTATGGTCACTATATACGACCTCCATGCTTAACAAATACAGCCTCTCTTTTCCAGGTCTCACATTTGATCTAGATTCAGCTTGAAACGGAGAAGTCTCTGAATTACATGAGTGCTTCAGAGATTACCAACCACAAGACTCTGGAGGCTTACAAATGTTCTCAGTTTAAAAGCGAGAAAACCAAAACTAAGTATAGAAAGGCCAGGGCGACCTGCCCTTAAAGACACATCTAGTTATTTAGAAGTAAAGCCAAACTAGAACACAGGTTTCCTAACCACTCATTATTTTACACTGGTCACTCATTCCACTGATCATGTCTGCCTCAGTTTTCTGGAATTGTGTTGTTCCTTGGTTAACCAATTACTTCTCTTTATTTGTGCAGATATAGTCTAAGTTGGCATCCATGGACGGGGTCCCACAGAGGTCCCTGTACCTCCTATAAATGTATACAAAATTCTGAATATGCACGTGTACTTTTTTTCTGGGGATAAGATTCATATCTTTTGTCAAATCAGGAATCTCCAAAGAATAAGACCCACAGGGCTATATCAAGTACATATGACATATATAAAAAGTTTATGCTACTTCAAAATAATAGATTCAAGGATAATGCGCTTACTCATACACAATAGAGGAATGATGGTTATATAGGAAAGTTAGCAATATTTAAGGCTCTATTATGCTTGGTATCACTACTACAGGGACCCAACTAAGCTGAACCATCTGATGCACTACAGACAAGCCTTACATAGAATGAAGTGAAAGCCACTCAGTCATATCCAACCCTTTGGGACCCCATGAACTACAGTCCATGGAGTTCTCCAGGCCAGAGTACTGGAGTGGGTAGCCTTTCCCTCCTCCAGGGGATCTTTCCAACCCAGGGATCAAACCTAGGTCTCCCACATTGCAGGCGGATTCTTTACTAGCTGAGCCACAAGGGAAGCCCTCACATAGAAGACTTAGTTGTGAAATACTGCTCTCAAGCCCTTTTTCTTTTTCATCTTCCATTATAAAACTAAACATACACCTCAACATTCAAAAATTTGGGGAGAAAGCACAACATAATCAAATCACATTAAGAATATATTTCCTCTAATGTACATATTTGAAGCAATATCAGCTAAATTTTATGAAATGCTGATCGTGGGCTAGAACTGGGCTAAAGGTTTAAGAAACTCAATTTTTCCTTACAACCTCAAGAAGTATGTACTACTATCAAGACCGGATTTCAGATGAGAGAGCTGACTCAGAAAGACCACCAGACACCCTGTGCTCCTCAAGGATAAACTGAAGGAAGCAGAATTTGAACCCCTCTGACACCAAAGACTTGCTCTTAAACATTCTTATAATGCTTCGATAAAATATTAGTAGATTTAATTTTGCAAAAGGAAAATAGCTGAAGATACAACTAATAGGAGCTACTCTTGAGTGACGGCCAAGCAGCGGGACAGGCATGAGGGGACACCATTTAAAGCTCTGGCTCATCATGTTAAACTTACCCTCTCAAAAGTCTCTGCCACTGCCTTTCTCTTTCCCTTCAAACAGGATTACTGACCTAACTCCTTAACCAAAGAACCTTTCTACATCATGTCAAAGATCAGCTCTTAAACTGAGATCCTTCTCTCATTATCTGAGCTCTTTAAACACTTTATTTTAAAATTCTGGTTCGCTGACATGTTCTAATCCTCAAGAGAATTTCCAAATGTGTTTTCTAAATTCCTACTTTATTGCACACATTGAGCTGTCACCGAAAAAAGAACCACCACGACAGCTTTCAGGGTTAGCCAGCTTCAGCAGTAAGAAAGCCTACACCGCCAGGAAAACTCCCAATTTAATAGCAGTTTTCTTCTATGAAATTCTTAATTCTCTCTGTCCATAATGCCTCCATACACCTAATCATGTGTCCCCACTTGAAGAACCAGGCAGCATAATCTGTCCAAAATCAGAAGAGTAATGATGTAAGCAATATTACTTTACACAGAACTGTTAGCTTCTAAGTCTTTTAAAAACTAATATAAAATAAACTAATTTATTCACTCAGCAAATCTGAGCACCTTGTTTATGTCAGCACGTTCTGTTCTACCCTTACTATCCTTAAATGCTATTTGTTTGAAAGGATAATACATTTAACAGAGCATGATACTTAATGTTACCATGAGCTTCAAAAATCAGAATACTAAGGCCAAAATTCAAGTCTTCCATGTCTTGAATCTAGTAACTCTTACTGACATCCTCACACAAGTTTTCTTGGGGCATCTTCTTAGTCACCTACTTAAAATGGATAGCAGCCTTGAATACTTAAAAAGAACCACCAATACTCAAAATTTTTTTAACAAAGACCTTCTTACATGACTGAAAATTTCAATTTCATCAACTGGACCTCAAAAATAAGGCTTTTCTCTCTGTATTCATTCACAGAGTATATACCTTCATACAAGCAATCCTACGTTTTAGACCGACACACATTCCCAAAGACTGGCAGAGAGAATCCTAAAAATCCTGACTGCCTATATGATCTGGAAAAGAGTACATTTGTGAATGAATTATTATTCAGCATCTGTCAAAAGCCTGAATGACACAACCGACATACGAGGGTATCGTCTGAAAGATAAATTAACTAAACTCTAGTGAATCAAATCACCAGAATGTCTATATCTACGTTACTAAAGCTTTCCATTATGCCTGAGGCCTATATCCAGTTTCTCTAAAATGGCATGTGAGAAATATTTCTCCATCATTTGTAAAATGTAAAATGGTTTCTCCACATATTGTTAATGTCATTTTACATAAGAATTCAGATGCGTATTCATCATACAAGAGAAAAGTCTGCTTTTTCCTGCTTAACTGGTATACTTCCTTTCATTAATCAATATCAACTACAATTAGTCCTGCTTCCTCTTCTTCTTTGATCAATATTTAAAAAATGAAAACCTTTAGTAACATGCAGACGCTAATTATCCTTGTCCTAAGCTTCTCTTCTAATTCTCTCCAGCTCCCTCCACACTCTACCCCTCCTTCAACCGTCACCATTATTGTCACTGTTCTCTCAAACATCTATTATAAGACCACCTCAAATCCTTTCTCAAAGTAGATAAATAATAAAGCACATACACCCACTGGGCTTTGAAAATGAGCTGAACGCTGGAACATCCACAATGCAGAGCACAAGGACAAGTCACTCAGCCCCAACTTAATATTTACGCAAGTTAAACACGGACCCGAGGGGTACCTTCCTTTGCCATCCAACAGAGCTCCATGATGGACCAAATGAATCAACGCAGTTACTTGCCAAACGCTGGTAGGAACTGAGATCATAAAAATAAGTAAATCCTGGGTTTCAAGAAAATTAAAGTCTTCTATTAACAAACAGTTCCTATTTGTAATACCGGAGAAGGCAATGGCACCCCACTCCAGTACTCTTGCCTGGAAAATCCCATGGACAGAGGAGCCTGGTAGGCTGCAGTTCATGGGGTCGCTAAGGGTCGCACACAACTTCGCGACTTCACTTAATACAGTACAACCACCTGAACAACCCTGAGAAAACTCAGCAGTAAGTTCTGAGTCAAACGTGCTGATGATCAAGAAACAACTGGACCACTTCTGGGGAGATACTCCAAAGAAGTAGAAGCTAGGGTTCCAACAGGTATTTGTTCACCTTTGTACAAATATGTTTTGTTATTTTCGCTATTTGTTCATAGGAGCATCGCTCACAAGGCCAAAAGATACAAACAACCCAAGAGTCCATGGGGGGATTAATGGATAAGCAGACACATACCTACATATCCGTGAGCAGGAGATTCACAGAGACAGAACAGAAAATGGTGGTTGCCTGGGCCTAGGAGGAGGGTGGAATGGGGAGTTAGTGTTTAATGGGTACAGAGTTTCAGTTGAGGAAGATGAGAAAGTTCTGGAGATGGACGGTGGGGATGGGAGCAAAACAATGTGAATGTACTTAACGCCACAGAACTGTACAATCAAAAACGGTTAAAACGGTATGTTTTGCTGTATTTTATGACCAAAAAAAAAAAAAAGGGAAAGAATCTTATTCAGATAACCAAAGGCCCCCTGAACATTTAAGACAAGAGTTTCATTCTTCTAACAAGTACTAATTAAGGGCTTACCTGCAACTTATGCAGGTTGTTCCCCTAAAATTCGCTTGGACAGCAATGTAATGTCGGGAAAAGAGCCCACATGCAAAGGTTTAGAAATCAAGCCATGGCTCAGTCCCTTCTAGAGCCACAGCTCTCTGAGACTTAGCTTCCTTGCATGTACGCACAGTAAGACAATATGAAATCTGTCTCAGGGTCACAGTGAGGATTAAATAAAAACACAGATTTAAAAACCTGAAATATCTTGGCATATATTACCAGGAACCTCTTATTAATAAATGTTTCCCTTTACTCTTTAGCCACAAGTAATGACCACAGGATGCTAAGGTCACAAGTGAGAGAATGTCAAAGAAATACCTACTTTCTCAAACGAAACCAGCATCTCATACATCAGACAGTGGCAGGGTATAAATCTCTCAATGTCAAAAAGTCACCCTTCCTCAAAGGTAGCACTACACTAAAAGTACAACCCACTATATATACTGCCACGAAATCACTATCAAATAAGAATCATTTGAGCCACATTAAAATAAAATGTTTTCTAAAACCAAGCCAATAAAATTCAGAAATGGCAAAACCACCACACTTTACAACTCATTCACAGTGCCACAGGTATAATATAGTAGACAGAACTTAACCTTTAATGATGAGATCACAGCATAAAAGGTAAAGCAAACCCTTATTACAATAATTGTAGGAAATGAAGGTCTCTTCTCCCCAAATTAAATGTGTACATCTTTTCTTAAAACAGCATTTTGATGCTCTGAATCAATGTCCACAGCAATCATGTTAAAAGCACTCTTTGTAGTGTTTCTAATCTACAGTATTACAAAATATGTCCCACAATGAAAATCTGAAAAACTATATGTAAGTATATACAGCATATATTACATGTAATATGATTTGCCACAGAGAGCTACTAACAAAGTTTTGCAAAATAAACTGATTATGCCCACCTAGTTCCCAAAGATATTAATACTAAAATTACTATTCACTAGCACCCTTATTCAGAACCTTGTACCATCATCCATCCTCTAATAAATTACTGGAGCCCTTGGCTAAAATGGGTATTTAGAAAATTTAATGTTAATACCAATATATTTTCAATGTAGTTGACCTTTACTAACACACATTCTACATATATATATATTTCCCCCCGCCTCGAGTTACTTAATTCCTAATCTGTGCCCTTTTCCATTCACTGAGTCTGCTGCACTTGAAAACCAAGCAACAGGAAGAGAACTGAACACCAGGATTGTGAAGATCCAGAAAAATTCAAGGGGCTTCCCTGGTGGCTCAGAGATTAAGACTCTGCCTGCAATGCAGGAGTTCCGGGTTCGATCCCTGGGTTGGGAAGACGCCCTGGAGGAGGGCATGGCAACCCGCTCCAGTATTCTTGCCTGGAGAATCCCATGGACAGAGAGAGAAGCCTGACAGGCTACAATCCACAGCACAAGAGTTGGACACGACCGAGGCGACTAAGCAGCAGCAGCAGCAAAATCCAAAGCACCAAACAAGCAAAGACTTCAAATTAAAACTCTTTCACCACCTGAACATTTGTAAATCACGATAGTCACCTCAACACTTAAGACTGATCATCTGTAAATAAGGTGTCCCTGTAAGCATGACTTTCTCCACAAAAGCATGGGCTGAACACTCTACAGTAAATACTCCCCGCTCATCTGTCTTTGCAGATCTTCAGGCCCATTAAAAAGACACATTAAGTGGTCTGCTAGCTCTACACTGCGGGCAAAGCCCTGGAGGAACTCAGCTTTTCTGGAAAGTCTACCCCCACTCCCCGCCCCCCAAAAAATCTGCAGTGCTAACTTAAAACATACACTGATTTGCCAAGGATTGAAAAACCCTTTGCGAAAGCCTCGCTTTGCAGGGATCCAGGGGCGTGCTGGCACCAAAAAAAAAAAAATCGGAGAGGAGGGGCGAAAAGATGGCCTCGGCCACCCGCCCCCTGGGGACCCAGAGAGCTGGTCACCTGCCAATAAGCACGAACAATCCTCGCCCGGGCGCGCCCCCGAAGGCTCGTGCTTTCCTGCCAGCGCAGGAGGGCCCGGCCTGCCTTCCCTCCCGGGCCCCTCGAAGGTGTCCACCCAGGAGGCCAGCGCCAGCCACCGCGCAGCCTCCCGGGGATGCTCCCGAGACGCGGCGGCGGCGGACCCCGCGCCACCCTGGTGCGCGCAGCCGGACCTGTCAAAGCCCAGCTATCCGCGGGCCGGGGGTGGGTGGGCGAGCGGCGAGGACTCCCCCGCGCGCTCCACTCCGGGTGCGGAGGCGCCCGCGTGCCCACCGGGTGCCCAGGCGACCCCGCGCACAAAGTCCCCGGGAGCGCCGAGTCAGGACGCGCGCCAGCGAGTCGGGGCTGCGCCGAGCCCGGCGGCGCGGGTGCCCGCCCCGCCCAGGACCGAGCGAGGAGGCCGCGCCATCTGCCCCGCGCCGGTCTCCCCACCTGAGTCAGGAGCCCACGCGGGCCTCGGCGGCGCGCGGAGCCGCTCCCCGCTCCGCCCCCCACTCCCGGGACACAAAAGCGGCTCCGCGGCCGGGGAAGCCCGCCTCACCTGCAGCACGGGGCGCCGCGGGCCTTCGAGAACCATCGGACCCCCGCTCCGGCGCGCGCGTCACAGCCCAGGCCTCCCGGTGCCGCCCGGCGCCGCCGCCGCCGCCGCCATGTCCTCCCGCTCGCCGTCGCCTCTTCCCCGCTGTCAGGTCACTCCATCCAACCTGGGGCCTGGAGCAGCCCGCGCCGCGCCGCGCCTCCGCCTCGACCCCTCCCGCCGGCGCCTGCGGAGACTGCGCAGCGCCCGGCTCGCTCGAGGCCCGCGCACGGCCCCGCGGCAACGGCGCACGGCGGCTTGGAGAATCTCCCCGGCGCCAGCGCCCCCGCGCTCCCCCTCGCGCCGCGCCGGCATGAGAGAGAGCCTGTGATTGGACAGCGCGCGGCGGTGAAAGGTTAATCCCGGCCCCCCAGCCATTCAGGAGCCGGGAGACAGTGGACGCGAGCGGCAGAGGCCCCTGGCGGTGTTTGCGGCCCAGAGGAGCCGGGGCTGGACGCGGACGTTCCGCGGCCCCGCGCGGGGGCCGGGAACCTTCGCCGCCCGCCGGGTGCCCGCGCGCCCGGCCTGCGGACGCTCGCTTGGCTCGGCGAGAATTCTGCTGGCGCTCGGAATTCGTCCGCCTTCATGGTTGCCCCTTCTGGCACTGACCGCCCCCTAAACGTGGCCCTTTGCCGTGGCCGTTAATTGTTCTCCCGAGAGCTCGGCGCTCTTTTTCACCGCCCCATCCCCTTTTTAAAGGACCGTCCCACTCGCCTGCATTTCCCCAGGGTTAGTGGTCCAGGGCCCTCCTCATTAGGGGAGACAATTAACCCCACATCCTTCCCCCAACCCGGAACTAGGATGATCAGAAAATGAGATTAGGGCAGCGGCCCCACTTATGTGAATAGTCTATTTGCATAGATCGGAACCTTGCACCTTATCTTGTAGCTGTGAATTAATATGGAGGGCCAGTAAGTGACTGGCTAAAAGAAAATAGCATTAGTTTATTCCAAACATATGCATGTCTTCCAGACGGCTCACCTGATAGACTGGTTTACCCCAAAAGAGGTAGCATAACCGCAACCATGCTTCTGCTAAGAGCACATAGCACCTACCGCGTGCTAGACTTGTCTAGGGCTGCGCTGATGCAAAGGGGGCCGTCGAACATTTAAAATACGGCTAGTGTTGTTGACTGGGTCTCCCTGGTGGCTCAGACGGTAAAGAATCTGCCTGCAATTTGGGAGACCAGGGTTCGATCTCTGAATTGGGAAGATTTCCCTGGAGGAAGGCATGGCAACCCCGCTAGTATTCTTGCCTAGAGAATCCCCGTAGACAGAGCGGCCTGGCAGGTTACATACAGTCCATGGGGTCGCAAAGAGTCGAACACGGCTGAGCGACTAAGCACAGCACAGTCTTAACTGAGATAAGAGACCTGAAAATCAGATGTATGTGTTCCTTACCAAAGAAGAATGTGAAACCACACTATTATTTGTTATATTCATTACATGTTAAAGTGATAATGTTTTTGACATATTGGGATAAATATTGTTTTTTTTTTAATTCTAGGAAGTATTTAATGTCTTTTGTGGCTAGCATTATGTTGCTATTGGACGGGCTGTTGTAAACTTTGATTTTCATGTGGATCCTGTAAAGCAGAGGCTGTTGCTTGCCCTCCATTTTATAATAACAGAGGAAAGAAATTCATAACCTCTAGCAAGTAAGCTGCTAACAAGTGAACAACTGAGATTTGAACCCTGGGGATCTGGCTTCGGGGCTGGTACTACAGTGCTCACATTTTGATCGTTATATATACCGTCAGTTGGCAAAATGTTTCACATAAACATAGAATGTTCATGGGCAAAATTAGGAGGTAGTCAGAACACTCTTTGTCAGGTCTCCATAGAAATAGCTTTTCTTATATGTATCAAGCATTTATATTGCACTATAGGCAGAAGGCCTCCCCAGGTTGCTAAGTAAAGCCTTTTTGGAGATGATCCTTTGTAAGAAGAATGACATCACTGGGTGGGGATAGGCACTGGCGTTCACTAATAGTGGAAATTTGTGGGCAGGTAAAATTTTCATTCTCTCCTATTGTCCTCTCAGTCTGTCAAGACTAGCTGAGCTTCTCCTTCACCAGCTTTGTCTGATTTTCATTAGGTTTTTTTTTTTTTAACTTTTAAAAAGAGTATTAGATATATGGTTCATTCATTAGAAAGCATAAAAAGGTATAGAGTAAAAAGACTCTCCCGCACCCGTCCCCATGCTCCAAACAGGTAAACACTGTTTCTTGCACATTCTCCCAGATGATTTTTTTATACAGTAGAAGCCAAGACATTCCTCATTTACAAAAATGGTAGTATGCGATACACGTTAACTTTACCTTGCCTTTTTTTAACAATATATCAAGAATATAGGTCTATAGCAATAGATACAGAATTGCTATTTTTTTCAAATCCCCATAACATTTTATTGCAGGGATGTGCACCTAATTTAACCAGTTCTTTATTGATGGACATTTAGACTTCCAGTCTTTTGTAATTGAACACTGATCCATTTAAAATTGATTGAGTATATGGGATAAGGTATGAATCAAAATATTTTTCCCAGATGGCTACAGAGTTTGCCATTTATCAGCCATTTGCTGAAGAGTTCACTTCTAGATTCTGTTTTGTTCCACTGGTCTACCTATTCATGCTACAATTGCTGGTTTGTTTTAAATCTGGAGACATAAAATCTTATAAGGGATAGTGTTTCGCACTTTGTTTGGATCACTAGAAATCTCAGAGCTAATATTTCAGCCCACGGTAAGCAATGGTACAGTACCATGTGGTATGCATTTTCTGTGGGCTAATTTTTTATTTTCCCTTTGCCCTGATTATTTCCACAATTTGTTTCATATTCTGTAGAACAAGCCAGGATATAAATATAGCTTTGTTTAAGATTCTCTCTTTGCATGTAAAGAAACCAACCTGAAGTAGTTTAAAAGGGGAAGAATTTATCAGAAGGACACAGGAACTCACAAAAGCCCAGAGCAGGCATTCAGCTACATCTTAACAAAAGACTAGATCCAGGAGTTGGAAAGCTTTCAGGGACCCAGAAGTTACTCTCTGTGTGTTTATTCTGTGGTTAATTTTCTGTGTCTCTGTCTCATCTGTGCATCTCACTCTCCTGACTGATCCCCCCCTGCTTTTCCATCTTCATAGGAGAATATAGGCACCCCTATATTCAGCTAGGAAGTCAGCTCAGAGTCGGGATCAGAGCCCAACAAAGAAGGTAGGGGAATCGGTCCTGCAAAGTCAGGTGACTTATCATGTACGAGGGGACTTCCCAAAGGAATACTATGTAAAGGATGAGGGGAGCCAGATTTCTCACTGTTGGAGAAAGGGATTAAGATACAGAAAGGGGAAAAGCAAGAAAGCTTGACAGGTTGGATTGGAATTGGAAGTACTGATGTGAATTCCATGTTTTTGATATATAGACATATGTTCATTTCAATTTAGTTGCTCAGTCATGTCTGACTTTGCGACACCACGGATTGCAGCACACCAGGCCTCCCTGGGAGATACTAGAAAGACAGGGAAGCCTGGCATGCTGCAGTTCGTGGGGTCACAAAGTCAGTCACAACTTAGCCGACTGAACACAACACATGCTCAGTTCAGTCGCTCAGTCATATCCTACTCTTTCAGCCCCCATGGACTGCAGCAAGTCAGGCTTCCTGGTCCATTACCAACTCCTGGAGCCTACTCAAACTCATGTCCATTGAGTCAGTGATGCCATCCAACCGTTTCATCTTCTGTCGTCCCCTTCTCCTCCTGCCTTCAATCTTTCCCAGTATCAGAGTCTTTTCAAATGAGTCAGTTCTTCACATCAGGTGGCCAAAGTATTGGAGCTTCAGCTTCAGCATCAGTCCTTTCAATGAATATTCAGGACTGATTTCCTTTAGAATTGACTGGTTTGATCTCCTTTTGCAGTCCAAGGGACTCTCAAGAGTCTTCTCCAACACCAGAGTTCAAAAGCATTACTTCTTCAGCACTCAGCTTTCTTTATAGTCCAACTCTCACATCCATACACGATACTGGAAAAACCATAGCTTTGGCAAGATGGACCTTTGTTGGCAAAGTAATGTCTCTGCTTTTGAATATGCTATCTAGGTTGGTTATAACTTTCCCTCCAAGGAGTTAGCGTTTTTTAATTTCATGGCTGCAGTCACAATCTGCAGTGATTTTGGTGCCCCCAAAAATAAAGTCTGCCACTGTTTCCACTGTTTCTCCATTTATTTGCCATGAAGTGATGGGACCAGATGCCATGATCTTAGTTTTCTGAATGTTGAGATTTAAGCTAACTTTTTCACTCTCCTCTTTCACTTTCATCAAGAGGCTCTTTAGTTCTTCACTTTCTGCCATAAGAGTGGTGTCATCTGCATATCTGAGGTTATTGATATTTCTCCCAGCAATCTTGATTCCAGCTTGTGCTTCATCCGGCCCAGTGTTTCTCATGATGTACTCTGCATAGAAGTTAAATAAGCAGGATGACAATATGCAGCCTTGACATACTCCTTTTCCTATTTGGAACCAGTCTGTTGTTCCATGTCCAGTTCTAACTGTTGCCTCTTGACCTGCATACAGATTTCTCGTGAGGCAGATCAGGTGATCTGGTATTCCCATCTCTTTCAGGATTTTCCACTGTTTCTTGTGATCCATATAGTCAAAGGCTTAAGCAGAAATTGATATTTTTCTGGAGCACTCTTGCTTTTTCGATGATCCAGCAGATGTTGGCAATTTGATCTCTGGTTCCTCTGCCTTTTCTAAAACCAGCTTGAACATCTGGAAGTTCATGGTTCATGTATTGTTGAAGCCTGGCTTGGAGAATTTTGAGCATTACTTTGCTAGCATGTGAGATGAGTGCCATTGTGCAGTAGTTTGAGCATTCTTTGGCATTGCCTTTCTTTGGGATTGGAATGAAAAGTGACTTTTTCCAGTCCTGTGGCCACTGCTGAGTTTTCCAAATTTGCTGGCATATTGAATGTAGCACTTTCACAGGATCATCTTTTAGGAGTTGAAATAGCTCAACTGGAATTCCATCACCTCCACTAGCTTTGTGCGTAGTGATGCTTCCTAAGGCCTGCTTGACTTCACAATCCAGGATATCTGGCTCTAGGTAAGTGATCACACCATCGTGATTATCTGGGTCATGAAGATCTTTTTTGTATAGGTCTTCTGTGTATTCTTGCCACCTTTTAATATCTTCTGCTTCTGTTAGGTCCATACCATTTCTGTCCTTTATCGAGCCCATCTTTGCATGAAATGTTCCCTTGTTATCTCTAATTTTCTTAAAGAAATCTCTAGTCTTTCCCATTGTACTGTTTTCTGTAAGGAGAAGGAGGTATGCAAATATATCATTGACTTAAACATAAACCTCAAAGTGTAAGATTTCTAGAACAAACCATGGGAGAAATTCTTTGTAACATTGGGTTAAGTCAAGGTTTGTTTGATACGAAAAAAATAACTATGAACCAGGAAATCTTCTAAATTGATAAATTATACTAATTTAAAAATTGATCATTTAAATTTCTGCTCTTTGGAAGATATTGGTAAGAAAATGAAAGACAAGCACATACTGGGAAAGATGTTTCTGAAATATATATCTGATAAATTATTTGCATGCAGTATATATAAAGAATTCTTACAACTGAATAATGAATACAGCGCAACTAAAAAAATGGGCAAAATGTTTGAACAGAAGCGTTACCTGTGGAACACTCTGTGGAACAGAGTGTTACCTGTGGAAATATACAGATAGAAAAAACAGAAAGGTTCTCAACATCAGTAGTCCTTAGAGAAATGCAGGTTAAAACTATACTGCATACCTACTACAATGGCTAAAAAACAAAAAATAGCCTTGTGGCTAAGAAAACTGACTAATGCGTAGTATCCAACTGCTGGCTGACCGCGTGGACTGCAGCCTGCCCGCGTGGACTGCAGCCTGCCAGACTCCTCTGGTCATAGAATTTTCCAGGCAAAAGCACTAGAGTAGGTTGCCATTTCCTCCTTCACGGGCTCTTCCCGACCTACAGCTCGAACCAACATCTCCTGTGTCTATGAAAATACAGGACAATTATTACTGGAACTCTCATACATTACTGATGGGAATGCAAATAACCACTTTGGAAGACAGTATGGCAGTTTCTTATAAGGTTAAATATATGCTTTGCACATAACTTGGGAGTCTCATTCCTAGCTGTTTACCTAAAAGAAATGAAAAACAAATGTCAACTTAAAAACTTCTATGTGAATGTTTATACAACCTTTTTCACAGTAGCCAAAAACTGGAAAGGACCCACATGTCTCTCAGTTGGTGAATAAGGAAACAGATTGTGGTTCATCCAGAGAATGAAATAGTATGAAACAATAAAAAGGGAAAGAACTACTGATATACGCAACAACACTGTTGAATCTCAAAAAAAATTATGCCACATGAAAGAAGCCAGACCAAAGGTTACATCTTGTAGAATTCCGCTTATGTGACATTCTGGAAAAGGCAAAACTAGAGGGAAAGAAAGGAAATCTGTGGTTGATGGGGGCAAAAGACGAGGAGGAGGGAATTGACCTCCAAAAGACACCAGGAAACTGGAATACTGGTAGTCACATAAAGGATAGGGAGCAGTAGAAGAAACAGCATAACCTCAAACCTAGAGGCAAAGAGGTATGGCCCATTCAAGGATCTGAAAGTCCAGTACTGACCCAAACAGAGAGCCAGAGATGAGAGAGGGAAAAATGGCACCAGAACGCAAAAGCATGTGTGTATTATTTAAGGATTTACTGCCTTATAGAAACTGTAGAAAAGTTTTTAAATCAAAGGTGATATGATCA
The DNA here is from genome assembly GCF_001704415.2 of Capra hircus. Taxonomy (NCBI): domain Eukaryota; kingdom Metazoa; phylum Chordata; class Mammalia; order Artiodactyla; family Bovidae; genus Capra; species Capra hircus. The sequence continues at coordinate 59,374,847 of NC_030828.1, forward strand.
GATTTTTAAAAAAATTTTTAATTGAAGGATAATTGTTCTGCAGTGTTGTGTTGGTTTCTGCCATACAGCAACATGAATCAGCCATAACTATACATGTGTCCCCTCCCTCTTGAGCTTCCCTCCCGCCACCCCAGATACACATTTTAAAAGTTAATTTCCCCGAGTGTAGGAAATGGAGAAGAGCACAACTGAAGTGTTTGTTCACAATAGTGTGAAATATGTGGTGGCTTTGATGAGGTTAGGTTTCGTGGGAGTGAGGTGTAGCTGAATTAGAGATATTTGGGAGGTAAAAGGTGAGTGTTTTATTCTCCATTTTATAGTTGTGGTTTCAAAGTAACTAAGACTCTATTTTCTAGAAAGTTGAAGGTGCAGTTAGGATAACACACTGCCAGGCAGTAGAGCTTTTCCGCCTCACCAGAGAGCTTTGTTAACTGTGATTAACAGTCTTTGTCACAGGGTTAAACTTTTATTGTTGTTATTTTGCTTTGTTTTTAACAAAATACTTAAAACAGCAAAACACAAATCTTAACCTACTCAAACAGCATCTTCAGCTAGAATAAAATGGAAAAAATATACCAGTTGGGCACCTTCAATACCTTTTTCATTGTCCCAGATTATAGTTAAACCATGCCTCTCTTTTGACTTCAGTGAAATTAACTAAATAGTTCTTGTCATCTTTTTTGGCGGGGGAGGGGGGTTGGCATTTATTTCAGTGATGTCTTTTGCCTTCACATCAGTGTTGAATCCCTGAGGACTGTTTTAATTTACAGCTAAAGAGCCTTGACCTTCAGAGTATGCAATCTTTTACCAGAAGTTATCTAAAACCACTTTCTGCTTTTCCCAGTACCCAGAATAATTCTCCTACAGAGTTTCAGTATCTTTTCAATCCTACAGGGAAAAATAAAACAACAGAAAGATTACAGCATGTGGTACTCATATCAGCGTCACAATATTGGATTGACTTTTCCCACCAACTGGAATAAAACTTTTCCTATATTCTCAGCTTCCGCTCTTTTTCGTTTGGAAACATGTAATCTTAATTTATGTTGAATTATTACTTAGTAAACCACATTCATGCAGTGTTAGTACTTCTGATAAATGATTTTCTAAAGGACCTTAGAATTACAAAACCAAGTTTGCCCAGATTTATTTTTAATGTGGTTAAACAGAACTACAGATTTTTAAATTGATTTTTAGTAACTTTATCATTCATCCTCTCTTCACTACCACTTACCAAACCATTTTCTTAGACAAATTAAATTTACTATGGTTTTTCCTCTTAGTTCTCATTTTCACAGATTTTCTTCCATGCAGTTCTCTGACATCTTCCCTATGTGACATGAGCAAAGCAGATCAGAATAAAAATGCTACCAGGGTAGCTCCCTGCTGTGATCTGAACATTTGTGTCCCCCAAAATGTGTACATTGAAATCCAGGTTACTGGTATTTAGGAGTGGACCTTTGGGGGTTATTAGGTCATGAGGGCAGAGTCCTCATGAACAATATTAGTGCCCTTATAAAAAGAAGCCTGGGAAGCCTCCTCTAGTGGCTCAGTGGTAAAGAATCCACCGCAAAGTAGTACACCAATTCAACCCCGGGGTTGGGAAGATCCCCCTGGAGGAGTGTGTGGCAACCCTCTCCAGTTTTCTTGCCTGGAGAATCCCATGGACAGAGTTGCCTGGCAGGCTAGAGTCCATAGGGTCACAAACAGTCAGAAGAGACTAAAGTGGCTTGGCTGCACACAGGGCACCTGTAAACTGGAGTCGGAGAGATTCCCAGGATCCGAAAGTCGTTGACAGGCCTGGGCGTGGTCCAAGAGGACTTAATCAGTTACAGGTTGGGGCCCGGTATCTGATGAGGTTCTCAGACAACATTACAGCCTCACTTGATTTTCTAGATTGTGACTAGGATCCAACTGATAAGTGAGGACATTCGGATAATAGTTTGGGGCTCTAGGAAATGAGATAGAAAAGGCTGAGCAAAGTATTCAAGTTCTAGCCCAGTTGGCAGGATTCAGGGCTGTTTTTGAACCTTTGCTTAGAGAACCAGGAGACAAACCAAGAACTTGGGCTGAGGCCCAGAACCATAGACTGGGGGCAAACAAGGCTGGAATCTGGAGGAAATTTTCAAATTAGTGATCCAACAAGGACTGTTGACAAGCCATCCAGCTTAGAGCATCTCCAGTTACCTCAGGGCAGGCAGCTCTCCTAGCATCCAGTTCCCAGCCCCTCAGGGCCCCGCCTTGCAGCTGTAGGGAAGGAAGAATAATGTTCTTTTTACTTTCTGAGTTCTTGGCTGACACCTCTGTACTAAAACGCACATTAGCAAGAGAAAAACAGTTAAAACGTGCAACATGGGTCATGTGGGAGACGATTAAACCAAAAGTAACTCAGACTGTGATTTAGAATTCCAGAGATTCGACAACTTCAGTAAAAAATAGTTTGTAGAGAAATGACGGGACAAAGGAGAGCAGCTTCAGGCTCCCAAGGAAGGCAAACTTGGAAGGTGGGAAAGTAAATATGTAGGAGGAAAGAAAGGGACTGAGGTTCATTTGCAGATTCCTCTGGTGCTCTCTCTGTGCTGATAAGAAGGTCTTCTTTCCTCCTCATCCGGGGAGGGTACCTTTCACACTGGGGATTTCTCTCCTTTTAGGAAGCAAGAAGAGGGTCAGAGTGTCCTAGTATTTGCTGTTTCTCACATGCCTTTAATTCAAAATAATCAACTTGCCAAAGTGGCCTATTTAGGGGGGACACATTCTGGTTTCCTTCTCAGTGTACGTATCTTCCCCAGAGCCTGGCTTCTTCAGGACCCAGTGGTCAGCAGTACCTGGCGTCTTGCACCCACCATCTTCCACTGGGGCTTTTATAGTGCCTCCAGGAGGAACCACTCCAAGAACAGCTTTCCCAAGCATCTAGCAGATGAATTTCCAGCAAGTTCCCCCAGCGTGACACCGCAGCAACTGCTCTGCCATTCAGGAAGCCTGCCCTGCCCTCTGACAATTTCCAGATATCAGCTCTCAGCCTTTTTTTTCTTTTTTAATCTGCAGTTCCTGTGTTCTTTAGCATCTCTTCTTACTCATCAATCCCTCATGACACCAAAGCCTGCTTCATTTAATAATTTGTATATGAAAGTTTCCCTTTCAAACTTCTCTGTACTTTCCATTTCTTTGGGCTTCCCTGGTGACTCAGACAGTAAAGAATCTGCCTGCAATGGGGGAGACCTGGGTTCTATCCTTGGATTGGGAAGGTCCCCAGGAGAAGGGCATGGCCACTCACTCCAGTATTCTTGCCTGGAGAATCCCATGGATGGAGGAGCCTGGCGGGCTACAGTCCATGGGGTGGCAAAGAGTCTGTTTCTTCACTGCACCATGATTAACACAGAGCACCGATCACAAAGCCTGAGCATCTACTTCAGTGGGGCATGTAACCAGCACTGTTACTGCAACTCAGTCTCCATTCTCTTCTTCTATTTGGGGGGGGGGGGTGGTGTTTAAACTAGGCTCATAGACCCCAAAAGCCTTTGAATAGAATTCAGGGTGTCGATGCATCAGGTTGAGGAAAAAAAAATGTCCTCTTTGTTTTGACTGCCCTCTAATTGAAATTCAGCATTTCCTTCAGTTGTGAATGTAAGTGATGGTCATAGTAGGATTAATACTGTATGTAACTTTGTTACCAGAAGGAATCACAGATATTTTTATATCACATTATGATGGCAGAGACCTTGAAATTTTGCTTATGCTCATCTTAACTTTGGAGTTATAGTAGTGATTAGACCAGCTGCCATATTTGTTGTTCTTGCAATAATAATCATGGTTGCAACTATTCTTACAATTATTTATTTAAGATTTATTTCTTTGTTTTCTCTTTGGCTCTGCTGGGTCTTCTTTGCTGCACGTGGACTTCCTCCAGTTGCAGAGAGCGGGGGCTTCTCTTGTCGTAGAGCACAGGTTCTAGGCACGTGGGCTTCTGCTGTTGTGATGCTTAGGCGTAGTTGTTCCACGGCATCTTCCTGGAGCAGGTACCAAACCCATGTCCCCTGCAATGGCAGGTGGATCTTAACCGCTGAACCACCAGGGAAGCTCCCATAATTATCTTTAATTATTTTAAACTTTTTTAATTAAAACTTTTGCTTGAGAATTCTGTGAAGCAGTTTCATCAGATGGACAAGGGTGTCAATGGCATGGGAAAGGTTAAGGACTCCTCCTCTAGAATGATAGAAATTTTAGGGAGGCTAAATTCTTCACTTCCCAGCATTGCTGGAAGCCACTTGTGGCCAAGTGATCAGGTTTTGATTCATGAGATGTGAACAGGAAATAATGTGTGCAACTTCCTGGTTATGCCTTAAGGCAGGGGTCCCCAGTCTCCGGGATCTAATGCCTGGTGATCTGAGGTGGAACTGATGTAATGATAATAGAAAAAAACTGTGCAATAAATGGAATGTGCTTGAATAGGCCCAAGGCCACCCCCCTGCTCCAGTCTGTGGAAAAACTGTTTGCCATGAAACCAGTCCACGGTGCCAAAAAGGTCAGGGACCACTGCCTTAAGGTTCAGAGCTTAAGGCGTGAGCCTTACACATACCTCCTCTTTTCTCCCTTTTTGGGACTAGAATCAGGTGGGGCATACAGTGGTGGGGGACCAGATCTGTCGTTTTTCAGTGAGATGATAGAAGCTGCACGTTGACGGTGACAGAGCTTCAAGATGGAAAAAACCTGGAATCTCAATATACAATATACTGGAGCCAGCATTAAGAGCCTAAACATAACCTGCTGTACTGTTTGAATCACTGACATTTTGGGTTTTGTTCTGGTAGAAGAATCAGTATCCCAGTACAAAAAATCTGTGAAGTCTGCAGAAAATCTGAGCAATACTGGGCAATGAATCCAAATTATTTGGGCTGAAACCTGCCCTCTTTGATGAATCTCACGATGGAGATGGGGTATGTGGGTGGCTTTACTTGAGCTACTTCTGGGTGGCCAGCTGACTGGCCTTTGTTCACTGTAGAGTCCACCGTGTCTAAGCATCTGTCAAGGATTCATTCTGCTCCTCCCTTTGGCTGGTCATTTGACCAATTTCAAAGATGATACACATTACACTCAATCCAAAAGAAGGGTTTTGTTTTTTTTTTAAGAGTTAATTTTTAAAATTGTTCCATTCATCCATCCATCCATTTATTTATTCCCTCTTCAACAAAGGTCTTTGGAGCACTGGCCATATTTTAATGTTCTCCTAAAGACTGGGGACACAATGGCAAACAAGTGCTAGGGTCTCACCTTGGGAAGTTCTCCGTCCAGTGTGAGGGCAGGAGATGAAGGCAGACTAAATTAAATTCCCTAATGCTTTGCAGTTGCTTTATGGGACAACACTGAATAGACTAAGATAGGAAAACTCTGCTTGAAGGTTTAATGACCTTACACACAATAAAACCAATGAGCTCTGTGATTCTATGGGTCGTATTTTGTTCTATATGCAGAAACCCAATTATGTAACTTTCCTACAGGATAGCTATGAAAATCAGTATCTGAAAAAATCAACAAGAGATGACGTAGTATTTGAGATAAATAAGAATAGTAATAATAGTGGCAATAATAACAGATTTCATGCATAGAACACTTTTTATGTGTCATTTACTGTGCCAACAGGGGGATCTTCATCAGATGCCTGGCCACTCCGCTGAAGGTCCTGTCCTGTTTAAGTTGTCACTCAAGTCCAGTCAGTGGCCCAGTGAATTTGAACTCCCTCTGAGATTCTGTTTTGTCCTTATACGTCCCCGCCCTGGTTCTGATCCTCTGTTTCTCTTCTGAACTCTTTCCAGTAGCTTCCTAACCAGCATCTCTGACCTCCAGTCTTAACTGGCTACAATCTACCCTCTGCTTTGCGTTCAGGTGGCTGTTCCCTCGTCTCTGCCTTGTTCGACGCTCTCAATGCTCCCCAGTGTTTCCACACTTTTCAGCCTGGAGTTCAAGGTCCCCGAGAAGCTGGTCCCTACTTAAGTTCTCAGTCCTTCTTGCCCCACCGTCTTACTGAGTTTCAGCCAAGAAGCCTACCCTGTTCCCTGCTTCAATGCACGATGAAATTTCACACCTTTGTGCAGTAGTTCATGCTGTTCCTCTTGCCCGAAATGCCCTTCCTCTCTTCCTGTGCCCTTTGAAAGCCTCCTGCTCTTCAGTGTCTGTCTCAACTGTCTCCTTCTTTGTGAGGTCACCCCATTCTGAGACCTGAAGCCAACTCTGCTCAACCCCTATCCTGAAACAGAATGAAGGTCTTCCTTCTCCCTCCTTTCAAGGCACATCAAATATACTTTTATCCTAGCAACTGAGCAACTTCACTCTCAGTTTTCACTTTCATGCATTGGAGAAGGAAATGGCAACCCACTCCAGTGTTCTTGCCTGGAGAATCCCAGGGACGGCGGAGCCTGGTGGGCTTCTGTCTATGGGGTCACACAGAGTCGGACACGACTGAAGTGACTTAGCAGTAGCAGCAGCGCTTATTACAGGTTACAAGGAGTATCTTTTTACTCTACTAGACAGTGGTTGCTTGGGTGTTCTCTCAGTTCAGAATGTGCTGTCTGGTCCATGCTGGGCATAACTGCTGTGAATGAGTGACCTGACCCCACGTGCAACAATCACCTCTGACCATGTCATTTTGTTACCCTGAAATTCTGATCAGCCAGGGTTAAGTGAGAATATCATGACCTTACCTTACCCTCACCCCTGGACTGACATTTCCCTCTCATCTTTCCAACACTTTCCAAAAATCCTTTCCCCTCTCAAGGGTCATTTTGTTTCAGCCCATCCCCATGACTGTGGCTTGAGGGAAAGCAGTGTGGCTCCTTTTATATGCTCAAACCTCAGCCCGTCTTGGGTAACACAGGCTCAGTAGGTCACCAAATGTCAGCTGGGGCTGGAGGCTGCCTGAAAGCTGTCGCACTGGTCAGTGTTCCTGAAGGCTGCACCCTCCTGTTCATTGTATCACTCAGAGTCCTGCAAAATGCTCTCCGCATGACATCACTTGCAAAACTCCTAAGTTCATCATGAAAGCAACCTAAGATCCATCAAGCACAAAACTCAGGGATAGCCAATTCAAAGTATTTACAGTAGATGGAGCTATATATTTCCACTGTGATCTACTCTGTATGTCATATATCATGTGAAATTATTAACATTTCAGCAGCTGTCAGTTCTTTTCGATTAAGTAAATTAAAAGCCATGGGATTCACTTTGCCCTCTTTATCCTTGCTACCTAAAAACTGGTTTAAAATGTTATTCAAGAGTTTCCCTGAAAACCGTACTACGATTAAAATTAATCGGAACAAGTAATAGACATTATTAAACGCCAGAGATAAACCTTAATTCCTAAGCTATGGACTTGGGTAATCATGACATGTCAGCGTAGGTTCATCAGCTGTAACAAATGCACTGCTGGTAAAGAAGGATTTTGATAACAGCAAAGGATACATGTAGTTGCCAGGAAGGCTGGGAAATCGCCTTTGATAGGAGGCGACGTGCTGAGCTAAATATCTGCAACAGATACTAAGGTACTGCTAGTATCCTGCCACAATATGATGCTTTAAAACTTTTTATTATGGAAATTTTCAAGCATATAAAATTGTATAATGAATTTACATTATAAATCTTCAACCATTATCAACATTAGCCATCCTTGCTTCATACTGCTCACTTCCCCACAGCCTGAACTTCCCGCCAACCGCCCCCCCCCACCCCGGGTTAAAAAAAAAAAAAATTGTGGTAAAATGCAGTCTGTGGTATCTGCCAAGGATTGGTTTTAGGACGCCCATGGATACTAAAATTCACAGATGCTCAAATCCCTTGTATAAATGGTGTAGTGCAGTGGTCCTTTGTATCCATGGATTCTGCATCTGTAGATTCAACCAACCCCAGATGGAATTCAGCCTACATTTGGTTGTCTGCAGGTACAGAAGGCCAACTGTGTACATACATAAAAGCTGGGTTATTTTTAGCATGACATCTTAGCCATAAATACTTCACAATGCTCTCTGATGCTGACTTTTTAAAATCTAATTGTCTGCCATTTTTATACAGAACACTACTAATAGTTTGTTAATATCACCTAATTTCCAGTCCATACTGAAATTTCCCCTGTGGCTCAGTGGTAAAGATTCCACCTGAAGTGCAGAAGATAAGGAGAGGTGGGTTCTATCCCTGGGTCGGGAAGATCTCCTGGAGGAGGAAATGGCAACCCACTCCAGTAATCTCCCCCACAAAATCTCATGGACAGGTCCTACTGTAGGACCCTGTAGTTTGGCAGACTACAGTCCATGGGGTTACAAAGAGCCAGGCACAATTGAGAAACTAAATAACAATAACAGCAACAATATCCCAAAAATACCCGCAGGCTTTTTATAGTTGTTCGTTCAAGAGGAGTCCAAACACCATACACTGCATTTGGGTGTTATATCTTATCTTGTCTCCTTTATTCCATAACATCTCTCCAATACCTGCTTTTTAAAATACCATCAATTTTTTAAAGAGACTAGGTCATTTTTCCTGAGTAGTAATATACCACAATAGATTTTTAACTTCTGTTGAAATAGGTCCTCAGGAAAACATTCTTTAAAATAAACTTCTAGAATTTTCTGGTTAAAGGGCATGAGCATCTATCTGTATGGCCTTTGCTCACTACTGACAAGCAGAAGTGTTTCTCCAGTACCTACCTAACTGCCACTGGTTAGGTACTACCCTGTCCCATTCCTCAGAGCTTGGCGAGCACCAGGGCATATTTGAAGTTGTATGCTAGTTTAGCAAGTGTGAAATAGTACCTTTATTTACATTCTGTTCATTTACTGTGCTTAAAGTAGTATTAAATACTTGCAACTTACATTTCTTTGGTTGCCATTTCCACCCGGGTATTTATTTACAATTTATGCTTTCTCTTATGTGGCTTGATTGTTAAGAATGTCTAAGCCTTTAATGCTGAACCCCTCTAACCTCTCTAGGTAATGCTGTAACAACTCCCTGTTATAATCATGGCCATCTCTCATCTTTTTTGTAATTAAACTTTTTAAAAAATTAGTAAACTTTATTTTGTAGTGCAGGTCTTGGGTTAAGGAAATACTGAGGGGCAAGTACAAAGAGTTCCCATATACCCTACTTTCTTCCACAGTTTCCCCTGTTATTGACATCTTGCTTTCATTTGTTACAGTCCAGGAGCCATAGTTTATATTAGGTTCACTCTTTGTGTTGTATAATTCAATGGGTCTTGATAAATGGATATTGTCAGATATTCACCATTACAGTATTGTGCAGAATAATTTCACTGCCCTAAAAATCCCATATTCCCTCTATTCGTCCCTCCCACCCTTCCCCGTGAACCCTGGCAACCACTGATATTTTTACTGTCTCCGTAGTTTTGGCTTTTTCAGAATGTCAAATAGTAGTTGGAATCCTACAGTACGTGGCCTATTTACTCTGGCATCTTGCACTTAGCAATATGCATTTAAGAATCCTCCCTATGTTTTCATGACTTGATAGCTCATTTCTTCCCTATTTGGTCATGCCTCTTGGTCTGTGGGATCTTGGAATCTTAGTTCCTCAACTGGTGATTGAACTCAGGCTCTCAGCAGTGAAAGTGCAGACTCCTAACTACTTGGCCACCAGGGAATTCCCACCCATGTCTACGTACTTCTGAATAGTATTTCATTGGCTAGATGTACCACAGTTCCCTCATCCATTCACCTCTTGAAGGACATCTTGGCTGCTTCTAAGTTTTGGCAATTATGAATGAGGCTGCTATAAGCATTCATGAACAGGTACTTTTTTTTTTTTTTTTTTTTTTTTTTGGTGAACAAGAGTTTTCAGCTCACTTGGGTAAGTACCAAGAAGCATGGTTTGGGGATCTTATGGTAAGACTATGTCTAATTTTGTAAGAGACTGCCACGCTGTCTTTCAAAGTGGCTGCACTATTTTGCACTCCCACCAGAACAAATGAGCATTCCTGTTGCTCCACATCCTTGCCAGCGTTTGGTGATGTCAGTGTTCTGGATCTCAACCACTCTAAAGGGTATACATGGTATCTCATGTTGTTCTAATTTGCAATTCACGATGACACATAATGTTGAGCATCTTTTCATGTGCTTATTTACCATCTACACACCTTCATTTGTGGTGTCCATTCTGATCTTTTTTGTTGTTTCAGTTGTTTTTTCTTACTAAATATGAAAAGTTCTTTGTGTGTTTTGCATACAAACCCTTTATCAGATATGTTTTTCAAACATTCCCCCCCACACCCCGAGTCTATGGCTTGCCTTTTCATTCTCTTAATGTCTTTTACAGTTAAACTTCTATTTTGAGATAATTGTACGTTCACATGCAGTTGTAAGATGTCATACAGAGAGGTCCTCTGTACCTGTAACTCAGTTTCTCCCAGTGGCAACATCCTGCACACCTGTGGTGCAGGATCACGACCAGGATATTAGCATTGACATGTTAAGATACAGAAATTTCAGTCACTGCAAGGATCCCTTATGTTACCAATCCATCATCTTTTGAATGGTCTTTCTACACCTAGGGAAATTCCTGCCTTTAGAGTCCTGCCTCCCACTATAAGAATGAGAACTCAGATTGAAGTTAGTACATGGGCACATCCATGGAACATTGATTTGGAAGTGGGCAAAGTGAGAAAACAGGCTCTTGTGTTTCTGGCTTGGTGGTAATGGGGATATCTGGCTTTGAGAGAGACAGCCGTGGTAGGGGCTTGCAAAGGTGAGCTCTTGGTGTTGAACAGGCAGTGAGGGAGATGAGGAGAAGGGAGAGAAAGGAGAGGAGAGAAGAGGGACAAGGTGGGTCCTTGCACCTTTCCCCAGGACTTGGTGGAACAGGACCCCTGCAGGATTTTCTCACCGGATTTGGGTACTGTTTGCCAAGCTTTCGCCTCCCGAATCTGGTTCTATGAACAATTCTATGAACAAGTCCATGTCCTTTTATTTACTTATTTAGTTTACTTTGGAATAGTTTATAGCTAATTATACAAATGGAATAAACAAAACAACACTGTTTCTGCCCCCTCCCCAGCATTATTAACTACTCTGTTCCTATCATCTCAATTATTTCTCCTTAATCATCCAGAATAAATCTCTCTTGCTTGGAACTAAGACTCTTGACTGATCAATTTACTTAAGACTCAGGTTTCACTGGACTCCAAGAGACAGGTGAACTTTTGAGCGCTTGTATTTACAGGAGTTGTGCTACAAAAATGTCTGTGGAAACCAAAATAATGCAGGTGTCCATCTGAGACTGGGTACCAGATTATTTATATTAATGTTAGTGAGGTTAACCCATGAGACAGGCAGCAGAGGAAAATAGCCAGGATACAAAAGATGCTGAATTTAGAATAAGCTTCAGCAAGAAAATCTCTCAGCCCCAGCCCTTCCTCTGAGACAACTATTAAGATGTATGCTGAGCTATAGTGGGAAGTTAGATTTTAGGGACAGAGACATCAGGATTAAAATTTAGATTTTGCCATCAGTTTCCTGTGTGACACCTTGGATGAGGTACTTGATACTTCTCAGCCTCCATTTGTTTCTTTGTCTATAAAATGGAAATGATAATAAGTTACCTCCCAGGTTATTATTGTGAAGGTTGAAGGAGGAAATGGACATAAAGGCTCTGACAAACTTTCTGGTTTGTAATAGATACTTAGGGACTTTCTTGGTGAGCCAGTGGTTAAGACTATGCCTTCCAATGCAGGGGACGTGGGTTCAATCCCTCCTAGGGGAACTAGGGTCCCACAATACTGGGGGATGAGGTCAAAATAAATTTTTTAATTAAGCAGGAGAAGACCAAAAATTCTAAAGAAAAATCAGACATGAACAGACAAAAGTGTTTTTTTTTTTCTGAAAAAAAAAAAAAAATATATATATATATATATATATAATAGATATTTAACTAATGGTCATTTTTATCAGCTGTTCCATTGGGAAAATAACAAGCTAAATCCACTTCCCAAGATGGCGAAGAGGAGGCTGGAGCAGACAGGACTGGCTGCCTCCCCAGGATTCGTTCTTCCCTTTTTAACAGATTTTTCTTTCTCATGAGGCCGCAAAATTCCTAGCTACAGAACTACATTTCCCAACCTCCCTTGCAGCACAGGGCTTCCTGTTTCACAGTGTTGGTCAACGGTTCTTACATGAACGTCTATGGGAACTATTTTATACTCTCTGTGTAGTTGCCTTCTACCTTCCTAGCACAGGAATGTGAGGCTGGGGCTGCAAAGGTCATCTCATCACCAGAAGAGACCATGCTAAGACGGCAGAACGGAAGACAGAGCAATCTGAGCCTTTGGTGGCATCATGGAGCCACTACAACCTTGGGACCACCTGCTTCAATGTCTGGTGTGAAAAACAGACCCTGTGTGGTGAAAGCATCTACGTCAGAGTTCTGTGACATGCAGCTGAATGTAATCCCTAACTGATGTGAAGACCACACCTATCAGGCCGTGGACCTGATGAATCAGCTCCTTGCAGTCATCTTGAAGAAGAGCTTCCCTGTAACTCAAATGGTAAAGAATCTGCCTGTGATGCAGAAGACCCAGGTTCAATCCCCTGGAGCAAAGGAATGGTAACCCACTCCAGTATTCCTGCCTGGAGAATCCCATGGACAGAGGAACCCGGCAGGCTACAGTCCATGGGGTCACAAAGAGTCGGACGTGACCGAGCAACTAACGCTACTACTACTAACGAGCTTGAAACACGAGTTACAGAATGTGCTAGGGGAGGGCAGCCTAGATTTTTATCCTGCTTATCACATAGACGGTAAAAGTGAAAGACACCATTTCTGGATAGATTTAGAAAAACTAACTATTTTCCCATAGCATCTATGCAATGGTCTGCCTCTGGTTATAGGCTTCACTGGTCCCTGGAGTGCAATGCCAGCTACCGTTTCACCTGCTGTACACATGACATTTTGGAACTTGACCCCCTTCCCAACTGGTGTCCAGGGAATCCCTGAGTGTTTAAGAGGAGGGGAGAAACCTGATTTGGTGGTGTCTGGTGCTTTGACGATGCTGGAGGACGCAGGCTTACTGAAGCCAGGCATTCACCTGGGTCCCAAGGGTGACAGTTGGGACAAAATCTCCCACATCTCTGATAACCACAGGCCCTAGAAAGTGCCTTGCCCTGGCAGGCATAATTCTTCTAGTGGTGGACAAGTCTGCTTGCCAGACCTGAATTCAGTGGAGGCTCAGAACCAGACCCAGTAAGGCTTGTTGGGATGAAACTGCCACGAGTCTTTCGTCATCCATGTCCGGCAGTGGATGGGCAGCTCCGGGCAGCCCTGGTGGGGCTGGGCTGGTTCTGATGGCCACTTCAAGTGTGTGATCCAGTGGGGCTGCCTCTCCTCCCGCCTCCTCATCAACTCAGATGACCTTTCTCAGTCCAGCTGTATCAGTCAAATAAGAAATACCACATGCCTTTATGAAACTTGGCGAGCTACCCTCAAAACAAAATTTAGACCACATATCGGTGAGGACCTTATACTTCTTGCAAAGAAATGGAAAATTATTAGAAAATAAACCAGTCAGCTGTGACCCAGAAGTTTAGATAAGCAGTGCCTATTAAAGAAAAATTACTGTGGTTGCCTTAAGACAAAGATGATCATTTCCTTTTAGAAGGCTGGAGGTGCAATTGGGTTCAGGCAATGCTACTCAGGGGTTCGTCTCTGGCTTCCTGTAGGTCCCTGAGCCTCAAAGAAGTAAATTCATCTTTGAGGGATGTTACAGGACAATTTTATGTCTATTACATTTGATAATGAAAAATTAGGGGAAATCCCCTGGTGGTCCAGTGGTTAAGACTCTGGGCTTTCACTGCCAAGGCCCAGGTTCAGTCTCTGGTGGGGAACTAAAGACCCCAAAAGCCACATGGCATGGCAAAAAAAAAAAAATCATGACTTGTATTATTCATGTCATTTTTAATATCATTTCTGAGGTACTTAACGTGCAATGTATTTTACAAAACTTGGTCTATGAGAAACTAGAAATAAATACATTTTTTAAAAGGTCCTTCATCCAGATAGCTTGGGAAAGCCTTGAGTTTCTCCCCATAGATTCTGACTTAGGGAACTCTACTCAGATGGGCAGGGCTCCTGTCCACACTCCTACCCAATCTCCATCTGCAAGTGCACATTCGTGCAAGGGGCGTCGTCTGGGACCTTCCCAGAGTCTCCAGAGACTGAGCTAATACTTCGTAGTGAGTAATTTCCCATAAAACAGCGCCTATGTGATCAAACCAGTCAATCCTAAAGGAAGTCCACCCTGAATGTTCACTGGAAGGACTGATGCTGAAGCTGAAGCTCCAATACTTTGGCCACCTGATGCAAAGAGCCGACTCACTGGAAAAGACCCTGATGCTGGGAAAGAATAAAGGCAGGAGGAGAAGGGGGCAACAGAGGATGAGATGGTTAGATAGCATCACCCACTCAATGGACATGAGTTTGAGCAAACTCTGGGAGATGGTGAAGGACAGAGGAGCCTGGTGTGCTGCAGTGCACGGCATCGCAGAGTCGGACACAACTTAGTGACTGCACAGCAACGTGATGTTTTGGTGGCACTTGGCCCAGTCTTGGTTGTCAGGTTGGGCCGGATATGGACAGTTTCTTCATTGAACGGTCTTGTACGGAAGGCCTACCCCCTGCCCCCGAATAGACAATCAATCAACAGGAATGAGATTATATACTACACCCAGACTTTAGGGGTGTGTGTGTGTGTGTGTGTGTGTGTGTGTGTTTACTACAGATGGGCCGCTATAACCCAGTAGGACCGGGATTCTGTTGGCAGAGGTGCAGCTCTCATGGAATTAATTCTGCCCCTTCGTGCCTCATCTCAGTGGTTGGGACACTGCTGCCCAGGGCCAGAGAGAGCTGTAGTATAGCAATGCTGCTCCATCTAGAACATTCGAGGCTGTCAGAACATCGCGAGGATTATGGCAGTGGCACCAAAGAGTCTGCTGATGATAAATATTGGGTAGGAGTGGGCCGAGTTCTAAAAGAAATCAATAATTGAACTTTTAGGATTCTGTTGTAGAGAAAGGAAGGAGGATGCTCTTCTGATAAAACGTGAACATTTATTTAGGGCTATTTCTTGGGTATTTTCACAGACAGTAGGTCATCTCAGGCCTCACACTGGGGTTGTTATTATTTCTATTTCACATTTGAAGGAACTGAGGCCTGGGAGAGTTGAGACTTGCTTAGGGTCCCTGGGAGGGGTGACCCCTGATTCAGAGTGCCCAGGGAAGCTCCCCTGTTGTTTTCCTTCCCACGGTAGGACATGAGTCTCAGATGGGAATGGGTGATTTCTCTCTCCCCCTAGGCCTCTGTGAGCTCTGTCTGGAGCAGCCGTGGACCCTGTGCCCCAGTCCACGTTCTCTTGGGAGGGTCACTTTCAGGACCATGGAAGGCAGGCTGATATGATGGGGAAAGGCTGGTGGCCCCAGGTTCTTATTCTAATTCTGCTGGGCAGCACGTGAAGGAACTCATTTTCCCCACCTTCATTTTTTCCTGCCTCTTCTCATGGGTGGAACGTGGCCACCTCCCATGGGATGTTTTATAATCATTCACTGAGGCCCTAGTCCAGCACCAGGGCAATCACTCAAGAAATGGTAGCTGGACTCCATAAGCGTTGCTCGCCTCTCCAGCTCCTCCATGAGCCGTTACTGAGGATGGATTTGATCTCATTCCTGTCTTTATCAGTGATGCTGAGTCCCCATGAAACCCAGTAGGCCCTCTGTACAAGACTGTTTAATGAAGAAACTGCCCACATCTGGCCCAATCTGACCACCAGGAGTGAGCCAAGTGTCACCAATGCTGCTAATTGCCCATCCCGACTTACAGTCTCTTCCTGTTGGCAATTAACTGAGCAGAGCATTCAGCCGAAGGACCCGCTTCCTGCCTCCCTGGCACCTGCGCTCAGTGACTCAGCACGAACAACGGGATGAAAGCTGATGTGCCGCGTGGTTCTCGGAAGTCTTATAGGAGGGGGCAACCCAGTTCTCCTTTCCTTCCATTCTGCCGCAGAGGACACGGATGCGTGCTCTGGGTGGACAGATGCCATCGTGGACCATGCAGACGCGTTCAGTGGTCTGGGCACCATGCGACTGAAAGAACACTTGGGGCAGCAAGAATGGCTGAAGCTGCCCAACCAACCCAGGTCGATGGCCTCTCTCTCAACAGAGACAAGACTGAAACCCTCCATCGTGTTTAAGCCATTGTTTTTTGTGGGTTTTCTGTCAGAGGCAGCTGAAACCCAAGCTAAATGTTAAGGCAGTCCTGGAAAGAAAAATGTCACCCCCGTCTTTCTTTGCACGCTTAGTGGTATCACCACCTTGTCCAAATGAAAACTCAAGCCCCCAGGTTCAAATGTGATTGCACACAGCTGGTTTCAGGCTTCGGTGGTCCAAACGCGTGGTCTCCCTTGCTATCCTGTTACCCTCCCGCCCCCCTTTTAATGCGGTTCAGATGGTTTGATGTGTTTCCACCCTGTTCCTCCATTCAAGCAGGAGCAGCTTCCACACATGTCAAGGAAGGTTTCATCTGTGTTGAAAAGATTAAACACATGAAGAAACAGGGGGAGAGGAGGGAAGGGAAGGGAAGGACAGAGGGACCAGCTTGAGGGAGCAGCCTCCTGATGCACTGGGGACCTGGGCTCCCAAAACCCATCAGAGATTCCCAAGCCTCCAACGTGACGCAGCAGCAGAGCAGCTAAGGGCTATCGGGGCTGGGCCATCCCAGGGTTGGGACACTTGGGCAAGGAGAGGGCAAGGAAAAATGCACCCAGCATCTCAGCTTAGTGTGCTCATTCGCACTCCAAACCTCCTCCCTGCACGACTCCCCCATCTCAGCCCAGAGCGCCTCCACCCTTCCTGCTGCTCCGATAAAAACTTGGAGCCTTTCTTTTTTTACCAAAAAGAAAAAAATATAAATTATTTGGCTGTGCAGGGTCTTAGCTGTGGCACATGGGATCTAGTTCCCCAACCAGGGTTGGAACCCAGGCCCCCTGCATTGGGAGCACAGTCTTAGCCACTGAACCACCAGGAAAGTCCCCTTAGAGCTTTCTAGATCCTCTTTCTCTCACACCCTACACCCAATCCATAAGCCAACCCAGAGAGTCTGCTCTGATAATACAAAGCTCATCACCGCTCATCACTCCCAGGGGCCCCACCTTGGTCTGCACCATCGTCCTCTCTCCTGCATTGTTGCAATGGCCTCCTAGCTGGCCTCCGGGTTCTGCCCTTGTTCCCAAGTCTATTGCCATCACGGCGGCCAAGGTAAGCCTGGCTCGCCATGTTCTCAAAATCCTCCAGGAAGTCCAGGTCACTGAGGGTGAAGGCCAAAGTCCTTAAAACACCCAGCACGGCCCTACCCACCGCACCCCAGTGAAGTCCTCTCCTGCTTCTCTCCCGCCTCCATCATCTGTGCTTTAGCCATGCCAGGCTCTTGGGTGTCCCCTAAAAACACCAGCCATGACCCACCATAGTGCCTTTGCACCTGCTTTTCCCTTCGCTTGAAAAGCTCTTTCCTAGTTATTCAAGCGAGTTGTCCTTGCATCTTCTGCAAGTCTTTGGTCTAATGTCTCCCTCTCAATGAGGCCTCCCTATTAACATTGTATCACCTCCCCATCTACCTCCAAACCGAGGCTCCTGACCTGATCTTTCTTGCATCACGTGATGCTCCTGACCTGATCTTTCTTGCATCACGTCTTGATAGGTATCTGACATGCTATATACTTTGCCTATTTCGTTTATGTCTGTTTCCCCTGCTAGAATGTAAGCTCTGTGAGTACAACGATTTGGTTTCATTTATTACTCTATTCTGAGCGACCACAATAGTGCCTGATGCTAGGTAGGTGTGTGATAGATACCTGCTGTATCACCTCTGATTTGCTTTTCCTTCCTCCTTGCTTCACTCTTGCTGTTCTGGGATCACACCACTCCCCAGTGATACATAAGCACATGAGGTTTAACTCAGGCTCTGTTTTCTGAGGGACCTAGGCTAGTAATAACTAGTAATAACTACAGTAACTTGTTACAGATCACACAGTTGGTAAGAGACAGACCCAGGATTCAAACCTAGGCAACCAGCCTGACTCCAGAATCACAGGGCCACTACCAACCCCACAGGAAGTGCCATCACCACCACTATTATTGTCCCTTCTTAGAGCTGCACCTGTAGAGGCGCAAGGCAAGTTAATGGTTTAAAAAAAAGATGGATTTCTTACAATCTCTACGGTTCTATAGTCAGTTAGCTTCACTTTTACCCTAGCAACAGTTCTCTTTGTTGGGATGAAGGAAAGACAGTGTCATTTCTGGTTGGGAAAGGCACGGATACACATGGAAATGAGAATGATCAATGAGCTGGTTGATTCATGAGATTTATACTCAAAATTTTTCTTAAGAATACATGTAATTTTACAAGACCATTCATCATAGCACCAAGCCTAATACTCCTTAATAGAAAACAGTCAAATAACAAATACTCCAGTTAATTTCCCACAGGTATAAATTATGCAAATAATCATTTATATCTTCATTTACAATAATTAATAAATAAGAGTGCACGTTCATACAATTTTTTTTACAAAGATACCTTTTTTTTTAACAAAGCTACAGCTATGTATATACTAAATAGACAAAATAATTCTTGTACTACAAAATAACATTTCACTTTTTTCCAATAGTTCTCTTAGTCCTCTCAGTAAAAATATTCAGACGTTATCAATTAAGTCCTGCCATGATATTAAAAGAAACGGTAGCAGTGAATCTCTTAAACATACCACAGACCTTGAAAAAATAAACCCATCATCACTCAGTACTACACACTTTCAACAGCTCCTGTGTCAGCCTTACTAATTGGTCCCGACCATGTTCCTGCTCCACGGCAGGGACCAAACATCCTTCGGTATTTACTCTTTGTCTTTGGCTAACATTACCAGCATCAATGTAAGTGACGCCGGCAGCTAATTTAGGGTGCAATTCAAGGACAAAGAGCCTCTGTTTCATGGTTCCCGTTCCCCAAGTGCCACACCCACCCCAGGGACATTCTACACAAACGTGCCAATCTTTGGCTTCAAGGATCCAATGCTAGAATGCAAGCAGCTTCTGATTCAAGTGGAATTTCTGTGCCTGGACAGAGGAGCCTGGTGGGCCACCATCCATGGGGTTGCAGAGAGTCGGACACAACCGAGTGGCTAACACTATGCGTGTCGATGCTCAGAGGGACCGGGGGCGAAAAGAGGAGAATAGAAAGGTCCCGGTGTTTACATCTGTGTATTCCTGCGGCTGAACTTGTGAATTTCAACGAATCTGAGAAAACTGCTGCGTCAGATGCTGATTTAATTTAAGGAGACCAGTTAAGTTCTGGGAGCCCAGGAAGCAGATCTCGCACGTTCTACAAGCTTCCACCCCCACACCTTCCACAGACAGACTACCTTTTATTCCACCAAACCCTTTCCAAAGGCACCTTTCTAAATACTAAAGCCGGAAGCTGTGCTCTAAGCTTTGGAATTCACTCACAAATACAGAGGCACATTTATTCTAAGCAAATAGGCCACTTACTGAGATGTTTAAAAACAAAACACACACAAACACAAACTTGCTAACCTTTGGATTTTTAAATCTAGGATGAACTTCTAAAAAGAGGTCTTCCAACTTCCAACCCACAAAGGTAAATGAATTATCCAAGGTGTCGCAGCAGGTGGGCCCGAGCTAGGACACGCGTTCCTAACAGTCAGGCCAGCGCTGTCCTACTCCGGAACACTGTCAACTCTCTAGGTTACAGACACTCTTAAGAGTTTCCTTTTAAAAGTGTTTCAACCCTTAGGAATACAGGCATGTTGTGGCTATCCTCACAGCAGAGTCTACTGATTTCTGGTGGGGCTAAGAGAAGTGGGAATTATTGCAAATGGAAAAAAAAAAAAAAAAACTATCAAAAGACACTTTTCTATTTGTTTTTGCAACAATGCAAAACCCACAACTTTTTAAAGGCAGAACAAAGGAAAAAAATGGTGATTCCTATCTCACAGACCAACCAGTTGTCTTCTTCCCAGGAATTCATGTTCTCATCCTTATTTTAATTGTGTTCTTTCCAGGACAATGAAATTTGCTTTTCAAAGGAGGGGGCCTCTCTTCCACTCTGAAAAGCATGTTAGAAGAACTGAGTGAAGAGCTGGGGGCAGTTAATTATAGTCACTCACTCTTGAATGTTAGACACTGAGTTTATGCTGCTAAAGGCCCTTTAAAAGCAGTCATTTTGGTTATAAATTTGCAACCTTAGGCTAAAACTTGAATTTGGGGTGTCCTCAGTTATTAAAATTTTTTAAACTTATTTTTAATTGAAGTTTAATTGATGTACAATATTACTCAGTCACTTTTACAAACTGAGGATGAAGGAAATATTTAAGCAGTGTTCGTGTGGAAAGTGAAAGTGTTAGTCACTCAGTTGTGTCCAACTCTTGGCAACCCCATGGACTGTAGCCCACCAGGCTCCTCTGTCCATGGGACTCTCCAGGCAAGAATACTGGAGTAGGTTGCCATGCCTTCCTCCAGGGGATCTCTTCCTGACCCAGGGATAGAACCTGGGTCTCCCGCATTGCAGGTGGATTCTTTATCACTGAGTCACCAGGGAAGGGTTAAAGTGTGTAGAAACCTAGAAAGGGAAAGAACACAAGGTGGAGGGGTTGCAAGTGATGGATAAAGTTCACCACCTGCCCAGCTCTGAGGTGCTCATCCACTCTTGCCAACCAGACAGAAGTCAGTAAGAATCAGAATCACCTTGGGGCAAAGCTTATTTCCTAAGCAGTGAAGTCTAGGGTGGAAATCAACGTTTGGAAGGAAGTCCTATATTTGCACTTCTGCCACCTGCCAGCTCTATGATCTTGTTATTTTTCCTTCTTGTGTTTGAGCTTCCTCTAAAGCTAAAAGCACCACCTCCTGTGGTGAAAGAACCACCTCCTGCAATTGTTAAGGGTCCAGTGAGTTCATGGGTAGACTTCCTCTTATAAAAGGTATGAGTTAGGTTTGAGACAGAGCAGCTGGCAAGAGGGAGGTGGGTTGGAAAGAAGCTGGGGAAAGCTATGGTAACTGAAAATAATGAAAGGAGGTCTAGTCAAAGCTTGGCGAGGAGGGACAGGCAGACAAGGACCTGCTGAGCAGCATGCAATGTTGTAACAAGCTCACAAGGAAGCTATTAATATTTTTGGCCACACGTGGAACTTTCCCAACCAAGAATCGAACCTGTGTCACCTGCAGTGGAAGCATGGAGTCTTAACCACTAGACCACTGGGCAAGTCCACAAGGAAACTATCATTCACTCAACAAACATGTACTGAGTATCTACTCTGCACAGAAGATGGTCAGAGAGGTTATTTGCCCAAGGTCATCCAGGTATCTAGAGACAGAGCTGGAACTAGAACCTAAATCTGGCTGATTCCCAAACCTGCCCTCCTCCCCAATCCATAAAACCTCCTGGGGAAGGAAGTGACTATAAAATGAATGGGCGGGCGGCTTCAGTTAGAGAGGTTTCTGCCAGATGAAAGCTGGCCTTGACACCTAAGAGTCAGGGATTTTAAAGTTTCCAGTGGGATCAGGGCCAGACTCTTGTGTATTTAACACCATGTGGTCAAACAGCATAAAACACTGGCTGTCTTCTTCCCACAGACGAGGATGCTTTTCGGCTTGTTGGTGTTGTACCCCTGGGCTAGAGGTGACTGCTTGTCGGATGGGTTTTCATCAAGGTTCTCAGAACAAACTACACATTACTTTGCCGACTAAGGTCCTTCTAGTCAAGGCTATGGTTTTTCCTGTGGTCATGTATGGATGTGAGAGTTGGACTGTGAAGAAGGCTGAGCGCCGAAGAATTGATGCTTTTGAACTGTGGTGTTGGAGAAGACTCTTGAGAGTCCCTTGGACTGCAAGGAGATCCAATCAGTCCATTCTGAAGGAGATCAAGCCAGGGATTTCTTTGGAAGGACTGATGCTGAAGCTGAAACTCCAGTACTTTGGCCACCTCATGCGAAGAGTTGACTTATTGGAAAAGACTCTGATGCTGGGAGAGATCGGGGGCAGGAGGAGAAGGGGACAACAGAGGATGAGGTGGCTGGATGGCATCACTGACTTGATGGACGTGAGTCTGAGTGAACTCCGGGAGTTGGTGATGGACAGGGAGGCCTGGTGTGCTGCGATTCATGGGGTCGCAAAGAGCAGGACATGACTGAGTAACTGAACTGAACTGAACTGAAGTTGATATTCCCTGTGCAGGAGGACTTGGCAATTCCAGAAAAATCAGAGGGGTTCTGGAACTCTGATGATCTCTGCTGACCCTTGGGAAGTAGGGGCTCTGAGTCTCCAGGCCCCTCCCCCTTCCCAAGCTGGCAGAGCCCACGAGAGTGAAGGACAGTGAAGACCCGCAGGCCACTGTAGAGCTGCCATACACCAGAGAACGGAGGGCCCGGGCTCACCTGGAGCCTGAGGCCACAGCATCTGCATGCTCGCCATGGAGATGGAAAATTCTGGATGCAAAACAAACTGAGTCCCGGCTCTGCCTGCCTCAGGCTCACTTCCCTTCGCTGACTGTTTTTCCTCAACGAGGTGCCTGACAAAAGACAGCGCAAAAAATGATCTGTGGGATTTCATGTCCAGCGAAGAAGCCATATCTCATTTCTTGGCTCCCTGACGCTGGCTAACCGTTAAGGCAAACTCTGCAGCCATTTCCAGCAAATGAGCATGTTATCACTCATGCTGGCTCTCAGCCTTCAGCTGCTCAGCCAGGTCCTGGCCCTCGTCCTGAGCGTAGCCCCGCTCAGCAGCTGGACGGACTGGACGAAGAGCCAGCCGTTCAGTGGGGGCTCCGGGACGGCAGCTGTGGCCCCAGGCACTAAATCTGCCCCCAAAGGTGGTTTCAGCAGAGATGATGCAATGTTGGGGTGAGAGAAATAACACCTCTGGACCCGAAGGGCATCATGGGCTCTTGTTTCCTGGCCAGAGCGTCACCAAGAAGGTTCTGAAGAGCCATGCTGGCTTGAAACTTGCACACAGCCCACCTCGGGGACTTCAGGACGTCAATGGAGATGGCTGGGGAGGTCTCCAAGCAGAAAGGAGAGAGAGGCCACAGCTGCAAGCTGAGTGGCATTCCGGAGAGTTAAGAAAAGCCAAGGTCACATGAAAGAGAGTTCGTCACAGGACTGCCCTTCAATGACACGGCCATGGAGACAGGCGAGTCCTTAACAAGGAAGCCACCATGGGTTCTGGTATTCAGGGAGATACAGTCCTTCCTTGTTTACTTGGGCTTGTGTCTGAGATCAGCTCTTGGATGTTCTGAGTCCCCGACAGGAAAGGAGGTGCAAGTGAGCTTCCAGGACCGGAGGCTGGAGGTTTGCAGAAAACTCACTTGGGTGTCAAGATGTCCCTCCTGAGGGCACTAAGCAACACTGGGACTAGTCATTTCTCCTTCCTGATCCTCGACTTTCTCATTTCTTAAATGAGGCACTGTGATCCCTACGTGATCCCTAAGGCTAGCAAACAATCTACAATCTATGGAGATTGGCTATACAGGGAGGCAGCCTCCAAATCTTCTGCCTTCTATGAGATCAACCCTCACACAGAGCAGGTTAGGACTGCACAGGGATGAGAGGAGAGTTGGGGAGAATTCTGCTGAATCCCAGGAAGAGAGAAGAAGCCTGTATTTGGAGTGGTTGTCTAAGGGGCAGAGAAGAGGGTACTCCGATTTCAGTCCTGGTGGGAACCCATCTCCCCACAGAGTCCCGGCTTGACTGGGATAAACTGCTCACCCAGTTCCAAACAGCCACCCAACAGAGGGAGCAGCTGTATTGTTCACTGGCCGACACCAGTGTGGGCTACTGGTTTCCCAATGAAGCAAGACAAGGAAAACCTAGAAAGTGCATGACTCCATGGAGCTCGGGGGCAGCGGGAGGTCTAAGATGGTTGTGTGGGGGCAGGAGGTGAAAGAGGGAGAAAGGAGAACCCTTATCTGCACTGTGGCATTAAGGGGAGCACTGTGTTCCCTCCTCAACCCCCCCAACTTGGCTCAGTGCGAACTGAAGGCGCCCGAAGACCACTGGCTCAGCAGGACTCAGGGCAAGCTCACAACTGTGTCCACGCAGCAGTGAGCTTGCCTAACCAGCAGGGAGAGAGCACGCAGGGGACTGCATAGAGAGGGCCCACGTGTTCAAGATGGTGACCTGAGCACATGGGCTCATGTCTTCCCTGGCGAGAGCCCAGAGAAACAAGAGCAAAGGAATGGAAGTGATGGCATCATGAAGACAGAGCGATGGAGAGGAGGTGACAGCATGTGAGAGATGCTAACCCATTCATGGCAGGGGCAGAGTGGAGGCAGACGGGCAGGGCCAAGGAATCCCAGTGCCTCGTATGTGCAGAGGAGAGGTGTGGTACTGAGCTGCAGCCACTCCTAGGGGGAAGCAGAGGAGTTCCAACCCAGGGACACCAGGCACAGTGTGGTGGGACTGACTCATTGTGTCTACATAGAGATGGTGATGAGACACCTGCTCAGAGGTCAGGATGCGGGCACTCAGGTGTGCGCCGGCATCTCTGGGTATGGCCCTCCTGTCTGTGCACTGCACAAAGGGGCAAGGCTAAGGGGCAACTGGGAGTTAACCCTAGCCCTTGCTCTGCTCCTCAAGCCTTTCCCTGGAGAAAGAGGTAAACGGTGCGCCAGCCAGTTTGGCCACATGCCCATGGCGGGCTTCTGCCCCAGAGGGGCACCTATCTCGAAGTAATCCACTCAGAGGGAATGCCCTTTTGAAACTGCATGAGGGCTCTGCATAGGCTAGTAGCAGCCCTGTGTATGCTCAGAGAGAAGTGGAAATATCTCTAAAGAAACACCATGAGAAATGACCTGCAACTATTGATATGTGTGGTCCCCCCCTGAAGAGTTCAGGTGCCCACCTGGTGACCCTACAGGAAAATCCACAAATTGACACATAGAGTTTCTGGTCCATTTTTTGAAATATCACTCTTACACAAGAGCAGATATGCAGGATCACTAGATATCTCAAGAAAACATGTAACATGAAAAGCAGAGGCTGGGACTAACCTAAAGAAAGGGAACTTACAAGAAATAAAACAAAACAGCAGAAAAGAAGTTCCTCAAAACCTCACTATCATGAACATCCAGAGAGATAAGTTCTGCAGCCACGAAACAAGAACAGGACACTATAAAACAGAAACAAGAGAACCGCCACAAAATGTTTTGGAAATTAAAAACCATTCACCAGGAACCCTGAGAAGATAAAGTTAACTGTCTTTGCAAGCAGATAAAAAATTAAGAGATGAGAAATAGAAAAAACAATATTAGAGGATTAGCCTGGGAGGTCCAACATTGGAACAACAGGTGGTCCAGAAAGAAAAAACGTGAACACTTACAAGAAAACTTAAGAAATTTCCCATGAGAGCCCAGAACGAGGTATGCCTTCAAGGGCACACCGTCACTGGGACTGTTCAGAACACTAAGAAAGAAGGGCTCTGAAGTGTTTCCTGGGAAGGCAGAGAAACCCAGGTCACAGCCAAAGCCCTGGGGATCAGAATGACATTAAGAATCTCAACAACCACGTTGGAGGTGGGAGTGGTGGGAGAGTATTATTTTCCACCCACAATTCTATATCCAGCTACCCCTGGGTAAGGGCAGAATAAGGACGTTTTAACTTATGCAAAATCTCAAAATATTTGCTTCCCATGTTCTTTTCTCAGGAAGTTACTGAGGAAGGTGGCACACCAAAATCATCATCAAGGAGAAAATATTTGACGAGAAAAGACAAGCAACTATAGTACGCCAC
The DNA here is from genome assembly GCF_001704415.2 of Capra hircus. Lineage (NCBI taxonomy): Eukaryota > Metazoa > Chordata > Mammalia > Artiodactyla > Bovidae > Capra > Capra hircus. The sequence continues at coordinate 59,400,672 of NC_030828.1, forward strand.
TTGGTTCAGAAGTAAACAGACCTCATAGGCTCACGATGAAGAGAGATGTACCAAACAACAAAATCTAACTATGCTGGAAAAACAAAGTGGGGTTAGGCTAAGAGCAAGATCCTTCTCTACCATGCTAGCAAGCCAGTAGATATCTTGCTATTCTAAATTCTAAACATAAAAAGAAATATAAGCATGTTATATAGAAATGCAAAGGTAAATACTAGAAGAAATAGGAAGCGTTGAAAGGGTTGCTTGCAGGAAGCAAGACACAGGAGATTGCTAGTTTCCATTAAAAGCCTTCTTGTATTTGTTTCTTTTTAAACTATGAATATGTATTACTTGGATAAGAATTAAAAATAAATTCTTAAAAAAAAAACAAACCATGGGGTGGTTTGCTCTGCTGGCTTCTTCTTACTCACCTTCTATAACTGACTTCATTCACATAAGCCTATCCTCAATTGAGAATCTTTTTTTCTTAAAAAAAAAAAAAATCAGTTTGCTGCCAACTTGAACTAAATGACTTTCAGGCATCTTGCCAGTAGATGGTTTTAAACAATATTACACTTTGTAATGGGTGAGAGAGAAAACCTGCAGACTTTTCTGAACAAGGTCTAGATCCGTAAAATGAAATGATTAACGTTTGGGTCAGCTCTTCCTTGGCTCTTCAAGTGTCTAATTTAGGTGAGGACTGCTTGGTGTCCAGAGTTATAAAATATCACACACATAGTCTTTAGTATCTGTACCTTTGAGTGTTCAATGATGCTAGGGAGCTCATTAATTAGCTCATTTTCCATGGGACACTTGGCCCTCTAGATGGAATTGCTCCAGGCTCCCAACAGCTTTCAGCTTGGAAGGCTTAGATTCGTTCATGGAGAGAAGGCAGGCTATTACCAGAGTGGGACAGAATTCAGGTTTTGGCTGTCATCAACTCAAATGTGCTAGGTAAATTCTTTTGGCTATGCTGGAATTCTGTAAACTGGAGACCCACTGCTTGAAATAAGCAAGCCCTTGGCTTGCAGAGAGAGAAGCATGATTCTTAGAGTAAGAACAACACTGGTGTGTCAGCTGACAGACTGTTAGAGCCGTGAAGGATATCCCAGAAGGAGCGGGTGACAAGCCTGGAAGTGAACAAAACTTCGTGGGAAAAATACGAGAAAAAAACAAAGGTTGGCTGTTGACCTAAAAATTTTGGTTTTGTTTTAAATGAGGACATTCTTATCTATTCATTGTTTTATTTTTTTCAGGACATCCCTGGGCCCAAGAGAAGTTCGCTAAGAGAGGGGACAGCCCCGGGGGGTACGTCAGGTGGCCTGGGTACACTTGCAAGTCTGCTCCTGGTTGGCTGTGCGATCTTGGCCAAACGGCTCTGCGTCTCTGGGTTCAGCAGCAAAGATGCTGTCTGAACGCCCCTCTTGACCTCGTAGTCTGTGGGTTTATAAGTCTCACTCGATATGCTTTCTGAGCAGGGGAGGACAAGGGGAGAAGGAAGCGATACCCAGGGAGGTAGGGCCTGTGTCTTGAAAGGAAGCAGGGAGCCCAGGGTAGAAGGAAGACGGAAGACCAAAGGGCGGCTGGATGTCCTTCCTCTACCACCTGCCAGTTCTGGCTACTTCTGCCTTCCGGAAACCTTTCTCCTTTTCAAGAAACCCATTATAATGGACCACAAAGGAAGGCGGTGCTGAGACTCACACTGTGTGGTAGTGTGTACACAGGTGTTCTCAGAGCAGGAACCTGCTGGGCTACTACATGCTCTAACACCAACCAGAGCTCATTCTCAGCCAGGTCACCCCTGCCCTCCTCCTGGGGCTTTGGGAGGCTCTTGGTGTTTACAGTGCTCTGGGAGGCCTTGGGTACCAGCCTCAGGAGCCACAGATGGAAGCCGGAGGTGGGGGGTATGGGTGCAGGACTGCCCAGACAAAGCAAGAGGGATCCCACGCCTTGCCCCGAGTCAGCCAAAGCTCCGCTTTTCATGTTTCGACTAGACCACCCCCTGAGAATTCTCTTGAACGGAGGATTCCATGGGTGGAAAAGGTTTGAAAAATCACAGCTTTATCTCAATTCAGTCAGTGCAAAAGCAAAATGAAAATGCATCCCCTCCCTAGAAAAACACCCTAGTGTGAACAAGTGTGCACTGCATCTCACGACCCAGCCTTTACTTTCTGTGAATTTTGCTGATTGTGGACGCACTTTCCTAGGGCCAGCAGTTTTGTGCTGTTCTTTAGATAATCCCCTCTCCCGCCCTGCAAAGACCACGACCAACCACCAGACCACCACGGGGCCCCCAGCGCCTTCACCCAGATGCCCCTCGCGGAGGAAAGTGAGGCAGTTTTCTTCCCATAGGGGCTCTCCCGGGGGTATTCATCCCCTTTGTCATCAGGAGGTGACAAACTCAAGTCCATTTGGGACCTTAAAAGCTGAGCGAGCTAAGAATCAGTGCTTGTGCTCAGCCGATGAGTCGTCTCCAACTCTGCAACCCCAGGGACTGTAGCCCGCCAGGCTGCTCTGTCCATGCGATTCTCCAGGCAAGAATACTGGAGTGGGGTGCCATTTCCTTCTCCAGGGGATCTTCCCGACTCAGAGATCGAACCCGCATCTCTTGTGTCTCCAGCACTGGCAGGCAGATTCTTTACCACGGAGCCACCTGGGAAGCCCCATAAATCTCAGCCACAAAGCTTAACAGTAATACCTGACAGAACAAGGCACACAAACAAACCCCACCCAAGGATCCGGCCACACACCTGAGTGTTATGTTCACAGCCTAAGAGAAAAGCATGCTTAGGACTTACAAGAAAAGAAAACGAAAGGAAGCATGAAAAAAAATAGTGGGGAAGGCGGGGGGGGGGGGGGTCTAAGTTTCCTTGGAGGTCTTCCACTATCTGCAGAAGTGCGCCGTCCAGAATAGGCAAGAAGAGGAAGGAAGGAGAATGCCCACCCCACGGCCAGGGTCCTGTCTCTTTTATTACGCAGACGCACGCATCAGAGTCTGTTGACGTCCAGCTGGGGGAAGAGCAGCAGGCAGTAAACCAGGAGCCAGAGGAAGAGGATAAAGTACATCACGTCCGGCTGCTGGACCAGCTGTGTCAGCGAGTCGCTCTGGGAGCTCTGGATCTCCCGCAGCCTGGCTTTGCCCGAGTGGTTGGCCTTCCTGCAGGAGGGAGACACACCAAAGCGGTCACAAGCGGGGTTCCCCCACCCAGGGGACCCCCATTCCCTCCCTGAACTCCAGCCTCACTGCCCAACTGGAGAGTCAACAGCTTCCCAGCGAGGGGCAGACCCAGGTGGAGGGCGGGGTCCCGGGACACTCTGAGCTTTCAGACTCTCTCAGTTCATCTCCACGACACCACGACAGAAGGGCTGTTAGCCCCATTCTGCAGATGGGCCTGCTGAATCTCGTGGGGTGAGTGGAGGGGCTTTCTCCAGCCCACACAATGACTTTTGTGACAAAGCTGGGACCTGGGCCAGTTCTGCACCCTCCTCCAGGATGTGTCCCATTATACAGCAGTGCCCTGAATGCAGAGTTCAAGGCTGACAGCTCTTTTTTATGCTCCCAGGAACAGAGGGGCTTCCTAAGGAATCTAAGGAGAGAAATGAGGTGTTCCCTGCTGACCGATCATTTAAAAACAGCCATTAGCAACAAAAACACACCTCTCTACCATCTAGTTTTTGTTCTTGGCTTTGGAATCTAACCTTGAAAATGATTACCAGGTTCCATATTGGTGAGAGGTATCTTTCCTTTTTTTTTTTTTTAAGAGAAGAGAGTGTGTGTGTGTATATATATATATATATGTGTATATATATATACACATATATATATATATATGTATTTAATATCTATTTTTATTTATCTGGCTGCACCAGGTCTTAGTTGCAGCATGTGGAATCTCTGTTGTGGCATGCAGGATCTAGTTCCCTGACCAGGGATCGAACCCGGGACACTCTGTGTTGGAAGCATCGAGTCTTAGCCACTCACTCTCCAGGCAAGTCCTTCTTCTCTTATTTTTATCTTATTTTAACAGAAAGTGAAAGTGAAAGTCGCTCAGTTGTGTTCAACTCTTTGCAACCCCATGGACTGTATGGAATTATCCAGGCCAGAATACTGGAGTGGGTAGCCTTTCCCTTCTCCAGGGGATCTTCCCAACCCAGGGATTGAACCCAGGCCTCCTGCACTGCAGGCGGATTCTTTACCAGCTGAGCCACCAAGGAAGCTCAAAAATACTGGAGTGGGTACCTATCCCTTACTCCAGGGGATCTTCCCAACCCAGGGATTGAACCCAGGTTTCCCACATTGCAGATGGATTCTTTACCAACTGAGCTATCAGGGAAGCCCTAAGGTAGCACTAAAATGACAGTTTACTGTTGCCTGGTGGGGAGGGTCTAGAAGGGGGCTGTGTGGTGGTGACAGAAAAGGCTCAGAAGACATTATCTGATTGCAGTCGGGGCTGGGGGTCTCTGCTTGCAGCTGCGTTTACAGAACCTGTGTGTAAGCTCCTCGGGGTCAATCTGGGGCACGTGACAGATTATGAGAAGCAAAAATCACCTCTTCCTGAATCATCTCCCGATACAGCAAGAAGCCAGGCCAAGAGGGGATTAAACCTTTGCCCTGGTCTGGAAACTGAGTGATTCTCACACAGATAAGGGGCAGAATTTCTTTCTCCTTCTTAAAACTGTTTTTAGAGAAATTTTAAACTACTTTTTTTTAATCACATAGGTAATAAATGCGCAAAAGCATGGAAAATGCGACGGCATTTCTCAACCTTGCAGGTTCAATTTTCAAAGACTCTATCTCATAAAAGCTAAAAGTACTATTTTCCTATGAGGATGTCAAGCCCAGTGGAAAATGTGAATTAATATTTCCATTTTATGGCAGGAGAGGGAAACAAATCTTGCCTCTCTTTCTTTAAGAACCGGAGAGGTGGATGTCTAAAGATCACACTCCTGGCTGTTGGGAAACTTTCAGAGTCTTTCCATTTGAATAATCTAAGTCTTTTCAGGCTTCCCTGGTGGCTCAGAAGGTAAAGAATCTGCCTGTAAATGCAGGAGACCTGGGTTTGATCTCTGGGTCAGGAAGAGCCCCTGGAGAAGGGAATGGCAACCCACTCCAGTATTCTTGCCTCTAGAACCCCATGAGCAGAGGAGCCTGGCAGGCTACAGTCCATGGGGTCACAAAGAGTTGGACACACTGAGTGACTAACACTTTTCAAGTCCTTCCAAGTCAGTTCAAATCCACGGCAAATACAATATATAAATAAAATTAAGTGATTCAATAACTTTAACAGGGATAGGGACATCTCAGGATTGTCAGAGTTTCAGATTTGTCTGCCTGCCTATGTTCTAAACAGGCGGTGTTACAACCATTCGACACTCAGTCTGGGTCATCTAGTTCTCCGACAGTAAGAAATACTTTCATAGACATCCTGGCATGTTTGTACTCCCTCTTCATGTCTGCTCTGATGCCATAAAACTGTAAAATCAGCTCAGTGAGCTTCTGAGTAGTGTACCTGCAGTGGCGACACAGAAGGAACACGGTTGTCAGGGGCTACAGCATTTTTAAAAGCACGCACAGTAATCCCATCCCTACCTCCTCTGCCTGGCTCTGTTCAGAGGGCCAGCTGATGCCACTGCATTATCTCAATGAAGATTCACACCCAGGTCTCATGACCTAGGTCTCACGACCCAGTGTCTTTAAACCAAGTAATTTTTCTAAACCGTGCCTTGTTTGTCAACCTGGATTCATATCTCCGTTGCCCTCCCAACTCACATTCAATTTCCATTCACTTTCTCTGGAACAGGTATTTTCTTGCATGTTTCTAGACGATTAATATTATTATCCAACAAAGCCCTAGTTGGAGAATAGCCACCCCAGAACGTAGACTGTGTGATTAAAGAAAAAAAAAAATCCCTTAAACCCTACTGAGACTGGAGCCCAGCCACCCACCTGGTTAACATTCGGTTTCTTCTGTCATCCACATCCGCTGCGTTCCTCAACTGAACATAGCTAAAATGATCCTACAGTGAAATTTATAAACAAAACCCCCGCAACCCAATTAGTAAAGATGAAATCTCTGAAACAGAAAATAAGATGATTTTAAATATACAAAGTCGAGCATGCCGTGCTTTTCTCAATCTTGCAAACATCTAATTCCAAAATAAAACTACTATGTAGTGATCTACACATTATTCCCATGGGTGGACGGATGAGGCCCTGCCCCCCGCAACTGGGGCAAGCTATGGATCCCCGGGCTTTTGGGGGCCCAACGCATGCAGAGCTGAGTGGTTGTAAAGACAAAGGGAACCCTCTGCTTAGGCTGCATCTCTGTCTTTGAACATGATCTTTCTGGATGTGTGTGCAGGGGTGGGGTGGGAGGTCTTGAATACGACTGTTATGACAAAGAGGCCTTTGGGCTTTAAAATCATCACTTTATTTACATCCCCTAATGCCCAAACTGGACATCTGATTGGACTGTGCTTAATGACAAGGTTTCAATTTGCTTGTCTTCTATCCAAAAGCATAGCTGTTGCACGTCAGTAATTTCAAAGCTCTGGGCTGGGGGGAAGGAAGGAGGGAAAGGAATTGATTAGCAGGGGCCGGATGCGAGAAGAAGAAATTCACATACTAACCGATTCCAAAGACCTATTAGTATGTCGTCGAATGTAAATGCTGGAGTCACTGTGACTCGTCCTGAAAAATAAACACATGTTTTGAATTGATGCCACCAAGAACTCCTCATTGCCCTCTTCCCGAGGCTGCCACATGTGGATTTAGGCAAGCTCTGACTTCAGACCTAGTGACGGAAATGAGACCCATTATCCAGTATGCATGCTTAAAAACAGCAGGATGATATGAAAGAGACACACTGAGCCCTCATTGACAAGAAAAAAAAAAAGTGAGAGATAATTTCAAATAGAAAGCAGACCACATATTCTTAAAAATCATAGGATTTCAGAGCAGGAGGAAGATTTTTTTTTCCCCAAATATCCCCCAATTGTGGGACTCACCAGACGTCGTCTGCAAGCTAAAGTCAGACCGGGACTGGGTCCTGGGACCTAGACTCCCTCTGCAGTGCTCCATGCACGATGCTGAGGATTCCCAGGTCTGGACCACCTCGCTTCCTTTCATACAAGAGGTGGCGGATTTTCTAGCTATATCTGTGAGGCTGATGTGGGAAGTATCTCTGATCTTCTAATGAAGCTGCTCCACTACAGTTACAACTGGACATGGAACAACAGACTGGTTCCAAATAGGGAAAGGAGTACGTCAATGCTATATATCGTCACCCTGCTTATTTAACTTACATGCAGGGTACATCATGAGAAACGCTGGGCTGGAGGAAGCACAAGCTGGAATCAAGACTGCCGGGAGAAATATCAATAACCTCAGATATGCAGATGACACCACCCTTATGGTTCACTCAGGGCTAAGGCAAAAAAGACACCCAGCCAGAGGTCTCAGTTTTCATCCTGGCTGATTGACCATAGTCAAATAGTTGATTAACCGTAGTCAAATAGTTACACCTCTGATCAGTTTTCCTCATCTGTGAAATGGATCATCATTCTTACTCCATCTGCTTCTTGGAGCTGTCAGGGATACTAGCATTCCATAGGTCAAAGTGGTCCTGTCTCGCTCCTCAACAGAAGAATGAGGTGTTGGATGTGGACTGGCCTGATATAGAGACCATCACATCAGTTTCCTCAAGGCAGACCTACTATATGGCATTGTGGGGTCCAGGGAAGAGTTTATTCCCATTATTGTCAGCCTTGCTATTACCGCTCACAGCTGTCCCCTAAACATCACCAAGCTCTTCCCTTTCTGCGGGTGGCACGTTTCCAGCTAACAGGTTTTGAGCACCTTCTATGTCCCAGGTGCAGGGCTAGGCCTAGAGAAACTTCAGTCTTTGTCCTCAATCCAAAGTCTGTGTTAGTTTTTCCTGGCTGGTATCACAGCACAGAAATGAAACAAAACACACCAACAGAAAAAAAAAAACAAAAACAAAAACAAAGAACCCGCTCCTCCAGGAGCCCACATTGGACTGAGAGAGCACACCCACTCCTTATCATTCCCTACCTCCTGCCCCCCACAAAGAACTTTTATTCCTTGAACGCCAAACACAAGCCAGGTGCTGCACTAAACGCTAAGACCATACTGGTCCTAGCTGGCTGGAGTGGGCTGACAATCTAGGGCGAGAGTAGATGATAAATATGTCCTTCCACATATTATTATAGAAATGACTGCTTTGATCAATGCTGCGAAGAAAGAATAGAAGCTAAGAGAACATACAAAGGGGTATCAAAAATAGCCTGGAGGAATCCAAGAGGGCTGCCTGGAGAAAGTGGTAGTGGAGCTGAGACTCAGCGGAGCCAGACAGGAGACAGGCAGGGGACAGAAGATTCTGAAAGGTGAAGGAGATTGGCTGGGGGCATTCCAGGACCTCAACTAAGGCCAGGGTGCTTGGTGCGCTGGGGATGGGGAAGAGGGTGACCAAGGGGGCACAGAGATGAGGCAATGAGGGATCCTGCAGGCTCTGGGCAAGCGGTCTTTCTGCCTAGACCAACGAGAAGCCACGGGGGTGACCGACAGCCAGGAAAACACCCTGTGCCTTCCCTGCGCAGAGAGATAGATGCCTAGGGCTCTGTCCCTTTCCTAAGCCTCAGCCAGGCAATGACCTCCCAGGTCAGTGCTCTGGAGTCAGGCTCGGGGGGGTGGGGGGGGCAGGTGAGATGGCCCTGAGCACAGGACGGGTGTCGGGGTCCAAGTTCATTCATGCGCATGAGCGCCCCTCCATGTTATCTGATGACATTAGGTATTTACCTTCCACCTTGGCTAAAATGCTGCATCACAGTTACAGCTTTGCTTAAGTAAGCTGGGATGGAGGAGCTGAGAGATCAGAGTGAAACCTTTGCATGAAAAGGTCAGTGTGGCCTCACGCTCACAGACACTGAAACATCGGTTTACTTTTCTCTATCCCTCCCCCCGTCCCATCTCCACGGGGTGGGTTTTGGTGGTCCTTCTGATGAAGAGGGACGAACCCAAGGTGCTTGCTTCTTCCCCACCCCCATGCTCCCTTGTTTCTCCTCCCGCCCCCTCCCACTCGATGAATACTTCCTGAGATGCTTACTATATGCCAGTTGTTGCTCAGGCTGACTGTCCCACCTGGAACATCTCTCTCCCTCTCCCAAATGCAAGTCCTGCTCATCCCTTGATGCTGACTTCAAATGATCTCTCAGCACCTAGGCTGCCCTGACCCTCTCTGGCCCCTCTGAGGTCTCATCATAAATCCCTACTTGCCTCTCACACCCAAGGTGCCCACCCAGTCCCAGCAGGATAGATGGAGCACTCCCTGTCTCCTTCCGGCTGGGGGCTCCTGGAGGGCAGAGCTGTGGCCGGCCTCTTCCAGAGTCCCCAAGTCTAGCGGGCTCCACCACACATACATGACGGCTAGAAGACTGCTAGGGCCTGACCTGCTTAGGGAGAAGGGGGGCAGTCTGGTCCCGAGTTGGGGTGGAGTAGATGACAGCCCTGGACCACCTGCCCGGGAGTGCTCATCTGCATTTAGAGCAGGGTCAGGTCCCGCTGCACAGGAGACATAGACGTCTGCTGGCCAGTCACAGCCAAGGGCAGGGAGAAGGACTTAGCTGCTGCTGCTGCTAAGTCACTTCAGTCGTGTCCGACTCTGTGCGACCCCAGAGACGGCAGCCCACCAGGCTCCCCCGTCCCTGGGATTCTCCAGGCAAGAACACTGGAGTGGGTTGCCATTTCCTTCTCCAATGCATGAAAGTGAAAAGTGAAAGTGAAGTCGCTCAGTCGTGTCTGACTCCTAGCGACCCCATGGACTGCAGCTTACCAGGCTCCTCCATCCATGGGATTTTCCAGGCAAGAGTACTGGAATGGGGTGCCATTGCCTTCTCTGAGAAGGACTTAGAGTCATAGGCTAAGTTGGCAGCTATCTCCCATTGTGCCTTATGTCTCCTCCCCTGGGCTCCCAACTGCTCTTTGTCCTCCAAAACCCAACATGGGAGCCAGGTGGAGGGGAGGTGGGAAGCAGGGCATTGGACAGCCCCACCCCCTGGCTCTCCCTGTATGGGCTTCAAGACCCCCTCGCTCCCCCAGTGATTATCTCAATCATTTCCCTCTGTGGCCAGCATGGCTCACCCAGCACAGGCAACGTGGGGTCACAGAAGGAGTGAGGACTTCTGACAGGTCTGAGTCCAAGACCCCCAGCTCTGGCATCTCCTAACCTGGGAGGTACCCCCCAAGCTTCCCAATGATGCACAATCACACCTGCCTGCCTATCGAGGTGCCCACAAGAATTGATGAACCAATGTAACGGAAATGCCTGAATACACAAGGGCTGGTACAAGGTGATGGTAAATGTGATGATGAGTGATGATGGGGAGAGACCATGGTCTTCTGACATTCAGTAGTTAAATATTTTCCCTGGGAATAATCCAGACCATCCAGCAGCCTCAGAGTGACAGAGCAGATGTGTGCTACAGGCTTCCTAGCAGTTTAAGTTCATTATCCTCCCTGCCTCCTCCTCCCCTCGGGTGAATCAACCATCCTTACTGCCTTGGACCCAAACTCGTGGGTGAAGCTGTCATATTAAAGTCCAGCTTCTATGCAACAGTGATAAATGGTTCCCTCCACGCATATGCAGTACATCCCTTCCAATTCTGTAAGATGCTCCTAAACGACTAAGTTTGGTCTCTACCTACACTGACTGGTAGTTATCATGGACTAAGGGTGGCAGGGTCAAGTCTATTACCTCTCATCCCCACCCCTACCTATGGTTCAGCCATCTCTCTGCTTGCTGCCCATTTCCACCCAGAGCCGCTGGGGGTGAGAAGAGAAGGTGAGGTGCAGGTCCTCCTGGTTTTGTGGGGAGGTCCTTGGGGGAGCCCAGGTGTGGGGAAGGAGCACTTTGTCTGAATCTGTTTCCCTTGCTGTCCAGCCCTGCCCCCACATCCCCATCCAATCAGAAACCAGAAATGGGATGAGATTAGAGAGTAGCTCCCCAGGCAGGGGCTCTGGGGTGAGAAGATGTTAATAAAATACCTGGAAAGGACTTTGTGGTCACCAGTGTCTTCTTCCAGGTCATCTGAGGAGCGAACAGTTCCAGGTGCTACAAATATTGAGCTTTCTACGTGGTCCACATGTTTCCTTTTCTCCTTTTTTTTGCTGCTGATCGATTCTTCCATTACCTTTTCCTCTAAGGGGCTGGCTAAGTTTTCCAAGTTTGGGGATTCCTGGGACTGAACGACAAGACAACCAAATACAAGTCAGCATTTGATGTCGCGACATGGAGTGCGTGACACCACCCAGCAGCAACCCGCTCCACCTTCACTCCAAGGCCCAGCTAAGGTGTCCCCTCCAATCCTGCCGCTCCCGTGGGGTCCTTCCAGCACAGCCCGGTGTGGAGGAGAGGCCCGCCAGAATTCCTGCTCCCTATGCAGCGTTCCAAATGCTCCAGACTGATGGATCAAAACCGCATGGGTTTTCCAGTCAGTTAAGACCTGGTTTCAAATCTTGGCTAAGTCAGTTATCTGACCTTGAGTAACTGACTTGATCCCTTTGATCCTCAGTTTCTCTGTCTGTCAAATGGGTATAATAATTATCAGCCTCTGATAAACTGCAGTTCCTATAAATGATGTCCCCCACAGCGGGCAATGGTTAGACCCTTCACACAACTGTCATCCACTTAAACAGAAGAACGGCTACTGGAGGCCACGTGAGCCGAGGGCTGGAAAGGTGGCCCCTGTGTTTGAGGAGATGAGTCTTCACTGTGCTTTTAGACAAAGGTGGATGGCAGCGCAACCTCCATTGCATTTACATAATAAGGAAGATTCTTTGACCGTCGACCCCACCAAGCTCTCTGAAACCCATGAGGAATGCTCTCGCATGAAATTAAGAAGCGTGGGAATTGTTGGCGATACCTCTCAAGAATTCTGACAGGGGCTGGAAAAACTTGCTCAACAGGTATTCTAATAAGAGGATCAGAGTGGCCAGACCTGTGCGGCCCCGGAGAACAAAGCTCCCTGCAGAAATTAAACCCGCTCTCAGCAAGCTGAAACGCCAGTTCCTCCTCCATCATCAGTGAGCAAATGCTTCCTTTCTGAAAGGTGAGATGAGGAGAGGACTGATTTTATTAAAGACTAGAAGCCAGAACTTGCCATTTTCCAGTCAGTTTAGAAGAGAGTTTTCTTCTTTTCTTTTTAAAGGAAGGCCAGGTATGGGAGAAATTCTCCATCCATGTCATCCTCTTTGTCAGGAAACAAGACTCCCAGACCTCACCTGTCATCCTGGGCCTCACCACTTCCCCTCCCCCAGCCCTGCTCACTCACTGGGACCAAGGCCTGGGCTACATACTCTTGGGAGCCAATTACAAGGTACGTTTGGGAAGAGTGGGCACCTGCTGGTCGGACGGGTGAGCACCGGAGGAAGCAGCCCAATGATGAGCGACGCGGGGCGGGCGCCCACCCCGGAACCCAGAAATGCAAGCTCTCCCCAAGCTTTCCTGCAGCTCAGCAAAAAACAGATGCAAACCTAGACTCCCGAAGCCCTTCCCAGTCCAGGGCTCTTCCAACCTTGTCCCAAACCATCTGTCCACATGCTGGCCACACACACAGGCGCAAAGCCTGCCTTTGGAAGCAGAAGATAGCCAAGTGCCAAATCTGCATGTCCACACTCAGTCACTGGGGGAGACTGAGGCGCTCATTAGTCATTTTCCAGCCTTCTTTTTTTTTTTTTTTTTAATTTTCTTGGCTGTGCAGCAAGGCTGTGGGATCTTCCCCGACCAGAGACTGAACACACACCCCTTGCACTGGAAACTCAGATTCTTAACCACTGGACTGCCAGGGATGTCCCCTCATTAGCCATTTTAAGTCACACAGGGGGCAGAGAGGCAACTCAGGCCCTCTCCTCACCACCCACTTGGTCCCCTTTCTTTTGCCCTAAAAGAAATTTTCAGCCTCTAACAGTTCAGAGAATCATCCCAGTTGCTGTTGTCATCCCCAACCTGGGGACCCTGAGACCTACTGAGGGGCATTTCCTACCCCACAGGATTTTTGGGGTCTCCCACAGGACAAGCCTGCTCTGACAGACAGCAGACGGCCAGGGAGGGGCAGGAAGTCAGGACTAGGCTCCTCTCCCTGGGACAGAACAGTGGCAGGCAGGTCGCTGGCACCTGTGAGCCACCCAGCCCTCTTCTCCAGCCAAAGCCAGAGAATGGGTGCTCAGCCCCAAAGAACCGGTCGGGCCATGCTTGGCTTCTACACCATCACATCAGGGCCAGAGAACCCTGCTCCACCCCCAGGGCTCAGGCAGGGGCTCTCCTCCACTGTCTGGAGTTGGCAAAGCCACAATTGATGCTATCACTTTGGCCCATCTAAACCCTAAATGTCTGGTTTTTAAAAATTAATTAATGCATCGATTTGGCTGCTCTGGGCCTTAGCTGTGGAACACGAGACCTTTAGTTGCACCGTACGACCTTTTAGTTGTGGCATGTGGGATCCAGTTCCCTGACCGGGGATGGAAACTGGGCCCCTTGCATTGGGAGCTCAGAGTTCCAGCCACTGGACCACCAGGAGAGTCCCCTAAATGTCTTTTGCACGCGCGCGTGCTCAGTCACTTCAGTGGTGTTCGACTCTGTGCAACCCTATGGACTGTAGCCCACCAGGCTCTTCTCTGTCCATGGGATTCTCCAGGCAAGAATACTGGGGTGAGCTGTGTGTCCTTCTCCAGGAGATCTTCCTGACCCAGGGATCGAACCCGGGTCTCCTGCATTGCAGGCAGGTTCTTTACTGCTGAGCCAACAAGGAAACCTCCTAAACGTGTTTTAAGGTTACTCAGATTCCCCTACTGCAGCCTCTCCAGACAGCAAGGCTTTCTTGTTCCTCCGAACACCTCTGGGCCCTCACTGGATCCTGTGTTGACTCTCCATCACCTCAGGATTTAATTTACCTGTCCTCACAGGACACCCCAAACTGCCATTCAGTGTACATTGACTGTGGCTTTGCAGGCCCTGTCGGGCTGGCCTCTGGTGCCCAGAGATGAATACACAAATGCTCCCTCTTTACTGGGAGAGAAAATCACGATCCATGAGACTCGAAAAGAGTCCGACATGACTGAGCAACTGAGCATGCAAACACACACACACACACACACAAACACACACAAACAGGTGGTAGGCAAAGGCCTCCAGATAGGGGAGCAACTCCAGCAAAGCCTGGAGGCAAAGGAGCATCTGGGAGGCGGGGAAGAGGCAGGGGAAGGGTCCCCTGCACCCTCTCACCGCTCACTCTGGGGGCCCCTCTAGAGCTGCTGGGCCAGGTGAAGGCAGACTCGAGGTGGCAGACAGCGTATGCCCAGCTGCTCCAGCTCAGACGTGCATGTCCCCCCCGGCCCCGTTTATACAACTCACTTCTAACAGCAGGAGCCAAACTATGGTGCCAAACAGATAACAGGCCTTGAAACATCACGGCTGGGGTCCAGTGTGAGGTCTGGCTTGGTTTTCCCGGCTGCTGGAGGAGGAGGGCCTGCAGTTGACTTGGTGCAGGAGAGGCAGAGCTCTGATCACTAATGAAAATGATTTCTGCTATCACTACGCTGGAACTCCCCCACCGCCACCAAGCATGACCGCGGCTGATCTCCCGGGCAGCCTGTGGGCAGGGCCAGGACTACGGGGAGGCCAGCAAGGTGCCCAGGGTGCCAAACTGGACCTGTGTCCCTCTCAGGCTTTCACCTGGCCTTTTGCCTGAGCCTGGAGTGAATTTCCCCCCAAATTCTGGACCTGGGATGCCTGTGCGGGAAGCTGCATTTCTCTGTTTTATGGAGGAAGAAGGGAAGTTTAGGAGAAGGAAATGGCAACCCACTCCAGTATTCTTCCCTGGAGAATCCCATGGACAGAGAAGCCTGGCAGGCTACAGTCCATAGGGTCACACAGGGTCGGACCTGACTGAAGCGACTTAGCACGCACGCACAAGGGGATTTTGGAAGAAGCACAGAATTCCCCACGCAGGGTTCCCAACTCCATAGTCACGTACCTGATGGCCCTGCACGGGGACGCTGTCTTTGGCCTCCCTTTGCTGGTGGTCCTCAGGCGAGGGTTGGGGAGAGGGTTCTGAGGCGGGACTGGCATCTTCCACGATGCTGGCCTGGGGGAGGTCCTCGCCCAGCCCAGAGAAGCTGAAGCTGCTCTGGGAGGCCTCGGCCTCGTCGGCCTCGTCGGCCTCGTCTTCCCTGGCCCCCAGGTCCAGCAGATAGCCCTCCGGTTCTTCCAGGTCCATCTCTTCGTTTTTCAAATCCTCTGAGCCTTCCGCGTAAGCCTCCAAAACCGCGGCCAGGGGCACCTCATAATGCGGGTAGTAGAAAAGGTCATGGGGGATGACGGAAATCTTGGAGAGCGGGGGAGACGGCTTGAAGTCCAGGCCCTCCTCGCTGGGGCTGCGGAGGGTCTCCAAGCTGACGCTGCTGCTCGGCGGGTTGGAAGGTAATTCTCCCCCGAGCCCCCGGAGGCACTCGGCTTCCCCTTCCTCCTCACCCCGACGCCGGCGTCGGAAGGATTTGCGCTTGGCCTTCTCATACACCTCTGGCTTTTTATCCACCGGGGCCTCCTCAGGAGCCAAAGAATAGCCTTGGTCTTGGTCTCCAGGGTCCTTGTGAGGGTCAGGTTGGTCGAGCTTCACTGGGGCCTCATCCGAATCTGTCTTCTTGCAGGCGGATTTCCCTCTCTGTTTGCCCAGCCTCTCAGGGTGATCCTCTGACAGCTCCTCCTCTGCAGGTTTTTTCTCATGAGGCGAAGGAACCTCATTGAAAGCCTGGCTGGTGGAGGCAAAATCGATGAGGTCGCTGTTAAACTTTGAGGCTTTTAATGGTATGGCTTCAAAATAGTCTTCTTTATCCATGGCTTCTACCGTCAGCAGCTTCACCTTGATCTCCAAGGCATCAGCCATAACGGTGTTCTCTCCCAAGGGTGAGGGGAGATGGCCTTCATCCCCAGGGCTGGATGCCCTCTCCGACGCCCCATTCCACGGGGGCGAGGTCCAGGAAGTCAGAGGATGACTGATCTCACCATCCACTGAGGACACGTCGCCAGGGGCCTCGTCGGAGGCTGCTTCCAGGATCTCTGGCACCTCCCGTTTCAGCGTTTCTTCAGCAATGTCAGCCGCCAAGACCTGTTCATCCTCCTTGGACAAGTCCCTGGTCTCTCCGGGGCTCCCTTCGAAGCGCAGGTCTGCACTGTAGAAAGGGTCCTGACTGCAGGAGGCATCCTTGTAGGTGTCGGCCTCAAAGTGCACCATCTTCTTGATTGGCAGAGAGTTGGACCTCCGGCTGTCCTTTCGGGATGATAGAATGGAAGATTCTGGAGCCGGTTCACTGGTGCTGTTGAGCTTCCCGGGGATCCCTTGGAGAACCTGCTCAATGATCTGGTTCATGAACTCAGAGGAGCTGTCCTCCAGCTCCTGGCTGGAAACGCCACCCAGGCAGGGTTCCTTCACATCCTCAGGCTTGTCACAGACGAAGACTTTGGAGGGAGGTGGGTGGCTGGCCTCGTGGTTGATGGTGTAGGCTCGCTCCCTGTCCTCGGTCAGAAGGAAGATGGCACTCTCCTGTTCCGAAGGGGTTTCTCTGATGCGAACGAAGGTAGATTCGATAGGGGCTTCTTTGTCGGAATCCACAAAATCCTCCTGCCAAGAAACACAGGGCACCATGAAATTAGCAGTGTTTAAGTGCCACATAGAGTCCCCTCTCAAAACACAAAAACAAACCAGCAAGAGCACTTCAGAATAAATGGAAGTGTTCTGATACCGTTGTAGATGGGCAAATGACTATTGTTCCTGTTGAAATGTGAAACCATCAGATAAGTTAAAGAGAGGGTCATTTTCGAAGCTATGGCTGCAAAGACATCTCAATGTACTGAACTCTGGAGAAGGATGGGCCCTTTCTAAGCGAGGAGGTTGTCGGTGACCTCATACCTGTGGGCCACTGCCTGGTCTGGGTACAGAGAAGTGAACCCACCTAAGATAAGGAAAGAGCAGCTAAATCTTTACTGATTGTTGGGCTGGTGTGAGAGACTGAATCTGGAAGGGCCTCAAACGTGAAAACCACTTCTCTTCATATACTAGTTTTCCCACACAGGGACTCTTGTTAAGCACGGTGCTGCTGAACTATTCACAGAAGCCAAGACACAGAAGCAACCTAAGTGTCCATAGACAGATGAATGGATAAGAAGATAAAAATGAATGACATAATGCTATGTGCAGCAACATGAATGGACCTAGACGTTATCATATTAAGCAAAGGCACAGAAGGACAAATACCATATGATATCACTTATATGTGTAATCTCAGATGTTACACAAATGGACTTATTTACAAAACAGAAACAGACCCACAGCCACAGAAAACAAACTCATGGTTTCCAAAGAGGAAAGTAGGGGAGGGATAAATTAGGAATTTAGGATTAGCAGATACAAACTACTGTATATAAAATAGACACGCAACAGGATCTACTTTATAACACTTAACATAGGGACCTATGCTGCTGCTGCGGCTAAGTCGCTTCAGTTGTGTCCCGACTCTGTGCGACCCCAGAGATGGCAGCCCACCAGGCTCCCCTGTCCCTGGGATTCTCCAGGCAAGAACACTGGAGTGGGTTGCCATTTCCTTCTCCAATGCATGAAAGTGAAAAGTGAAAGTGAAGTCGCTCAGTCATGTCCGACCCTCAGCGACCCCATGGACTGCAGCCTACCAGGCTCCTCCGTCCATGGGATTTTTCTAGGCAAGAGTACTGGAGTGGGTTGCCAGTATCGTGTAATAAACCATAATGGAAAATAATATAAAAAATATATATATACAGAGATCTATATATATATATAATTGAATCACTTTGCTGTATAGCAGAAACTAACATATCACTCTAAAGCAGCTATATTTCAATTTTAAAAAAAAGATGCAGCTTAGAACAGGGCTGAAAGTAGAGAGCAAGCTTGGTGGTTTTGCAGTGCTTGGCTCCCAATGTACTGGTGGGGAGAGTGGATTGACCTCATTCTAAAACTAGCTGAAACCAGAGGGTTGAAATTAAATAAAACTGCAACAGAGCCCTTATCAAGTTCTGAGAAGGTCAAAATGGTCAGCTCCTGGTCATAGGTCCTTGTTTGGGAAAGGGTTACATTTTCTGGGGGTAGGGGTGAGGGAAATATCATGTACCTCATCACACATCAGATATGGCATAAAACTAAAATTGTTAAGATACAAAGAAGCAAACAAAGAGCTCTATAATCAAGAGAAACATTAGTCATTAGAAGCAGACCCAAAGATAACCCAGGGTTAAAATTAGCATAAAGACTGTAAAACAACTGTTTAACCTACACTACAAGAAACACAAAGGTCATTCTTCAGGCTAAAAGGAAACAGTCACAGATGAAAGCCTGGATCTGGAATGGGGGAATGAGACGTACTTAAAACAGTACATGTATGACTGATATAAAAGATGATCTTAAAAGTTTTCTTAAAAAGTCTCCTGCTTAAAGCAAAAATAATAACAAACCATGGGGAATTAACGTATACAATACTTTGACAAATGACAATAATGGCAACAGGAAGGTTGAAGAAAAGTGAGTGGGATCAAACAGCTGCATATACAAACATATATAAAATACGAACCTATTTAAAATTGTACAATGAGGGACTTCTCTGGGGATCCAGAGGTTAAGAATCTGCCTTACAATGCAGGGGATATGAGTTCAATCCCTGGTCAGGCAACTAAGATCCCACAGGTGGAGGGGTAACTAAGTGTGCAAGCCAGAACTACTGAGCTGGTGTGCTCTGGAGCCCGTGTGCCACAACTACCGAGCGTGCACATCACCACTAGAGTCCGTGCACCGCAACAAAGGATCCCGCATGATGCAGGGAAGGTCCTGATGCAGCCAATTAACAAACAAAAGTTACCTAATGGTAATCCAAGGTAGACTGAGGTATGTTCAAGAAGAGTATTATAATCCCTAGGCAAACTACTAGAAAGATGTGGCTAAACAAACAGATGTGGCTAAAAAGCCAACAGAGGAGATAAAATGGAAACCAAAAAATAACTGAACAATCCCCCAAAAAATGAAAAAGGAAGAACAAAGCAGCACACAACAGACAGGACCAGCGGAAAACAATAAGACGGTTACATCTATGTAAACGGGCAGAAAATACACTAATAAAGTGACACGCTAATAATTCTTGTCAAAATGGATAAAAAACGAGAGCCAACACTATAGTATTTTTACAAGAAACATGCTTTAAATATAAGCACACGCACACTGAAAGGAGAAAGATATTAATAGAAAATGATAAATCATACAAATACCAACTTATGACAGTTTCTATATTCCTATCAAATTTACTCCATGATGAAATAAAACAACAATAAAACAATGACCTCAAAAAGAAACAATAATCCTTAATGTATATGTATTATGGCATAGCTTCCCCACACACAAAGCAAAATCTGACAGAACTGAGAACGATAAAGTCACAATCATAAGTCGGAGATTTTTAACTTCTCTCCGTCACACTCATTGATAAGAAAAGAAAAAAAAAAAGGGCACCTCTCTAGAGTATTAGAACAGCATATTAACCAACTCAACCTAATTGGACTCCTGATGCTTTCACTGTACAAGACACATTTTTTCAAATGCATATGGAACATTTACCCTAATAAACCATATGTCAGGGCATAAAGCCAGGCACAGGGTCTGGCACATGACCAGGGCTTAATGAACATTTATTAAAGTGTACCACAGTCAGCTGAATTATTAAACTTAAAAACAACGGTTCAACAGGAGCCTAGATCAGCTGGGATGCCTCATCTCTATCCCCTAGGGACGCAAACAGACTGTCCTGAGGTGACGCCCCATGCTGTGTGGGTCAGGGGGACTTTCCCCATGTAAATGGGCAAAAAATACATTTTCCCCGTGTGTTCTATCTTGCTTGACCCCTCCTTCCCCAGCCCCAGTCTCTGATCCCAGCACTGGGGAGATTCAAGTGTCAGATTTGCAGAATCCAAGCTATGACCTTGACTTACACACACATCATAAATTTTAGTTGATTTCAAACTCTGCCTAGGCTGAAGAGCTCAGAGCTAATAAAAGCCCCGGTCCCTAGTATTTCCAAATTTCATAAGAAAGATTAAATTCAAGAATGACATTAATATCACCATTTTCTGAGCATCAGCTGTTGTGCCAACAGGACTTTACAATATCTATTTACTCTTCACATAACCCTGAAAATGTGGGTCATATTTCCATTTTACAGATGGCATCTCATACAGACAGGTATCAGAGAGATTAAGTAAACAGCTCAAGGTCACAAAGCTTCAAGTGGCAGAACTGACATTCCAGCCCATGGAATGCCTGCTTCTAAAGCACTCTGGAAAGTGATCTGTGGTCCAGAAACAGATGGGAAACACACACATAGGAAGCCTGGAGAGGGTCCAGCCTGGCTCTTCTGAGTTGTGCAAAAGGGGGTCTCAGTTTTAGCCATATGTTGTAAGGAATCTAAATGCCTGAGCTTTGGAACCACAGAGAACTGAGATCAAACCCCAGCTCTGTGCTTGGCAGCTGGGTAACCCTGGAGAGGTCTTTAATCCTCTTTGAGCATCCATTTTCTCTTCTGCAAAATGAAAATAATGATATAGAGTCAAGTGGGATTGCAGGGGTGGCAGTCAGCCCAGAGACCCACAGGATGCTGACCTGACAAGCCTCCGGCTAAAAGAGCAGCCTGTCCCTCCTGTGAGTATTAGTTCTGTACGATTTTGTATTTTTTTTTGGCGTGGGGGGAGTCTAGTATTTCTAACTACCTGAAACAACAATGTGTTTGTTGACTTGTAACCTGTTTTCTCAACAAAGCTACACAAGGTCGGGGACCTCATTTACTGTTAAGCTTCCCTGAGCCAGCCATGGGTGTTCCAATAAAGTAATTTTCCAATAAAATCAATAAAGGACTATTGTTACTGTTGTGATCATTATCATTATAATCCCAGGCTTGTGCATGGGTTGCCTAGAGGTTCAACAGAGTCTTGACAACTTCTAAAAGGTCTGATTTTGCTCCAAAAAATCAGTCACTAAGTATGCTCAGATTCTTAAAATTAAAAATGTGTGCTTGGTCATTGTCTTTAAAATTATTTCACACTCCGATAAAATCTGGTAGACTGCTAAATGTCCCACCTGACATCTAAAAAATCAAGTAGCTGATTCATATAACAAGTGGGCATCTCTTCTAATCCTAAAAGTTTGGGATGGGGAGAGGTTTATGAGAGGTGTGCCTGACTTCCCATTCTGCTTTTTAATGGCGCACACGTTGGCTATGATTTTGAAATGAAAATGTGGCAAGGCACATGAGATCGAGATTCAATGATTACAGCTGCCACACAGCTCAAACACCAGCTTCATCTCATGGTCAGCTGATGGAATTGTACAGTTTCTGAATTATAGGTAAGAAAACAGACATACGGCTTCCAACTCCGGGAAATGTTCTAGAAACTGAGCCACGTAAGTCACGATGGACTGTTCATCTGGTGTGTCAACCATGATGTCTGTTAAGAGAAACAAAGGAGTTAGAAGGACATGCAAACCACAGGTTTCATTTTATTTATTTTTACTTTTTAAAAAATTTTCCAGCTTTACCAAGGTATAATTGACAAATAAAAATTGTATATATTTAAGGTGTACAACATGATCGTTTGACATACATAGGCAGTGCAAAACGATTCTCACAACTGAGATAATTCACACATCCATCATCTCACATAGTTACCTTATTTTGACGTGCTGAGAAAACTTAAGAGCTACTCTTTTAGCAAATTTCTAGTAGACAATACAGTGTTATTAACTACAGCCACTATACTGTATGTTAGACTTGCCAGAACTTATGAAAGTTTGTACATTTCCCTACTTTTTCCACTCCACTATCAACCCCCAGCTCCTGGTAACCACCATCATAGTCTCTGGTTCTATGAGTTTGACTCTTTTAGGTTCTACATATAAGTGAGATCATGTAGTATTTGTTTTTCTGTGTCTGGCCTATTTCACCGTAATGTCCTCCAGGTTCATTCATGTTGTTACAAACGGCAGAATTTTCTTCTTTTCATGGCTGAATGATATCTCATTGTATATACATGGCATTTTCTTGATCTATTCATCCACTGATGGACACTTAGGTTGTTACTATGCTTTCAGTTCAGTTCAGTTCAGTCGCTCAGTCGCTCTTTGCGACCCCATGAATCGCAGCACGCCAGGCCTCCCTGTCCATCACCATCTCCTGGAGTTCACTCAGACTCACGTCCATCGACTCCGTGATGCCAGCCAGCCATCTCATCCTGGGTCGTCCCCTTCTCCTCCTGCCCCCAATCCCTCCTAGCATCAGAGTCTTTTCCAATGAGTCAACTCTTCGCATGAGGTGGCCAAAGTACTAGAGCTTCAGCTTTAGCATCATTCCCTCCAAAGAAATCCCAGGGTTGATCTCCTTCAGAATGGACTGGTTGGATCTCCTTACAGTCCAAGGGACCCTCAAGAGTCTTCTCCAACACCACAGTTCAAACGCATCAATTCTTCAGTGCTCAGCCTTCTTCACAGTCCAACTCTCACATCCATACATGACCACAGCAAAAACCATAGCCTTGACTAGATGGACCTTAGTCGGCAAAGTAATGTCTCTGCTTTTGAATATACTATCTAGGTTGGTCATAACTTTCCTTCCAAGGAGTAAGCGTCTTTTAATTTCATGGCTGCAGTCACCATCTGCAGTGATTTTGGAGCCCCCGAAAATAGAGTCTGACACTGTTTCTACTGTTTCCCCATCTATTTCCCATGAAGTGATGGGACCATATGCTTTAGCTACTGTGAATAAAGCTGCAATGAACACTAGTGTGCAGATATTTCTTCAAGACTGCAATTTCCTTTCCTTTGGTTTTGTTTGTTTGGGGGGTTGTCTGGGGTTTTTTTGGCTGCACTGTGCAGCTTATGGGGTTTTAGTTCCCTAATCAGGGATTGAACTGGTCCACAGCAGGGAAAGCACCAAGTCTTAACCATTGGACCACCAGGGAAATTCACAAGCTTGTCTCCTTTAAATTTAATTTCCTTTGAATATATGTTCAGCAGAAGGTTTGCCAATACTTTGGCCACCTGATGCAAACAGCCTACTCACTGGAAAAGACCTTGCTGCTGGGAAAGACTGAAGGCAAAAGGAGAAGGTGGCAGAGATGAGATGGTTGGATAGTCATGTTCATGACTCAATGGATATAAACTTGGACAAACTCTGGGAGACAGCGAGGGACAGGGAAGCCTGGCGTGCTGCAGTCAATAGGGTTGCAAAGAGTCGGACATGACTGAGTGACTGAACAACAACTGAGAGTTTGCTGGATCACATGATTGTCTTTTTTCGTTTTTTGAGGGCTCTCCATGCAGTTTTCCATAAGAGCTGAACCAGTTCACATTTCCACAACAAGAACAGAGTTTTCACAAGGGATCTTGGGATGCTTGACGGTGAGGGATCCCACAGACCAGGGAGGTTTTTTCTCTTTATTCCACATGTCAGGAAATTTAAGCCTTTTAAGTGAAGGGGGATGATTTAAGTAGTGAAGCCTCACACTTGGCTGATGAGCAGAGAAGCTGGGATGGAGAATCCAAGACTCCTTGCACCCAAGATTCTGTTATTCCCTGCTGGCCAAGTCCCTCCCTGTGAGTGGTCGGTTCCCGGCCCATCCCATCAGTGAGTCTGTTGAGCTGAGACCCTTCCACACTGCCAGAGAGAATCCTAAATAAGCCTGACCTACGTGCAATATGATTTGATAGAGATAGAAAGTGAAAGTGAAGTCGCTCAGTCGTGTCCGACTCTCTGCGATCCCATGGACTGTAGTCTACCAGGCTTCTCTGTCCATGGGATTTTCCAGGCAAGAATACTGGAGTAGGTTGCCATTCCCTTCTCCAGGGGATCTTCCTGACCCAGGGATCAAACCCAGGTCTCATTGCAGGCAGACACCTTACCCTCTGAGCCACCAGGGAAACCCGTTTTGATAGAGATAACCAAGTGCCTTAAAAAGGTGTGGACTTTCTAGCTGCATCATTCCACAGATGAGACATGGTCCTGGAGGAAATGATCTGAGATGCACACGGAACTCTATCTTATAAGATGTTCACTACAGCATTATATACAAGACTATTCCAAAACAACCTCAACATCTACCAGTGGTAAAGAGTTAAGTACACTTTGGTATGCCCACTAGATGAACCATTATGCAGCCAATAAAAACATAATGAAGACATCCTAGCAGCATGCAAAATATTTATGTCACAATTATAATGTTTAAGTTAAAAAAAGGAAGGTACACGTTATGTGGTACCCTGGATGGGAGGGGAGTTCGGGAGAGAATGGATACGTGTATATGTATGGCTGAGTCCCTTTGCTGAAACTATCACAATATTATTTGTTAATTATTTGTTAATTATTTGCTAACCAGTACAAAATAAAGGTTTTTTTAAAAACCTTTTTTTAAAAAAAAAAGTAGAAATGCTTAATACAAAAGAAAGTAGTAGAGGTAGAACATAAAAAAATCAAAATTATATGAGACATCTTGACAATTAAATAGCAAAATGGGTAGTAATGGGAAGAAGCACAGGGGCCTGCAGGCTGTGAACTTGGTTGGTAGCTATGCAGATGTTCACATGTGATTATCACAGAATCACAAAAATGCATGTTTGTTTCATGCATTTTTGTACATGTCTGTTATATTTCACAATAAAAAAAAAGTTCTAAAAGCCTTAAAGAAAAAAAAATGGAAGAGACAAAGTCATAACTACCCTGAATGATCCCAATTACGTTAAAAAATTGTATTGAGATATAAGGAAAAACACTGGAGAAATGATGTCAGCGGCAGGAATATAGGAGATATAAAAATGACTCCATTAGATGTTTCTGTATTCTCCAGAATTTCCATGTGGACAGAAGGTGTTACAGGTTAAAAATAAACTATGAAGAAAGAGAAGAGAGAGGACCACAGCTACCTTCTGGCTCCAGGAGCCTGGGGATGTGAAGGGCATCGTGAGCAATGCTGAAAGCCTTCTCCAGATTCTCCCGCATGGAGTCTTCCAGTGCCTGCTTCATGTCCACCAGGCTGGGGTCAATGGCCTTGATCACAGCCAGGAAAGCCAGCCCGCTCCGCCAGCTGCCTGCAAAGTCCTGCACCGCCACGCCATACCTGAAGGGAAGCAGCAGCCGCAGGGCAGGTGGGTAAATAGACTCAGGGATGCCTCGCTGGCCTCCGAGTGGGGCCGGGAGCTGCTGACCTGGCGAGGACTAGATGCCCCGGGCCCTGAGTATCAGGACAGCTGCACTGACCCATCTGTTTCCATTTCCGGACAAACTGAACAGGAAGGTTATGTCGCAGAAGGAGACATAACAGGAACTTGAGTTCCCCATCCCAGATAGATACATAAAGCCTTTATTTAACACATGATTCCTTTTATCAGTGATCTTTGAAATGCAGCAAACACGGGTGTGTCATGTCATAAAATGGAGCCAGAAAGTTCATGTTCACACCCCGGCTGCCCCTCTGTGCTTCCAGCACTGTGGCCTTGGGCAGATCACGTACCTTCTTAGCCTCAAATCTATAAAACAGAGCTGTCACGGGGCAGTATTAGGTTGAACCCACCCCCAGAGTGGCTCCACCATGTGGACCACATGTGATGTAGGTGCCCCACAGAAGCCACTCAGTAAGTGCTAGCTAATGTCATGATTAGTAGAAATAAAATTACAACTTTAAAAATGACAAGGAGAGGTCTTCCTGTATTAATTTCCTTTAGATTCCATCCCTCGAGAACCCTCTTCCTACTGCCAATTTCCCTCCTGGGGTCACTGAACGCTCTTAAAAAAACACAAATATCTTTTTATTTAGATATTTAGGGAGATTCATAAGAAGTTGCAAAAGCAGTACAAAGAGCCCTTGGTACGCATCATCTGCTTCCCTCCACACAGAGTCTTATGTTACAGGCAAATGTCATCAGAACCAGACACTGATGTGGGTCCAGGGCTACGAGCCACAGATGAGCCAGGGCTACAGCCACGTACTAGGATTTCATCGGTTTCCCTGTCACAGGTGTGGCAGAAGCGCCAGGGCACTTTGTCTCAAGCACCCATTCCTGTGACCCCTGCCACAGTGGTCATACAGACTGTCTCCCCTGAAATACCCTTCCTCTCCGTTACGGTCACCCTAACTCCTGGCGACAAGCTCACTTTTGATTTATTTTAAAACAACATTTAATGGTTGTTCACATTAATCAACTCTATCATCAAAACCCTTAATCAAAACCCCCAAGATCTAACCTCCCTCCCATCTGTTATTTTTCCTGCCACCTTTTATCTCCATATACGGGGAAGATGGGATCTGATGCTAAGTGCTTATGAAGTGCTGGTACTCTGCCTTCACAGAGTTTATTTCATTTAACCCTAACTACCCCATAAAGGGGTGAGTAGTAAGTCACCATCTTATAGGTGCAGCATAGAGAGGAAACTGACGCAGCGTGTCTTCCCAATTTGGCAGGGGTTAAACACAAGTCCAAGGATTTGGTTCCAGTTCACCTGTCTCGGTGTTGGGAGGGCCAGACCTGACTCTGATAGGTTGCAGCCTTGATTGCTACTTGCTTTTAAATAGGTTTAGACCCTGAAAGATACCCAGAAGCTTAATAATAAGGGTGCTAAGTTGCTTCAGTCGTGTCTGACTCTTTGTGACCTCATGAACTGTAGCCCGCCAGGCTCCTCTGTCCTTGGGATTCTCTATGCATGAACACTGGAGTGGGTTGCCATGCCCTCCTCCAAGGGATCTTCCTAACCCAGGGATCAAACCGGCATCTCTTATGGTCTTCTGCATTGAAAGGTGGGTTCTTTACCACTAGCACCACCTGGGAAACCCATAATAATAAACATGTCCATGTTACTAGGATCCAAGGGCCAACCCCACTTAGGGATTTAAAGTGGTGAAGGCCCCTTGGATTTCTATCCAAATTCTCTCATCAGATTTCTGCAAACCAAACACTGAGCGAGTACAGTTTTGTGTGCAGACACAGAAAGGACAGAATTCCCTGTTCTGAGAGTCTACATGAAGTGCTGGCATGTAATGGACACAGAACGGAATACATGGTGATGCCCCCTTCCTCTGCCCTCCTCCCTCTGCCTGGTAGCAGCACGGGGTGCTGGGGAGCAGGGCATGGGGCTTACTTCCTCGTTTTTCTCTGCACCCAGGCCAACAGCGTCCTGATGGCTTTCCTCTGGTCCTTCACCGAGATTGCCACGCTCCTCTCTGCGGTGGGTGTGGGTGGGAAGGAGGAGTCTGAGTCTGTGCCCCCTGAGCCGGGTGACAGGCTAGAGGATGGAGAGTTTCTGCTGAGGTTGCCCGTGAGCTCTTTAATCTGGAAAGGAAATGACATTTCAGACCCAGGAGGCAGACCCAGCATGGGCTCTCTTGGACCCCGGCTGGAGGGATCAGCTCATGCAGAACTGATTACTCCTTCCTGAGTCGGTACTCATGATGGCCAGGCTGTTTTGTGTGGCTTGTGCATGCAAGGGTGCTTAGCAGGCAGAATCATCTCTTCCTGGAGTCTGTCTAGCTCTGGGCAGAAGCTGCTGATGAGGGCCTCCTGACCTGGTTCCATGGTGTACATCATTTTTACTCTTGGGAGAGCTATTAAATAGTGAGCCATAATTTTCTCTTTCAAAAGAGGGGGATTTTAGAAGATGAACTGTCAGCTTGCTCCCTCCTATTCAGGGAAAAGAACTTGAGCGCAACTTGAAGTAACCCCTTCACACTCCAGCCCCAGACCCCGTCCTTCTTCTATAAAATCTGCATTTTCAGACAGATGCTGAGGGTGTGAAGGCTGCAAGGTCTCCCCTGTTACATACGCCTCTTCCTAGAGCTGTCTTTGTAGAGGCTTTCTAACCGTCTCTTATGAACACTTGTCATGTTAGGAGAGTAACTCTACCTAGTTCAATTTTTGGCTGGAAGTATTTCCCTGGCTCTTGGGACCCTTTAGAAGAAAACTACTTTTCCAAGGAAATATTTAACTCTTCAAGTCCCAAGAGAAGAACAGAGCTCACATGACTTTTAGAATCACAGGGACTCAAAATCTTTAGCAACCAAGACTCCTCTGGTTCTTTTCTAGGAAAGAGAAAAGGCAAAATCTGTCAGAAATGAAATCTCACTGTCTTCCGTGATCCGGGCCCCATTCCTGTATTGGTGGAGATGACTGATATTATGTTATGGGAAAGAAGTGATTTTACCTGGAAGAAGAGGATTATGTTCCAAATCAGCCCAAGAACCAAAGAGGGGTTGCCATCTGCTATTTCTGCTGCATCAATGCTAACCAGCTTTACCTGGAGAGAAGCAATGTATGAGCTTAAAGATGGGGTCCAATTAGGTTGCAACACATTATTTCCTGATGCCCTTGTGGGCCTGTTTCTCTTTCTTACCTGTGATGCCACAGGACACCTCTCAGGGACCCCAACATGCAAAAGTGTACCTAAGTGTGTCTAATAAACAGTATATAGTACTTCCCATTGTCAGACCCTATTCTTGGAGTATTAGCTTTGTTTATTTTCACAACAACCCCACAACACAGATTCTTCTGTTATCTCTGTATTTCAGGTGAAGAAATTCCAGAGAGGTCAATGGAAAGTGCCCAGGACACACAGCTAGTAAGAGAGACATCTTTTTCCAAGAACAGATGGTACATGCCCAGGGTCTGTCTGCATGCTACACTACCAAACACCTCCAAACTTCCAGATTTAATATGTCTTTGGACAAACACAGAGTACTGACAGCAACGATCATGGCCATGATGGCTAAGACAGTTCAGTTCAGTCGTTCAGTTGTGTCTGACTCTTTGCGACCCCATGGACTGCAGCACACCAGACTTCCCTGTCCATCACTAACTCCTGGAGCTTGCTCAAACTCATGTCCATCGAGTCGGTGATGCCATCCAGCCATCTCATCCTCCGTCATCCCCTTCTCCTCCTGCCTTCAATCTTGTCCAGCATCAGGATCTTTTCCAATGAGTCAGTTCTTCACATCAGGTGGCCCAAGTATTGAAGCTTCAGCTTCAGCATCAGTCCTTCCGATGAATATTCAGGACTGATTTCCTTTAAGATTGACTGGTTGGATCTCCTTGCAGTCCAAGGGACTCTCAAGAGTCTTCTCCAGCACCACAGTTCAAAAGCATCAATTCTTTGGCGCTCAGCTTTCTTTATCGTCCAACTCTGACAGGGAAGTTGGAGTTGGTGATGGACAGGGAAGCCTGGCATGCTGCAGTCCATGGGGTCGCAAAGAGCTGGACACAACTGAGCGACTAAACTGAACTGAACCAACTCACCCGTTTAAAGCACACAATTCCATGGTTTTTTAGCATTACCATAATTTTAGTGCACTTTCATCACCTCAAAAAGAAATCCTGTACCTTTTAACTGTCACCTGTCTCATCTCCCAATTCCTCTCAACCGTGAGCATACACTCATCTGTCTTCTGACTCGAGCGATTTCCCTGTGCCAGACGTATCACAGGAATGTTTTAGAAGAAGTGGTCCTTTTGGTCCAGCATCTTCCATAATGTTTTCAAGTTCCATCCACGCTGAGGCTTGTATCAACACTCCATTCTTTCTCATGGTGGAATAATATTCCACTGCACGGGCAGACCATGCTTTATTCATCCCTCTGTGGGTTGCTCCCACCTTTGGGCTACTATGAATGATGGTGCTGTGAACTGGGCCATGCCCTTTGGTCACCACCATCTGAACCGCCTCCTAGGTCGGGTCTTTCCCCACAGTATGGGAGGCAGAGCCCACCTCCCTCTTCAAAAGCCAAAACCGCTTTTCTCCGCACTTGGCAGCCAGGACATGGGCGAGGATGCAGGCTAATCAGCCCAGGCCTTTGAACTTGAATGAGTGACGCTGAGAGTTCCTTCCAGGGGCTGTGGGAGTGGGGGCAGAGGGACAGGGTAGTGACAGCCGTGCCCACGTGGGTCCTTGCGTTCAGAGGGGGTGGGGCTCTGCAGTGGTCCTGGCGTTTAGCAGTCTTGGGCTCCATCCCTGATTCCCCGGTCTTTGAAGTCACCCTGTGACTTCTTGGCATCCTTTCAATACATTCCTTTGCTGCTTAAATCAGCCCAGATTAGATCCCCTTATGACCCAGGAATGCCAAACAAACAGCACTTTGTGATGACGTTCTACTGTACATGCCGACGTGTCAGGTGAGCTGAGGGCTTTTCACCCAGAGTAACTGATGAAACTTAATGAAAGGGGAACTTCGGAAATTGTATCTCTCTGGGGCCATTCCCTCCCATTTTTGAAGGACACAAAGCAGAGTTCAAAACACACAAAAAAGGCTAATTTAAGTCTGGAAAATTCTATCAAAGAGGACAGAATTACGTGATTTTCCTCTGGCTCAGTTAGCCCCCTTCCCTTCCTTGCTTCTGCCATATTCTGAGTGCTAAGAACAAGTTTTACACCCTGACATGCTCACTGTACTCTTTTTAAAATTAGAGGGTAATTGCTTTACCATATCGTGATGGTTTCTGCCATACATCAACCTGAATCCGCCATAGGTATACATATGTTCCCTCGCTCTTGAACCATGCCCTACCTCCCACCACATCCCACCCCTCTAGGAGTCACAGGGCCCTGGCTCTTCACTGTACTCTTGTCCCCCAAAGTGAAAAGGAAAACGTCAACTAAATTCTGAACACCTGAGAGCCACTCAGCATTTCCGCCCTTCCCACGCCCAGGCATCCACCGGAGTTTTCATC
The DNA here is from genome assembly GCF_001704415.2 of Capra hircus. NCBI lineage: Eukaryota > Metazoa > Chordata > Mammalia > Artiodactyla > Bovidae > Capra > Capra hircus. Next base: position 59,431,484 of record NC_030828.1, read on the forward strand.
CTGATGGAGCTGGAGGGGCGGGTGGGCAAGGAATCAGGGACTGCATCTTGCCTGATGGATTAGCTGTATCTCAACTAATGGAACTCCGTTAACATTTCAACTTGTTCCATCTGACTGTGTTAGCAAGGACCCCTTTGCCCGTGTCTCTTGTGACCAGCACTAGACTTCAAATCATGTCTTTTTTTTGTCTCAGGGAAGGCTCTGTGAACAAGATGTGTTTCAGATACTTACATTGCTATCTTCCAAAAACTTAAGTGCTTTCGCTATGTTGTTTAACCGAAAAATACGATGGGATGAGGATTTGTACTCGTGCAGCTGTAACACAGAACAGGACAACACAAGCAGTTAAGCCCAGACAGGCACTCGGGTCCCGGCGGTAACACTGGACGCGCTTGTCTTTTTCTTTACCTTTTTCACATGAATCTCAAGAGAAGGATGGGGCTCACAGCAGAGCCTGCATGGACCACATCCAAACCCATGCACGGGGCCCTGGGACACACAACCGTAGTCTCAGGGGTCCCCAAGGGTCGCCTTATTTATGGTTTCTGGGACCAAACTCACTTGTGTTAGTGAGGAAGGGGAACCCAGGGGTTAAATAGGGAGCAGATTCATCAGATTTCCCTCTCTGACCCAGCTCCTGGCTTTTGATACGCCTCCCTCCCCCAGAGACCATCGGTGACATGCTCTCCTCTCTGCGCTGATGCTGTTTGTCAAGGCAGAGAGCGCCAGCCGGGAGCGTCACCCGCAGCTGCTAAATCATCCAGCAAACCCTCCCCGGCGGCCACAGATGTTTCTGTTTTCTGGCCAAGGGCTTGGTGGACATGTGTCCCACATCAGAGAGACAGAGGGAGAGAGAGATGGGGACAGAGACAGAAACACAGAGAGACAGAGACACCAGGAAAGAGACAGACACAGACAGACACAGAGAAACCCAAAGAGGAAGAGAGAAAGCGGCTTGCAGAAGCAAGAACTCTGACGATGCTCGTTGCACACGCTAGGAGCACCGGCAGAGGAAACTCATCCTGAAACGGAAGCCCGCCTCTGCCCCTTTGGGTGAGTGCTTCACACTAACAGGCAAGCCAGTGGGTATCCCTTGCACACGGTATGAACTACCAGGTGAGCTCACAGGTGAGGTCTTGGCTGTTCTCGGCTGGACTCCCGGATCAAACACTCCCAACAGAGCCTCCCTTCCCACTGAGGCTACAGCAGCTCCCAATCAGTGCGCAGGCAACAAAGTGGGAGCCTGGGCTACTGGCAACACAGAACCAGGGACTAGAATATGCTTTTTCAGGAAGCCTTTTGAGGACTATGCTGCCAGCCCACAGTGAGATCTGTCAAGAAACCAAGTACTCTTTCTACCACAGTGGGTCTGCCCTTCATGAGAATTCATTCATGTCACTTGGTACAGCCCCCTTGGGGGTGGCTACTGGAAAAAGAAAGGCAAGAAAGAGGTGAGGGGTTGTGTAAGACTCCAGCTGCCTTAGAGCTGAGAACTGAAGCTGGAGCTCTTGACTTTAAACCCAGAGTTAAGAGCAAACCCAGAGAGGTCTGCATTGGCTGAACTGTGGTTTCGCAGAGCTGGGGCCCTACAGAGACACTTTCATATCAGCCACACTGGGTCATGTAGGCCAATCAAACACTGGACTCTAGAGCCCGTTTCTCAAAATTGACACCTCTGGTACTCTAACCAGATCCTTGGACCCCCCTCCGCCACCAAGGAATATCTGGCAGTGCCTGGGGACACTTTTGGTTGTCACACCTGCGGTGCTACTGGTATCCAGTGGATAGAAACCAAGGATGCTATCACACATCCGGCACTGACCAGGTCAGCCAATGCAGGGGACACGGGTTCATTCCCTGGTTTCGGGGAGGATTCCACATGCCTCGGAGCAACTAAGTCCATGCACCGCAGCCGCTGAGCCCATGCTCTAGAACCCCTAAGCTGCAACTCCTGGAGCCGACGTGCCCTAGAGCCTGTGCCCACAGTAAAAGAAGCCACCGCGATCAGAAGCCCGAGTACCGCAACTAGAGAAAGCCTGCGTGCAGCAACGAGCACTCAGTGCAATCAACTAAATTATAAATTCAAAATGAAACAGAACGAAATGCCAGCAGCGCCGAAGCTGTTAAACACTGCACAGTGAATCGGGGCGAGAGGACTGACGTGCACAAATCAGACAAGGCAACGTGGAGCGCTTTGGCAAAGATCCAAGTTGGAATGAACCTCAAGACCAGCTGGTTCAATTCAGTTTCAGCCATAGTCACAAGAAGGTTCTAGAATTCTGTATATCTAGCTTTAGCCACGGGGTGAATTTATAGAATCTGGTTGATAAGATGTCTTTCTCGTCCATATTCCTGAATCTTAGCTCTCATTCTAATTAACTGAATGGCTGGCCAGCTAAACACTCCTGATCCAGTTAACATCTTCAGCTTTGGACTCACAGAAAACATGGGGTATTTGTTGACTTGCTAAGGTATATTTGCTTAGTTATACATGATTCTATCAGCCTTAGTCACTGAGAAAGGAATGTCGCCCTCCTAAGTGTCCCATCACAGGAACTTATGGATGGCCAGATATATGTACAGACATAGAGAACTGTACGGAAAAGAACTACGGGCAGTGTTTTCGTTTAATTTTTACCTCTTCCCAACCCTTCTGGAACATACGTACCAGATTCCGCCCAGACAGGACTTCTAACAAAGCCATTAGGATTTTGCCATCTTGTATATCGACGAATAAATCTTTAACTTCTAGAGGTGGGTTGCACTGCGGAAGATGGGGAAAGAAAGTGGCAGATCAGTGATCTGAAGAGAAGCCTGCAACATCCAGAGCTGCCTATGGGCATCCGAGGAGGTAGTGACCCTCTCTCCCTGGAGATGGCGCTGCATAGGCAGGGGTTGCGCTGGGGTTGTGGCTTAGTGGTAAAGAATCCACCTGCAATGCAAGAGACGCAGGTTCAATCCCCGGGTTGGGAAGATCCCTGGAGGAGGAAATGGCACCCCACTCCAGTACTCTTGCTTGGGAAATCCCATGGACAGAGGAGTCTGGCGGGCTGCAGTCCACGGGGTCATGGAGTGTTGGACACAACTTAGCAACTAAACAGCAACAACCACCAGCGTGGATTCTTTACTTTTTGGTGTTGGAATCTTTGGAAGTATTACAACATTTCAGCTGGGTACTCACTCTCTCTGCTTTTGGGTACAAGGAAAGCGGGGTTTCCACTGGAGATGGGTTTAATGGGGTGGGGGCAGGGGGTGGCTGCTGTCACCAGACAGAGAGCCAGGGAACTCTTAGAGCTGTGGCCCGGGCACCCTTTCCTCAGGGAACTCCCACCTTGTGAAAGCCTCGGAGGGCCTGTGTTTTCTTTTCCTATTCAGGAAGGTGGCATTTCCTGGCCTCTTATGCAAGCCCCCCACCCACACCCCTAGGTAGTCAAAACAGGGCAATTCCACCCACAGGCGCACAGAAGAGGGTTCTGCTTCAAGGGCAAGAGCGACTTTGAACCCAGAGGCAAATTATTTTCTTTGCAAACTCCCCGCTGCTCCTCAGGAACATTCCACACGGAGCACGAGGGCATCAGGTTACCAAGACTCATAGGGGAACGTTATTCCTGCTAACGCGGGGCAGGAACGGCACAAGACCCAAATAGAAACAGCCCCTGATAGATGGACTCACTGCATTTCCAGTTACCAGCCCCAACCGTGGCCGAGCCATGCCTTGGAGCTGAACCAGGAGGGCCATTCCCACCGACTGTCTGTAGGAGCCCCCAGCCCGGCAGCGGCAAGCGGGGCCTTGGCCGGCAGCCATCTGTATGATGGCAGGAGAAATTGAACCCACTCCAGTGAAAACACTCCTCGGGGCTCCAGACGTTCCGTGGGCTTCATGAGGTTGGTATGGCCAAGTAAACAGCACCCCCAGGGGTTTCTTCATGATCTAACTCCTTCGGTAAATTAAGGATTTTTTCCAGAAGCCAGAGAGTCCGTAAATATTTCTGACAGCCTTCAAATTGCAGCTAAGCCCACTTCCCCGAGGAGTTCCTCGGTTTCCTTTACATGAAAGGTTGTTCTTGAAAGTCTCAAGGTTGGAAACACGGCTGTGAATTTTGCCCTGTGTGTCAGGCATCAGTTTTAAGTGCTGTCTGATTTATCTTCAGAGTGGGTGCTACCCACCTGCCTCGAAACAGGGGCAGAAGCGTGGCCGGAGAGAAAATTCTGGATGTGATCAAGGCTAACAGAGATTCGTTTGAGGGTTGAGTTGGGGCATGAGCATTTGCTCTATTACTCTCAGTGCTTTTCTGTATTTATTTTTTAATTTATAAAAAGGAAGAAAGAAAGAAATATGCCCTGGCTAAGCTCCTTCCACCAGGAGGAATTTCTAGCTACCCTGACACACATCAGGCATTAATTTAGGAGTTCGGGGAACTCAAGTTTTGGGAACGGTTTTCCTTTTTTTCCAAAAATAACACTTCACTTTATGAGCGCTGCCGAAAATGCACCAATAGTCAAAACAACGGGCAAATGATTTATAATGCTTCATCCATGATGTAGCGAGTTTTCACCCTGGAGATTTGAGGAACCTCCTGGGCTGAGTAGAGCCCATTCTACAGGTGGGGAGCAGAAGTGTGGGTGGTCAGGCAGCTACTGGGGAAATATTATAGGCCTAAAGCTCACACTATGTGAATTAGAATGTTGGTCAAGAGCGCCACTTCCTAAAACGCCACATTTGTTTTCTCTGCTTTCTAATCATTTTAGTGATTTTCCTCTATGAACCTTTCTTTGGGGCAAACTCTTAAGAGCAATCAACATTACTCTTGTGCCTTTTAAGAGGAGAAAAAAGAAGAAATGTCACTGAAGAGGAATCCTTGAGAACCACCACCAGCTTTGAAACACACAAGACTACTGCTGGGGTCTATTGGGAGAACCAGATCGTGGAATTTAAGATGCGAAGTGAGTAAAATGAATCCTCATAAATCGCTTTCTTGTAAAAGAAAAAGAATCCCTCCTTCCTCAGCCCTAGGGCAATTTAGAATGTTCTCCCTCCAGAGGCTAAGCTAGTGCTGAGGAGGGTTCGGATTTCTATGCCTCTGAACAGTTCATTTATCCTTTTCACATCCTGCCCCTCCACCGCTGCTCATCCTTCTGTCTGGTTCAGATGCTTTTGTTTTAGGGTTTGTGTACCTGAGAGGCTGGCAGACAAAATGCGGTTGCACGTTGCTTGGCCAGAGAATGTTAGCAAAAAAAAAAAAGGAGGGGCCAGGAAGAAGAGGGGTCACCAAATTGAATATGCAAGGGAGGCCAAAGTAAGAGTTGTGGGATTACAGGGACGCAATTCACTATCTCCAGGCTTCTGGAACAGCATGGGGGTGGGAGGTGAGGAAAGCTGTCTTGAGGATTAGAGGAGTTGAGTGCCCGATGCACCAAAATGAGCAGATGGCACTATTGATCAGTGTTGAACCTTATGTGATGAACCAGGCAATCTGGCTTGGTGAAAAAGTGTCAGGAGTTCTTGCTTAAATCAACCCAAATACCTATACATGGGTCTTAATGAGAGCCTCCCCGACCTCTCCAGACTAGAAGTCAAGATGCCCCCTCAATCCCACGTTTGGGTTATTCAACAATGAATGTTTCCTAACTTCTGTGCATCGATTCCCATTTAAAGACGGACTCTCTCCTCCCCCAGCTAGGCTGATAACCTCACAAGGCCAGAACCTCGTGTCTTATGTGTCTTTGTGTTCCAACTGGGCGTCCGTGTGTGAGTGCTAAGTTGCTTCAGTCATGTCCAACTCTTTGTGACCCTATGGACTGTAGCCTGCCAGGCTCTGCCAGGCTCCTCTGTCCAAGGGATTGTTCCCAGCACTGAACTTGATTCTCGGCAATGAGAACGCACTCAACAAACGTTTAAATGAATGAATGAAAAACACCAACACAACGAGAACACAGAGCATTCCCCTCCCCTCCTTACTGCTCTACTGAACTGTGGACCCAGTTATGGAAGCATGGATCACTTAACAGCCCAAGCGCCTTGCTTACCTTCTCCAGATGGAGATTTATCCATCGAGTAAAAGTCCGCTTCTGCACATTCTCCCTCTCAACTGAAAATAAAGAGATGCCATTAGCTGGGTGAAAAGAAATACGTGCAAAACCCTGCCCTCCTCTTCCCAAGCGGGAGAGTCTACAGAATCTCTGCAGGATGGAGAGCCCGGAAATGGAAACCTTCCCGGTATGGAAAGGTTTGGAAACCTTCCCGGAACGGGGTTGGCAAGGCATTGGCAGCACCTAGAACCCATTTTCTCCAGCCCAACCCCGAGCACCTTAAACAGGTTAAGCACCCACAAATTCAGACACACAGAACAAAATGGTCAGCACAAGCTAACATGAGCATTGGGGCGTTCGACTCTCCAGCACAAGCGCTGGTGGGAAGATACAAATTTAAAGCACCGGCTGATGGTGCCACACACCTTCCAGGCGGCAGAAATGGGTCAGAAGAGCTGGGATGGAGGCGAGGAGGGGAGGTCAGGGACTAGGAACTGGGAGAGGACTAGGGGAAGGTGTAGTGGAAAGAATTTGACAGTCCTGGCTTGGACTCTCAGCCTAGTCACCTCCAGCTTTGTGTCCTCGGGCCAGTCGCCTGTCCCCGTATCTGATCTGTCCCTGAAGATAAGGCCAGTTCACCATCAGGCTGCCCTGAGACTGACCTGTGACCCTGCAGTGAAGCTCGACACAGTTCCTGGCACAGTGGCTGTTCCTTTTTTCTTTGCGGCTATTATTTTTAGAGGCAGGGAATACTGTGCACCCTCCCCTCTCCACTCCTGGGGCAGGGGAGTTCTGCACAGCCCCAGTGAGGTGGGAGGGTGCAAACTAGACACAGATCTCTCCTCCCAGGGGACAGCAACCGCCCCACCATATAGGTTTCAAGGAAAGATCTTTCCTATCCAAAGGTTATTACCATCTGTCTGCCCAGAACTAATTGTGTCCTGAACACTTTGTTTCCAATAATCTTTAAATCTGACAACATCACCTTGCAAAGCAGAAACTAGTGTCTTAGAGATAAACACCATGGGGCTCAGAGAAGTACCCTGACTTGCCTTGGGCATCAGTTGGAGAGAGACAGTGCCAAGCATCTGTCTATCCACCCCTCATCAGCCAGCACCCTAGAAATGGAAGACCTGGGTTTGAATCCCAACCCTTCCAAAAACTAGGACAAAGGCATCTGCAGTGGCGATGACGACGATTGTAAAAAATATTTACTAAGCACTTGCTACAGGGCAGGTACCCAACTGTGCACTTTACGCAGATTCACTGACTTAATCCTTCCTACAACCCTCTCAGGGAGGGTCTATAATACCTTCAAGGTGGGAAAACCGGGGCACTTGCCCAGCATCAGGCAATTAGTAAGGGTATTGCTCCCATTTTACAGAAGAAGAAACCAAGGATCAGAGAACGAATAGGCCACAAAATTGGGACTTGGAACGAGAGTCGGTGCTTTTCCCATTCTCTCCTGGATTCTGTGGCATCAGCCAGCTTGATGCCCCGAGACCTGGAGGAAGTTTCCGTGACCAGCAGTGGTACCTGTGCCTCAGTCTGGGTCTGGGAGCCCTGTGGACCGTGTCAGCAGCCCCCGCTGCTGAAGCTGCTACGTCTCTCAGGAAGCTTCCTGGAAACGTCGGAGCCAGATGACTCCTAAATTACTAAGTTCTGGATTTCAACATATTGGAAGAACATATCACATATGCTTAAAACCATTTCACATTTCTTTAGCAATAAGAAAAAGAGAGGCAATTTATCTCCTGGCGGAGAAAAAAAAAAAGGCTACGGTTTTCTCTAACGACTGTGGTTCTTTTTTTCCTCCAAGCCTCATTATTAGGTAGATAGTGGTGCCCGTAAATCAAATTTTAATATTGTGCCTTTCAATCTTTTTAATTGAAGAGCCAGCAGACAGTAATTATACACATAACTGCTTCTCTCTCTTGTTCCTTCTTTTCTGTAAGGGAAGGTCACTGGCTAGCAGGCATGCATCAGGTTGAAAGATCTCCTTCCAGCAAACTGTGTTTTGTGGGTGGAGAGAGGAGGGAGAAAGTAAAAGGAGCTGATGGCAATGAGGCAGGAAGGGTCATGAGTTACAGAGTCTCAGAACTTTCCAGAATACAGGAGAGCTTTCTGCCACTGCAGGTTTTCCCACAGTGTGGGTCTCCCATGGTTTTGCGTCTGTCTCGCCATGGATGAAAATGGGTGGTTTCCGGCTTTTCACTGTGTGGAGCAGAGCTGTAGCCAGCACCGGGCACAAGCACCCTGCTATGTGAGTCTCTGTGCACAAACGTGTGAATATATTCCTTATGCTTGACGACTCCAAGTGGAACTGCTGGGTCTTAGTAGTAGGCACATTTAAAAATTTAATAGCTACTTCCAAATGGCCCTCCCAAAAGGCTGCCCCAGTTTATACCTTCACCCCCACCTGTCTTTAAACAAGTTTATGGGGACTGTAAAGTATTTACACACACATTCAAACACTCAGGCTGGTTTCTCCATATGGCTTCAGAGAGAGCAAAGTCTGTCTCCTGAAACAGAAGTGCATTCAGGGAAAGCCTAAGAGAGCCAGGCGTAGGCTGTCAGTTTAACTGTGCGGAAGGGTGCAAATGAGGAAGTGGGTGTCTGTTAGTCTATATATACGGCTCATCATTCTGCCCGCCCACCCACCTATCTGTCCATCCATTCACCCATCCACCCATCAGTTGGTCTGTCCATCCATCCCTCCATCCACCCACCCACCCACCCACCAGGCCAGCCCGCCATCCATCCACTCATCCATCTATTCATCCAGCCAGCCAGCCTCCCAGCTGATACTTATTCAGCGATTACTACTTGCTGGGAACCATGCCCAACCCTGTTGGCAAAATCACAGATGAAGAATTAAGCATTCATGGAATCTGCGCTCCAAGAATTACAGCCAAGGAGGAGAGAAAACACGGATGCCGCAAGGCACATAAGCAAGGAAAAATGAATTAGAAATTTCACGGGCTGACGGGTTTGGAGGAGGTAATTTCAGATTCCATGGGGGACTCCTCTGGGGGCCCTAAGAGGATCCCCCATAGAAGTGGGATACGGAGGGGATCCCGAAAGGCAAAGACAGCATTTCAGCCCCACCCCGATCAACAGCCAACCTGTGGCTGGCTTCACTCTGGTTCCAGCCAAGACCCGTGGGTGATGCGGGCACAAATCAAATTTCAGGGCAAAGTGGAGTCACAGGACAGCACAGGGAAGACTGAAGACAGCAGGGGACCAAGAGACTCAGCCACAAATAGCGAACGGTCCCAACCCGCAACAGGGCACAGAGCCCATACTTTCTGTACCTGAAACTAGGACACGCCACTCGGTACACGGGAGACGGAGCGTGAGCATTGAGCCTGCCCCAGGAGGCCCACCTGAGAGCCACACGCCCTCAGACCATTCGCTGCGTGACCCTGGGCAAGGTCAGAACTTTCCGAGCACCTCTGTCTCAGCTTCCCCTCTGCAGGATGGGGGCAACCGTGCCTCCCTCACTGGACGTGAAGACCAAATGGGGTCTGCCTGCAGGGCGCCCCCAAGAGCTGTTCCAGAAGGGCCGCCACCCTCCCCCCACCGCATGCCCTCGAGGTATTTCGTCTGGTGTCTGGACACAGAGGTCTGACGCCCTTTCAGGGCCTTCTCCATTTCCAAGTACCCACCCCCATCCCATAGGCTTTTTCTCCTCTGGCTTGCCAAGACTCTATAAACTTTATATAGTTTCCATAAATCCAACGGCCCCTTTTTTCCACGGCACCTATCACGTTGTAAAGGTGTAGGAAACCATTTCTCAAGAAGGGTCTGGCCTTCTCGAGGAGTGTTTGTGGGGCCCGGTGTGGGTTTACTGGACAACAACAGAGTCGTAACAGCGCTGTAAAATCGCCATCTCGGTTCTGCCTGGCCGGCCAGGGTGCCCGTGCGCAGAGCAGGGCGGAGGGGCAGGGTGGGGCTCCAGAGACAGGGACGGGGGGGTGGCTCAACCTTCTCTCTCAAGCCCACTGTCCCAAATTCCCAGGCATGACTTTGGCCCCGGCTTTGCCAAGAACAGGCCATTTGAAAACGGGAGGTGTGACATTCCTTCCTTCTCATGGCAGGCTCAGGAGTTGGACGCCACAGAAAGAGGGATGCAGGCTCTGGGAACTAAAACAGAATCATTCGCACTTGTGGCCTTCTTGCCGTAGGCCCACATTTCCCCCAAGTCTACTTCCCACACAGTAAATATTTCCTCTATAATAGTCTGCTCTTCCCTGCCCATGGGAAAGACCTGATGACTTTATCTGTTGAGGAAAATTATATGCCCATAATAAAAGAAATTTTTTTAAATATAGAAAAGCACAGAGAAATAGATCTCAAACCTCTTGAAATCTCATTACACCCAGGGACACTATGGATTTTTTAATGACCATTCTCTTAGAACTATACACACACACACACACACACACACACACACACACACACACATATACACATGCTCAGTTAATCCATGTGGGTGCTCTTGTACACAATTGCAACGTGATGACCTAAAGACTCAGTATTTGTCAAAGCACAGCTCAGGGATCCCTAATATCAAGAGCTTCTGATATCAAGAGCATGTGAGAGTCAACATGCTAATTCCTGGACCTGAGTCAAGACTTACTGGGTCACACTCTTTGGGACTGGGGCCTGGGCATCTGAATTGAATCAGCTCGAGGGTGATGACAGGACACAGCTGGAGAACTGGGGCCTTCCTGGGAAGAGACAAGTGACATAATTCCTTGATCATCTTGGGGCAGAGTAGAGACAGCAATGGGACATTTCCTGTAGAGAAGAAGGAGCCGGCATTCTGGAGCCGTGGCCACGGGCACCACCCCAGACTCTGAGATGGAGACATGCATAAGGCCTCTCGGGCTGGCCCTGGTCGTTAAGTGCAATAAAGTTTACAACAGCAGCAGCAGCGAGAGTCCTTTCCTGCTTTGTCAAAAATGCTCTTCCTGATGATACTTTAAGTTGCTAATTTCATACAGCTGCTCTGATACATCTGAGAGATGAACTGGAGCTCGCCTAGGAGGACCGCAGACCGGAATCCCACAGGGGAGGCTGATCCTTTGACGTCCATCCCGAGGGGGTGGCTGGGGGGCCCTTGTTTCCAGCTTCAGGATTGCTGCCCGGGCGGGAGGAGGGAGGCGGCTGGGATGGGCAAGCTGTGGCCGCATCTCCAGGAGCTCAAAGCCCTCATCCAGGGCTGGGCACAGCATGTGTGCTGAACAAATGCAGCTGTGGGTGTTACTGCTCACCTCTGACAAGCTGCTGAACTCTTCCGAAGTTGAGTTTCTTTTCTGTACAATAGAGACTATGCCACCACCACTCCCCTTACCCTGACCAAATGAAATGATGGTGTGTGTGTGTGTGTGTGTGTGTGTGTGTCTGTGTGTGTGTGTGTGTGTGTGTCTGTGTCTGTGTCTGTGTGCTAGGAACACAGAGGAGCTCAGTGAACAGACTCTTCCCTTCGCATCATTCATAGCACCCCAGGGACACACACATGGACCCCACAGGCAGCTTTCTACAGAGACGGAGTGATTGCCCTTGTGACAGGTGGGGGCCTTTTTATCCCCAGAGTGGGAAGGTCACTGAGGGCCCCACTCACCCCTCTCTGTCCCGCAGGCTGGGGCAGGCAAGGCGGCTGGAGGCCCTGTGCTTTTCAAGCTTTACTCCTGTTGGGTTGGAGGCCACTGGGCAGGACCCTGGCATGCATCGGCTCCCACATCCCAGGCCTTGTTTGCCGCAAAGCCCAGGTCTGTCCAGAGGGCCATCTCAGCTCCAGGGGAAGTCACAGCCCCACTGGGTGACAGTCTCGAGGGGTTCTTCCGATGGCAGACAGGTCCAGAAACCTCTTGTCCAACCTCAAATGAGTGACATCCTAAGGCACTTCCATTCACTATCCCATTTTGGTCTGAGCTGACTTCCTTCACTGGGTGGGAAACCCACTCTCCCTGCCAAATATCCTTCTTTTTCTCCATGGCTCAGACCCCTCCTCATTCTAAGGAACCATCCCTGCCCTCCCACCACCACCCCCCCCCCACCACCTAGGCTCCCTGCAGCTGCGCCAATTCTCTCCATCAGCTGGGAATCTTAAACCTGGAATTCGGACACATCCCTCTCTCCCTCAGCTGGACTGCCACAACACTACCCAAGGGCACCTGCTGCCCCACGGACATCACACAGAAAAGGCAGCTCTCGGGGGCCCCGGCCTGCACCCCTGCCCAGCAAGGACCCCCGGGAGCTCCTGGCCACCCCTAGAAGGGGAGCTCCCCACCAACTGTGGTTTCACTCCTTCCCCGTCTTTCAACACCTCCCAGAAACACAACCTCATTACATGACCCCATGCTGCTTCACTTGAGAAATAAAACTCAGAAACAAATTAAACGGCAATTTCTTTTCAAACAGCAGAGGAGCCAGGCTTCAGGAATACCAGGCCAGCAGCCTTGGGTTCCGACTCCTGGGGGCCACTTCCCTCATCGGCTCTGGCGGTGGTAAAGCCACGGCCTCCATGTGGTTTGCCCAGCCAGCAGTGATTTTGCATTTAATTTCCTTTGTTTTCCCTCCCCCAGTGTTTGCTCTGACCCAGGTCCCTTTTATCGAGACTTTGGTAATAAAATGCAAAACCCTCCTTGGGACCACAGGCCGAGGAAGCCTGCAACTCCTACCAGACAGTATGCAGCGGGTGGCCGGCTGAGTGGGTGGGGGCCCCCTCACTGTCTCTCTGGCTCCTCCATCACCTTTGTCCCTGGTGCGGCCAGCGATGCTCCGATGGGCATCGGGCCCAAGAGCAACTCCTGGCTCCAGCTGGCGCAAACCAGTGATCTCCCCAGTCTGTGCCCGGAGAGACTCCCAATAAAACTGCCAAGCTCATTCAAACCAGGGACTTAAATCCAATTCTCTCACAGGTCCCAGAGGCCACCAATTAACATACCACGTCCTGCCCTGCCATGCCCCTGCTTCTCAGCTGCTCTAAAACACATAACCCAGGGCTCCAAAGAGCTAGGCCCAATTACACACCAAATTAAGTTTTAAGCTATATGTGCGTATATATATATATATATATATATATATATATATATATATATATATATATATATATATATATACAGGCCTGGTGCCTGTAACTGAAATAAAAAAAAAAATAAACCCACTCTAGCTTTTTCTGTGAGTGATTCTGTCTAACCTCAGTGCTCAACCTTGGTCCACCTTGATTTATGATAGATGACGCCAGCCCGTCATAAAAACCAAGCTTGGGGAAAAGGATTTTAACACCCACCCAGATGGGCAGACCAGGTGACAAGACCAAGCCAGGCAGACTGCCTGGATGCATCCAGCTGAAACGGAGACGGAGGTTTAAGTGGTATCAACACCTTAGATTGTTTACACACTACACATCTATCCAGGAAGCAAAAGGGTTGATGCTTACACCCAACCATGGACAATAAGAAAGCAGACCCCATCCTCACGGGCTTCCTTTGCCAGAGCCCACAAAGAAAGCTGGAGAAAGAGGCGGGGGGGGGAGGAGGTTAAGGAAGGGAAGAAAGAGGGAACCATATTCTTTGCCCATTCTACAGAGACGGTGATTCCTAGGGACCCGAGCTCGCCCCTGTGGCTAACATTTCTGCAGCCTCTGCAGCCTCTTCCAAGTACAGTGAGACACACTCTGCATGCATTACTGAATTCTCACAGCAACCCTGACAGGCAAGTAATGGTGCTTCTGGTGTAGATGCGGAAACCGAGTCTTGGACGAGAGGAAATGACCTGCCCCAGATCTTGGGGGCACAGCTGAGGAAGAGGCTAGCCTGGTGGCATGAGCCAGCACCCTCTCTATGGCACCTCTCTGGTCTGGCAGATCCCCTTCCAAGCAAACATCTTGTTGAAGAATCTTCAGGAAGAATCCGTTTCACACCCGGGTGAGCTCCACAGCAGAATACAGGCTGACCTGGTGCTTTGCTCCCAAACTGAGTTTAATGGGATCAGTGGCAAAGAATCTGCCTGAGGAGCCACAGGAGACTCGGGTTTGATCCCTGGAAGATCCCCTGGAGGAGGGCATGGCAACCCACTCCAGTATTCTTGCCTGGAGAATCCCATGGACAGAGAAGCCTGCTGGGCTACAGTCCATAGGGTTGCAAAGAGTCAGACATGATTGAAGCAACTTAGCAATAAGAATTAGCTTAACTTCTCGGGTTCAACTATTTTTTAAAAAGAGATTAAAATACTCATACACGTGACCTTGATTTGTATTTTGAAGCACACCTGTCTTTAATAAAGCCCCACACTCACCCTTCAAATGCCAATGTTTTTACGTCCATGCAAAGGCCAATCATGTGAACTGGCCTCTAGAGTTCAGGGCGATTCTCTAGAATTAGGGTGACCAGATATCCTGGTTTGCCCTGGACTGAGGGAGATCCGGGGACCCAGGATCAGCAGCGCTAAGACTGGGAAAGTCCAAGGCAAACCAGGAGGAGCTGGTCATTCCAGGCAGTAGGCATGGTGTTGTGTTTGGACAGGAGGGCGGGGAGGGGACAGCTGTGGGGAGGGGCAGAAGGCCCTGGGAGCCACATGGGAGGCAAAGACAGTGTAATGCAAGGTGATTAACATTTGCTTTAAATGCCAGGGACAGAGGCTTCCCTGGTGGCACAGTGGATAAGAATCTGCTTGCCAATGCATGGGACACAGGTTCAATCCCTGATTGGGAAAGATCCCACATGCACCAGAGCAACCAAGCCTATACTCCACAACTGTGGAGGAGGAAACGGCAGCCCACTCCAGTGTTCTTGCCTGGAAAATCCTGTGGACGGAAGAACCTGGTGGGTTGCTGTCCATAGGGTCACAGAGAGTCAGATACAATTGAAGCAACTGAGTGTGCATGCATGCATTGGAGGAGGAAACGGCAACCCACTCCAGTGTTCTTGCCTGGAGAATCCCAGGGACGGGGGAGCCCGGTAGGCTGCCGTCTATAGGGTCGCACAGAGTCGGACACGACTGAAGCGACTTAGCAGCAGCAGCAGCAGCCACAACCATATTCCATAATCCAACCTGTGCTCTGGAGCCCGGGAGCCACAGCTACTGAAGCCCACGTGCCCCGGAGCCCACGTTCTGCAGCAGAGAAGCCACTACACGGAGAAGCCTGAGCACCACAACTAGAGAAAAGCCCAGCACCGACCGCCCCAAAAATGCCAGGGGCAGAAGAAACCCTGAAATGCCCACTTACAACTTCACCTGCCAATGAAAACTGATACTGGCGTGAATTTAAATTCCTACTCTGAGCAGAAGAGGTAACACTGGAAACGACGATGGAGAAAGTACAAGGAGTGTCAGCTTCTCCCAGAGCTGGAAGTGTCCCCAGCACTTCACGTTATTAGCCTGAGAGTCGAGAGGCTGCCAAGGTGACAAATAAGAATGCTTCCACACCACGGGTTCCTTTTTGAAATGCATGTGCTTGAAAACACACAAAAGTTACCTACATATACAAACCATCTAAAGAGTGCGTGCTTGAGTGTGTATACACACACACATACCTCGAGGTAATTTGGATCACCCTCAACCTTCTTCAGGGACTTTTAGTTCCCAGGGTCACTGGAGGAATTTTGGCATTACATGGTCTCCCTTATGGCACAGCCATGATGGTCCAGCGCTCGAGGACTGCACTCTGACACTGAGGTCAAGGTCAGATCATTGCCACTGGGTAGAAACCCTGTGGAGCGGCAAATTCCAGTTCTGTAATCTGACAAAGGGCTTCCCTGGTGGCTTGGACAGTAAAGAATCTTGCTGCAATGCGAGACCCAGATTCAATTCCTGGGTCAGGAAGATTCCCTGGAGAAGGGAATGGCAGCCCACTCCAGTATTCTTGCCTGGGAAATCCCATGGACAGAGGAGCCTGGCAGGCCACAATCCATGAGGTTGCAAAGAGTCAGACACAACTGAGCAACTAACATTTTCCCTTTCACTAATCTTACAAAACCCCGCTGAGACTGGACTCCTGATGCTCAATCCTGGCTATACAGGGCAATCACCTGGGGATCTGGATGCCTGGGCTCTACTCCAGACTAACTGAATCAGAATCCCTGGGGGTGAGCCCAGGCATCTGCATTTTTAAAGCTCCCAAGGTGATCCTGATGCTGAGCCAAGGCTGAGAACCATTGCTCCCTGCCAGGAGTTGGCAAATTTTTCTTGTCAAGGGCCAGATAGTAAATGTTTTAGACTTTTCAGGCCATATGGTCTTCAGCAACTAGTCAGCTCCGCGGTGGTGCTGGAAACCAGCCAAGGTGATACTCAAATGGTCATGGCTGTGTTCCAATAAAACTTTATTTATAAGAACAGCCGGTGGGCTGCCGCTTGCCAAGCCCTGCTTGAGACTTCACACGCCTCGGCAAGATTTGCCTGATTTAAGCAGCCATTCTAGACCTTGCTGGTGGCCACACCGCTCATATGTGTGAGTGCTCAGTAACTCAGCCGTGTCCGACTCTGCGACTGTAGCCCGTCAGGCTCCTCTGTCCATGGGATTCTCCGGGCAAGAATACTGCAGTGGGTTGTCATTTCCTCCTCCAGGGGATCTTCCTGACCCGGGGATCAAACCCACGTCTCCTGCGTCTCCTGGTATTGGCAGGCAGATTCTTTTACCACTGAGGCACCTAGGAAGCCCATACCCTTCACGGCCCAATGTTTAAGTCAGTTTTGGGCTTCAGGAGCAGGGAGTTGTTCGCATTCTGTTTACTGTTAAAATGGCTTTTCTGGTGGCTCAGATTCAGGTAAAGGATCTGCCTGCAATGTAGGAAATCTGGGTTCAATTCCTGAGTCAGGAAAATCCCCTGGAGAAGAAAATGGCAACCCACTCCAGTATTCTTGCCTGGGAAATCCCATAGAAGAGAAGCCTGGCAGGTTACATTTCATGGAGTCACTAAGAGGTGGACATGACTAAGTGACTAACACTTTTACTTTACTGCCATAAGAAAAAGCAAACAGCAGTGGCAGTGTGGATGGGACAGAAAATGGATGGGAAATAAAAGCAGTTACAAAAAACAAACAAACAAGTATTTGGTCCCTATACATCAGAGAAAGCCACTTGGATTTTCTCCTCCCATCACCAAAACCAACAAGGAAAATCACATGTGGGGCAACCAGACTCTAAAGTCATGCTTGCTCTTATTTTCCTTCTTCAGCAGCTGGCCTTTTACAAATCAGGTTCTATCACCTTGCCTCTCCCTCCTCATCCCCTGCTAAATAGCCATTCTGTCTGAAGAATCCAAAGGAGCAAGCATGGAGCACAATCATTTTTTTTTCTTCTTCTTTTGTGAAGTTTAAATGGGAACAGGTTTAAAGAAATCAATAGGCTTAAACAATAACAGGTTTAAAGAAATCAAACAGAGCTACCTGCAGGTAAAATTTCTTAGTAGATTAAATTTTGTCCAAGGTGAACAATCCCCCACCCACCCATTTTCTTAACATCACAAGGAACCCAGAATTATTTTGCCCATCAGCACATTTGGCAGCCCATGTTCTGCATAGAGAGGCCATTAAATACCAAGAATAGGACTTCCCTAATGGTCCAGTGGTTAATCCACCTGCAGGGGACACAGGTTCTATCTATCCCTGGTCTGGGAAGATTCTACATGCCAAGGAGCAACCAAGCCCAACCAACCAACCAAGCTCAGTCACAACTACTGAGCCCATGAGCCGCAACTCCTGAGCCTGTGCGCCCTAAAGCCCCTGCTCTGTAACAAGAGAAGTCCCAGCAGTGAGAAGCCCATACATCACAACTAGAGAGTAGCTGCTACTCTCCACAGCTAGAAAAAGCGCCTGCAGCAACGAAGACCTAGGGCGCCCAAAATAAAACAAATAAGTAAAATTAAAAAAAAATACCAAGAGCAGCTTCCAGCATCTACTTGAATGCCTCTCAGGACGAGGCACTCAGTACCACTCCAAGATCTGGTTTCCATGATCCCAAAGCTTGTCTTATGGAAAAGGGGAAAGTTCAGTGGGTACAAGTGAGGAGCTAGAGGATGTCAGGTTTCGATTTGGTGTCAGGAAGCGAGGCCATCAGAGCTCACCAACCATGGGACGGGACACACCTAGAGAGGCCAAACACTTCCAGTTCTTCAAATCTTAACTTTTTGGAGAAAAACTAAAAACACACAGATACTCTGAGATTCTGGCCAGGAAGCCCTGGTAAACGTATTTTCAGGGTCTTGGAAAGTCTGATGAGCTAGAGGAAGGTTTTGCCACCTCGCCTGAAAACTACTGCGATTCCTCCAACCAGATATGCCATGAAGACCAGTCCTTGGCACAGGTTGCTTAGGGGGTGAATTTTTATTTGAAAATGAATTTGTACATTTATGCAGGGGAGGCAAACAGCTAAAAGAGGGGCCACTAAAAGAGGGGCCATATCCTATCACTAACAGATTTTGAACAGGTTCTTATACAAAGGGGCAGGCGCCACAGCAAATATTCAGGGTTTCCTCTTCAGTGGGGCGGGGGCGAGGGACAGGACTCTCATAACCAGTTCACTTCTCCACTTTTCTGTTGGGAAATTCTTCCTTACACCCTAAAAATCAGGGAGTTAATTTTGGCTGCTTGAGAGTCCCTTAGACTGCAAGGATATCCAACCAGTCCATTCTAAAGGAAATCAGTCCTGGGTGTTCACTGGAAGGACTGATGCTGAAGCTGAAACTCCAATATTTTGGCCACCTGATGAGAAGAGCTGACTCATTTGAAAAGACAGGAAGCACGGAAAGGAGAGCTCTGGCCTGGCCTGTGCCCGAGGCCCTGCTACACACTCACTGGCCTCTGGATTCAGTGGGACTCCTGCACTTACTTCTTAAAGCAAACACAGCTTTTCTAGGAAAGATTGAAGGCAGGAGGAGAAGGGGACGACAAAGGATGAGATGGTTGGATGGCATCACCGACTCAATGGACATGAGTTTGGGTAAACTCCGGGAGTTGGTGATGGACAGGGAGGCCTGGCGTGCTGCAGTTCATGGGGTCACAAAGAGTCGGATGTGACTGAGCGACTGAACTGAACTGAATTTTGGCTGCGCTGGATCTTTGTTGCTGCACGTCAGCTTTCTCCAGTTATGGTGCATGAGTTCCTCGTTGAGGCAGCTTCTCTTGTTGCAGAGCATGGGCTTCAGGGCGGGCAGACTTCAGTTGCAGCTTGAGGGCTCTAGAGCTCAGGCCCCGTGGTTGTGGTGCACAGGCTTAGCTGCTACATGCCCTGTGGAGTTTTCCCAGACCAGGGATCGAACTCATGTCCCTTGCATTGGCAGGTGGATTCTTAGCCACTGGACCACCAGGGAAGCCCTAATCCTTAAATGTGAAGCCCAAGTTTAACAAATGAATGGAACCGTGGCCTGCATATCTGGATATTAACTTTCCCCTGGGCTTCAGTTTCCACAAAATATTGCAGTCGTCCTCGGTATCTTCAAGGAATTGATTCCAGGACCCCAGTGCATAAGAAAATTCATGGATACTCAAGTCCCTTATATAAAACACTGCAGAATTTGCAGATAACCTAAACACACCCTCCCATGTACTTTAAATCATCTCTAAATTACCTATAAGACCTAATGTAAATGCTATGCAAATAGTTGCCCCCATGGCAAACTCAAGTTTTGCTTTTTGAAACTTGCTGGAAATTTTTTCAGAATATTTTTTATCTAAATCCACAGATGCAGAACTTGTAGATACTGAGGGCCAGCTGAATTTGAGACCGATTCTTCTGTTTATAAACTTTTAAACTTTATTTTGTGGCTTGTATAAACTACCTTACATGTTTTTGCTCAAGAAAGCAGAGTATAATAAGTGAACGGACAGACACGTGCACGAGTGAATTCATAAGTAAATGGAGTGGTTGCTACATGATTGCTACCTCCTCACCCCAGCCATGCCTGGTGTGTAAGTAGAGATGCTTCTTGAATGAATGAATGAATGAGTGAATCAGTCCATCAATGGAAAACCCACCTACTAGTCTGCTCATTACATCTGGCCTCTGAAACTACCAGGCTCATCCTGCCACAGCCTGGATCACTCGCTTCTCAGCTGTGACCTCTCCAATCTGTTCATCTAACCTCACCAGTGCGGCTCTAGGAACAAATAGTAGGTCATCTCTTTTTTCGTACCTGCCATTCCTGCTCACAGTATGGCCAGGCCGTTGACGTAAGCTACAGTCTCCCGGTAGAATCTATGGGATGGAACCCAGAAAGCCTGGATAAAGATACCCAGGAGTCAGTATGGGAACCAATTCGGGCGTGTGCTGGCCCAAGGAACTTGTGACCGTCCGTCTCTGATGGGACACGTTACCATGGCCCATCAGTGAGAGTTGGATTCCGATTTCTCCCGGGTTCAGGTATTAAGAGGACCAGCTTGACTGCAAAAGGGCCACCACCTGCACACAGCGGTCAAGAGCCACATCTGGCCCAGATTAAGCACCTCCGCACTTAGCTTAAATGAATGGCCAATCAAGACGCTGCATCGAAGAATGTTTTCAAATAAAAACAACAATGATGACAAAATCCTGCATCTAACTGCCACTCAGGAAGAAAAGGGGCACTCTGCCACATGACACTGCTGTGTATGAACTCATCTTCCTAACCTTAAAAATTTCTGGTGTCTGCTTTTTATTACTGAAACTGCTACCTTTTCCAGGCTCACTGATGACCTGTGACCCTAAGGGTCAGGTACCATCATTGTGGAAGACACTCCAGAGTGCTCTGCAGGGCACCCCTTGATATGAAGATGCCCCTCCCTGGTCGTCAGTCCAGGTGGTAAAGGCAGAGGGACTCTAGAAGCCAACAACACAGCTACTGGATCAGGGTTGGGCCCGAGCTGCTTCTTAGGGGCCAGAATGGGTCTGATTGCCGTCTGATTGGCCCCCTGAATGCAGCAAGTGGCACGGGGGCCAGTCACTGCCACTTGGACTGGAGAGCTGACAGAGCAATCGGGAAGAAAGAGAGACAGAGATGAGAGATGGGGGGAAAGATGGAGAGGCAGGAAGCAGGCAAAGGAGAGCTCTGGCCTGGCCTGTGCCCGAGGCCCTGCTACACACTCACTGGCCTCTGGATTCAGTGGGACTCCTGCACTTACTTCTTGAAGCAAACGCAGCTTTTTAGCTTAATTAAGTTCTCATGGGTTTCTGTTGATCGCAGTGAAAGCATCCCCCTTAATTTCTTCAACAAGCAAACTACAAATTCAAAGAGAGAGATGAAGGGAAAACCAGATGAAGCAAAGCTTAAGGGATACCCACTGATCACCGTGTGTGGCCTTTATTCAGATCCTGATTCAAACAAATAGCTTTAAAGATAAAATAATTGTATTCTGAAAGTTCAAACACATAACTAAGACAAATTCTTCAAAGATTATAAAAATGCCAAAATTAAGGCAAGAAGAAATAGAGAATTTAAATAAACCAACAGATATTAGAGGACTTCCCTGAGAGTCCAGTGCAGGGGGTGCAGGTTTAATCCCTGGTCAGGAAGCTAAGATCCCACATGACTAGCAGCCAAAAAACATAAGACAGAAGCAATAGTGCAACCAATTCAATAAAGAATTTTAAAATGGTCCACATCAACAAAATATTTTTTTTAATGTTTAAAGATAAAATCAACAACAACCAGTCCTTAACTCGAACATTCCCAATTCCCACTTTCAGCTCAGTTCAGTCGCTCAGTCGTGTCCGACTCTTTGCAACCCCATGAACTGCAGCACGCCTTGCCGGAGTCTACCCAAACCCATGTCCATCGAGTCGGTAATGCCATCCAACCATCTCATCCTCTGTCGTCCCCTTCGCCTCCTGCCCTCAATCTTTCCCAGCATCAGGGTCTTTTCAAACGAGTCAGCTACAACATCAGTCCTTCCAATGAACACCCAGGACTGATCTCCTTCAGAATGGACTGGTTGGATCTCCTTGCAGTCCATGGGACTCTCAAGACTCTTCTCCAACACCACAGTTCAAAAGCATCAATTCTTTGGTGCTCAGCCTTCTTTATAGTCCAACTCCCACATCCACACAGGACCACTGGAAAAACCATAGCTTTGACTAGACAGACCTTTGTTGACAAAGTAATGTCTTTGTTTTTTAATATGCTGTCTAGGTTGGTCATAACTTTCCTTCCAAGGAGCAAGCATCTTTTAATTTCATGGCTGCAGTCACCATCTGCAGTGATTTGGGAGCCCCCCCAAGATAAAGTCAACCACTGTGTCCACTGTTTCCCCATCTATTTGCCATGAAGTGATGGGACCAGATGCCATGATCTTAGTTTCCTGAATGTTGAGCTTTAAGCCAACTTTTTCACTCTCTTCTTTCACTTTCATCAAGAGGCTCTTTAGTTCTTCTTCACTTTCTGCCATTAAGGGTGGTGTCATCCACCTACCTGAGGCTGTTGATATTTCTCCCGGCAATCTTGATTCCAGCTTGTGCTTCCTCCAGCCCAGCATTTCTCATGATGTACTCTTCATATAAGTTAAATAAGCAGGATGACAATATACAGCCTTGATGTATTCCTTTTCCTATTTGGAACCAGTCTGTTGTTCCATGTCCAGTTCTAACTGGTGCTTCCTAACTTGCATACAGATTTCTCAAGAGGCAGGTTAGGTGGTCTGGTATTCCCATCTCCTTCAGAATTTTCTACAGTTTATTGTGATCCACACAGTCAAAGGCTTTGTTGATGCACTAACTGAGGCAGGGACAAAACTGGTCAGTAACAGAGCCAGTTTTCACACCCAGGTCTAGCCCCAGAACCTGTGTCCCACCCAGCACACTGGGCACACTGCCTCTGACCTCAACCTTGACCAGGACACCAGCCAGCACCGCCACTCCCAGACTTCACAGTAAACCAGGACAGAACTCATTAGCAGCACTATTCTAAGTCCTTCGAATTTAGGTCACTAATTCCTGCTGCACCGTGGGCCACCTTGGCGGTTTCCTCTGCACAGGGATGCCTCCTTTCTGAGGCTGTGCTATTAGCGGTTTCATATATTTTATCCGTTTTCCCACGTTAAACCACAGCTTCAGCCAGAGAAGAACCCTATTTTCAAAGCCTAAAACCTAACAAAGAGTTTCCCTGGAGAAGTAAGCCTGGAAGTGGAGAGAGCTGGGGAAGGAGACTATGAATATTATTACAAGGTTGTTCTGTATATTTAATTTTTAAAATGATGTGCATACTTGCAATAGACATTTTAAGCTTTACTTTAAAAAATTTGCTATGCACCCAACTCTGGGGATAGCGCAATCTTTTTTCATCTTTTCTCCCTAATATCATTGGAAGAAATGTTTACCAATGTCCTGCCTAACAAAAGAGGGTTCTGTTTGTAAAATGAATAGATGCCTATAACAGGGAAAAAAATTAGAAAATATAATAGAAAGGAAAACAAAAATCACGGATTCAGTTATTCCAAGGCAAGCTTATTTCCTTTTATTCTTCCTCTATGTATTTTTAAATTTTGCTTGCTTGTTTTAACATAATGCTGACCATGTTATATTTGCAATATGGTATTTTGTGGGGTGGGCACTTGCAGTTTCCCTGCCCAGTATCTTTTCTAACCTTTCCTGAATGTCCGTAGTAGAAGCTGTCATTTTTATTATTACCATTAGGCTTGCTCCATCTCCATCACTGCATATGGGCTGTGTTGGGAGAGAGGGCAAAGAGCTTGTCTTTTAGTAAGGATCCAGACAGACACAGTCAAATCTGATGGGTAACTGGCACAGCTCTTCATGACCCTGGATTTTGGTCAGTTGGTAAAGAATCTGTCTGCAGTGTGGGAGACCTGAGTTCAATCCCTGGGTTGGGAAGATCCCTTAGAGAAGGGAACGGGAACCCACTCCAGTATTCTGGCCTGGACAGTTCCATGAACTGTATAGTCCACGGGGTCGCAAAGAGCTGGACATGACTAAGCAACTCTCACTCACTTCAGACAGGGTGAAACTTTCTGGCTTTTCCTTGGGAATGCTCTGATAAGGAATATTTACATGAGTCCTGAGATAGAAATCAGGTATGCATGGATGATCATTTCCCAGTGTCCCTTGCAGTCCAGGAGAGTCATGTGACAAAGCTTGGCCAATGAGGTGGAAGAGAAAGTTAGCAGGTGGGCTTTCCAGGAGTGCTCTGTAAGAAGAGCAGAGAGGGCTGGAGTTTACTTTTCCTTTAATCCTCAGGCTTCCAGTCATGAAGCTGTGAAGCTGAAAAACATAACAGCCACTGCTCAGAGTGACTGAGCAGTGAATAGAAGCAGCTGGTTCCTTGATCCTCTACTGGGTCCCAGAAATGGCTCCAAGCTGCTTATCTCCAGGCTTCACTGTATGAGATAAATAAATCCTATTTGAATGAATCACTCTCAGTTGGTTTTTTGTTACTTGCAGCTCAACGCAATCTTAACTGACACAAAACACACCCTCTTGTATGATATGATAAATCCAACATAAACTCTTCAACATTTACTTGAGTATATCCCTATGGTTGGAGAGTGAGGCTAGTTCCAATTTTGGGGGGCTGCTATAAATATTTCAGTAATAAGCACATCTATGCATAAGCACCTGTGGGTCCTCACATTTCTATAGCACTTTACAACCTGCAAAACTCCTTCACGTCCATTCTCTCATGAAGCCAGAGACAAGTGATTCAAGACAGGATGACTCAGGGGCAAGTTACAGGCACCAGAATTCCCATGATGTCTTCTCTCTCCTTTATGTTTCCCTCAGCATCTAAGTTTTGTTCAAAGAGCCATCCAGCCTTGCTGAATAGTGGCTGCTGAGTCCAAGTGAGAAATGAGAAACAACTACAAACTGTGAAGAGCTAGGGGTGAGTTGTCCAGGTTCTAAAACCCTCAGATTAACCCTATCGGAGGCCACCCTGCGAAGCCAGGAAGTCTGTCTCTAACTGCAGGGTGCAAACAACCAATGACCACAACAAATTAAGGCATGCAGGTGGCTCAGGAATATTGTATATTGCTTGGGGCCTCTGAACAACACTGAGGGGTGGGACAAAAAACCCAGTGATGATAACCAATGTTTGCATGTCATGTGGGCTGGAGGAGCAGCACGTTGGGGGGGTGGGGGTGGGCGGGGACTGGGGAGGTATTAGAAAAGGTGGCAAAGACTGTGAGATCTTGAAAAGGCATTAGGAGAGGGCTGGTTCTTAAAAATACAGGAAATCTGCTCCAGGGACCACCTGGAACCATCACCCCCTCTAACCTCGAGCTCTCCTGAGGCACTTTTTATTTCCCATGTGGTACACGCATTTGGCGTCTGCACATAGCTGTCCCATGTGATGGGGGCGGTGGGGGAGGGGGAAGTACTGCAGGGCCAAAGACAACGTCCGTCTTCGTTCTTAGATGACGATCATAAAACCACCACCTGCCATCTTGCATTTGGAAAAAGCTTGGCACCTCTGCCCTTGATGTCAGTTTTGTGGATGAGATCCAGTCACTCTGGCTATAAAGTGAATCCCTGTATCCTCACGGACCAGCCCTATAAAATCAGAGGTGCAGTAAAAGAGACTCACCTCCCAATCAAGTGGTCTTTGCACTTTTTACAACACATTTGTTCCCTACATATCCAATCCAGAATGTCTTCAACTTTATATAATAGATCTCATTTATTACAGAACAAGGACTCGACACCCTGGGAATAAAATCACAAAGATCCTCTCTTACCCTCAACTGTGAGAACCAGGACCCTACGTGTATTAGGTTCTGGACTCTGCGCTGGCCACCTGTGAGGTGTGAGTGTTGTGAGTGCTAATATCTCCATTTTACAAATGAGGAAACTGAGGCTCAGAGA
This sequence comes from Capra hircus, assembly GCF_001704415.2. Taxonomy (NCBI): domain Eukaryota; kingdom Metazoa; phylum Chordata; class Mammalia; order Artiodactyla; family Bovidae; genus Capra; species Capra hircus. The sequence goes on from NC_030828.1 coordinate 59,457,309, forward strand.
GGTGGGGGAACTCTGTGTTCAGGGTCACACAGGAAGGGGGAAAAAGGACTTTTAAATGTCTTAAGCTAATGCGCTCTGATTTCTAGAGTGAGGGGTGTCACGAGAAAATTGCTGGCTCTTTGTTGGGGAGGGGTCGCCTCCTCCCTCCTTCCAATCGCTTCTTTCATAAAAGGAGCAGTTGGAACTCTTCCGGGCCTGGTGGTTTTCCGAGACATTCCTTTCGTTTTACTTATTCTCAAAAGCTGCAGGCCACGTTCTAAATGCAGGTCCAAGGACTGGGGCCAGACCACGGGGTCTTCACGCAGAGAAGAGTTTCTGTCCTCGGCCCCTGCCGAGGGGAAGGATTAGCAGGCAAAGTCCAACTTGATTGAAAAATAACTCCCCTCCCGGCCGCTTTATGGCTTCGCGCCCCTTCCTCTCAGCTCTGGCTGAGTCTGGTCCCAAGACCGCTGGACTCAGGGTGGTCCTTCCTTCTCCAAGGGACCGGAAATTACTAAAGGAGCACCGGAGGGCTGCTGAGCGGACCACATGAAGTCGGGCAGCAACTTACTCATGTTTTTTTAAAAAAAGTTTAAGGCAGTGAACATGCAGGGCCCGAGGCATTTTGGTTCCACCATGTACCGGCTCTGCACTGCTGAGCAAGGTGCCCCTCCCCTCACGGGTCCCATCTGCAAAGTAGGGGGCAGTCCCCAACACCGTAGGGTTGGCATGAGGAAGCAGTGAGAGCAGGCATTTACAGAATACTTAGAACTTGACACATGGCAGTGACACAGACGGTACAGCGCAGCCCTGGGACAGGGTGAGCGCTTTTACATCCATCAGGTCAGCCAAAGCCTGACAAAGGCAGCTTCCCTGGTGGCTCAGATGGTAAAGCCTTCGCCTGCAGTGCAGGAGACCTGGGTTCGATCTCTGAGTCGGGAAGATCCCCTGGAGAAGGAAATGGCAACCCACTGCAGTATTCTTGCCTAGAGAATCCCATGGACAGAGGAGCCTGGTGGACTATGGTCCACAGGGTCCCAAAGAGTCGGACATGACTGAGCAACTTTCACTAGAACTTGACAGGTGGCAGTGACATCAGATGGGACAGCCCAGCCCTCGGACAGGGTGAGCACGTCTATATCCATCAGGTCAGTCAAAGACAGTTCCTGCCATCACTTCTGAGAAGCATAGAAATCTGGCTTTGGCCTAAGACAGGTCTGGCCTTTGCCCTTGGCTTCTGGGAGGTGACCTGTGCCATTCAGCGGGAGTGTCTTTGTTTAGGCTGGGGCTGCCCAAGCCAGAGAGACCACTAGTGTGACCTGGGATGGGGGCTGTGGGTCAGACAGTATCAATGGGCCTGGAGACTGAGTGCAACCACGTGGGCCATCCATCAGTCTATCAATCAATTGATCATGCCGATGAACCAAGCCCCAATAAAAACTCCAGGCACTGAAGCTGCCACGAGCTCCCCTAGTGGGTGACGTCTGTGTGTATGGCTGCACATCAGCGCCAGGAGGGGGATGTGGGTGGAAACACTTTCATGGGAACTCTGTGTCTTTCTAAGACATGATCAAACCTGAGGGTGGTCTGAGAACCCCTCCAACTTGCAGTTAGTGACAGAAATAAGGGTGCTCTCCAGGCAACTTCCCCAATACCACCCCTCCTGAGTTTCATGTCCTCTGGGACCTCCAACCACCCAAACTGGAAACAACGAAGTGTAGGGCGTTTCAGATACAATCTCATGGGCACCTCAGTTTCCACATCTGTAAAGAACCCAGGCTTCAACTCCATGGCCCGAGCCCTCTGCCCTGGGCCACCATACCTCTCAGGGGCAGAGGTCAGCGTGGGGATGAGCCAGGCCCACCTTCAGAAGGAGGTCCCACACATATGGAAAATGCCAGTTTCTACACTATTTTTTTTTTAAATAATCACTACTATAAATGTGGATCAAGTCTCATCTACATGCTGGGAGATGCAGGACAGTATCCCCTGACTTGCCTGGTCAAGTCACGATCACGATTCTGTTAACACAGCTGCCCAGGCCCAGGCTCTGATGGACAGGACCCAGATGGCAATGCAGGAGCCTGGCATCTGCACACAGAACATCCCCGCTGCAGGCTGACGCTCTCACAGGGGCAGATTTGAGAACTGCTGTCAAGACAGAGAGGACTTGGATTCCTGCCTCTGGCAGCACTGCCACTGGGCAGGTCTCAAGTTCTGGGTCTCAGTTTTTCCATCTACACAGTGGGGATGATGGTCACAGCTGTCCTTTCCCACTTGTGGAACAGCTGTGAGGACGCCATGCTTGGACAGCCCTGGCGCTGAGACCCGGGAGCCACAGCCACCCCAGAGGAGCAGCCTAGAGCACACACCGTGCAATGGGACAGACGGTTCACTACAGGGCTTGCTACAAACACAACGCAGTGCCAGTGCAGGGGACGTGTTAGGGGACAATCTGAGCACAATCGGAATTCTGCATTTGCTGATGCATAATTTTGTCTTTGAGAAATGCTGGATGTATAGAGAAAGCTACAACCAGTTCATTGGAGCCAAATAGAGCCACGTACGACCACACAACACACACACACACGTTCCTGCGTGCATACTTCAAACATCTACCAGCTCCCTTGGGCCACCAAGTGTGTCATGAGCCACGCTGATCACCTCTAACGCTACAACTTGCGACGGGCTGACTTGGGTCCCCCCACAAAATTCATATATTGAAGTCCTAACCCCCCCCTATAACTCCAAATGTGACCATATTTGAAGACGGGGTCCTTCAAGAGGTGATTAAATTAAAAGGAGGCCAGAAGGGGGGACCCTGATCCAATCTGACTGGTGTGCTAAGAACAGGAGGTTTGGACACCCAGAGACAAAGGGAGCACGTTCACAGGGCGAGGCTCTGTGAGGACACAGTGAGAAGACGGCCATCCGAGCAGCAGGAGGAAGAGGCCTCACCAGACGCCCAATCTGCTGGCATCCTGACCTCAGACTTCCGGCCTCCAGATCCGTGAGAAACAAATCCCTGTTGTTTATAAGTCACCCAGCCTCTGGCATTTTGCTCCAGCAGCCCAGACTTTCCAAGACATGCCTCTAGTCCTATTTCCCCTCATTTCCAGTTTCCTATTAGTTGGAGACTTTTAGGAGTACGTATGTAGTTTAGTGGTTTTTCTGGTGTATCTTTTAAAAAATTAATTTTTACTGGAGTATATTCGCTTTACAATGTTGCGTTACTTTCTACTGTACAGTGAAACAGACAACTGATGGGAACCTATTGTGTAGCACAGAGAACTCTTCCCAATGCACTGTGGTGATCTAAACGGGAAGAAAGCCCAAAACAGAGGGGATGAATGTATACTATGGCCGATTCTTTCAGTGTTTTTTTAAACTAAAGTATATTTGATTACCAATGTTGTGTTATTTTCTGCCATACAGCAAAGTGACTCAGTTATACATACATATACATTCTTTTTTTATATTATTTTCCATTATGGTTTATCTCAGGATATTGAATATAGTTCCTTGTGCTATGCATTAGGACATTGTTGTTCAGGAGTACATATATTATAGCAGAATTGATTATCCTATTCTCTGCACTTCACCTAAATGACTTATTTTAACCTCAAGTCTTTTAATCCCATGAGGCAAGTAAGTAAGTGAAAGTCGCTCAATCATGTCCAGCTGTTTGCGACCCCATGGATTATACAAGTCCATGGAGTTCTCTAGGCCAAAATACTGGAGTGGGTAGCTTTTCCCTTCTCCAGGGGATCTTCCCAGACCAGGGATCAAAGCCAGGTCTCGCACTGCAGGCAGATTCTTTACCAGCTGAGCCACGAGGGAAGCCTGAGGCAAACAGGCAAACTACAACTATCCAACTATCTAACTATTACAAATGAGAAAACTGAGGCACAGAGAGGGTAACTAAGTTGCCTTCAGTCACACAGCTGACAAGTGGGCAGAACTGCAATCTGGGCCCCGGAGGTCAGGCTCCAGAGCCCAGGTAGGTTCTGGACCAAGGGACGTACAGCGGTTACACGGATGGACTTCAGGGGAGCGAGGCCCCCAGACCTTCCTTCCCGCAGGCACCCTCCACTGAGTCCCCACCACCTACTTCACACCTCACGGAGCTCCCCCACCATATTAAACCAAATCCGACTGACGAAAGAGCATAACCTGGTTCGTGAGTCCTTCGCGAGAAGGAGCTCTCTCCTAGTGCGGTCAGCCACAGAGAATCTTGCCTGAGGAAATGGCAACCGGGGTCTTTGTGATTCAACAGAGTACTGCCGGGCTTCATGCTTAGAAAACATTTTCTTGATGAATTCAGTGACTCCCTGGGAAAGCCCTAGAGCACACCTCACCTGCCATGCTCCCAGGCAGGCATGTGGCATGTGGCGGCATGTACCCAGTGAGGACCCAACACCTCTCTTCCCATCCATCTCATTTAAATGTCACTCACTCACGACACTGAAATGACCAGTCGGCTCCTGGCTAGACGCTCCTTCACGTATTCACTTCAGAATGAAACTGAACAACGCACTGGACGCATAATGGGCGTCTGTGTCGACAGGAGGGAAAACAGACGGGGCTTGGCCAGCACCCCACCGAGCACGCGGGCACAGGGAAAACTCAATGCCAGCAGAAGGGCTCTTGTGCTGGAGGCAGCATCCACTCAGAAACTTCCCGAGTAGGACTGGAGCTGAAGCAGGAACTTGGAGGTTCAAGGTCAGCAGAAAGAGAAGGGGGAGGAGGGGCCTTCCCTGCAGGAGGACGGAGAAGACTAGAGCCTGACTCATAACAAAGGGTAGGTTCTGAGACCCGCCAGCCCCCAGCTCCTTGGCGGGGGGAAGCAGGGCAAAACCGGAGACGGCGGGCTTCCCTGGTGGCTCAGTGGCGGAGAACCCGCCTGCCAGCGCAGGAGACACAGATTCCATCCCTGGTCCGAGAAGATTCCATGTGCAGCGGAGCAACTAAGCCTGTGCACCTCAACTACTGAGCTTGTGCTCTAGAGCCCAGGAACAGCAACTACGGAGCCCCCACTCCACAACAAGAGAAGTCCCAGCAAGGAGAAGCCCTCCCATCACAACTAGAGAGCAGCCCCCACTGCCGCAACTAGAGAAAAGCCCACGCAGCAACGAAGACCCAGCACAGCCAAAAAAAACAAATAAATTATTTTACAAAGTCGGGGGAGGGCTTGGGGAGAGAGCCATGAATGCCACCCAAGGGGTTCCTTTGGACCAAACACACAACAAGGCCATTATTCCTGTGGGTTTCCTTGAATTAGAACATGCGCTCTTTCATCCTGGGTTGAAGGATGCCAATTAGAACCTGAGAAGTAAACCAAGGCAGAGGCAAGAGGAAAATGGATGATTTATACTTTGCTCACCCAATGAAACAATTGTCGGGGACCTGCTGCCAGCTGTGTCTAGACGAGGAGCTGTTCGTTACCGCTTTTATTCATTTTCCCCTCTCTATCTTACTCAAGTAATAGATTCTAAGTCATTCTCTTGGTTGCAAAGGATGCCAGCTGTAAATAAGGCATCCATTCATTGACAAAGACTCAGCAGGAGCCACTGAAAATGTTTTGCTAATAGAGTAACTATGTGCTTAAGTGTTTAAAATATTGGAACACACCTCATTAATTCAAATTACTCTCTTCCAATTCACTGGCATTACTTCATGGGCGGGTGAGGGAGAAAAGAGCTAACATTTCCGGAGTCCGGCAGTTGGCTGAGCCTTCACCATCATCTTGTTTAATTTTCTCAACGATGGTGCCTTCAAACTGTCTTTCGGAGACTGCCCTCTCGCTCCCCCTGCCCCTGCCCCTGCCACATAGCTATAAGGGCTGTGGAGCCACCTTGTTCTGACCCTGTCTGGTCACAGTTTTTGAGCTGGCCAAAGAGTTTGTCAGTTCAGTTCAGTTCAGTCGTTCAGTCGTGTCTGACTCTTTGTGACCCCGTGGACTGCAGCACGCCAGGCCTCCCTGTCCATCTCCAGCTCCTGGAGTTGACTCAGACTCATGTCCATTGAGTCGGTGATGCGATCCAACTATCTCATCCTCTGTTGTCCCCTTCTCCTCCTGCCTTCAATCTTTCCCAGCATCAGGGTCTTTTCCAATGAGTCAGTTCTTCGTATCAGGTGGCCAAAGTACTGGAGTTTCAGCTTCAACATCAGTCCTTCCAATGAACATTCAGGACTGATTTCCTTTAGGATGGACTGGTTGGATCTCCTTGCAGTCCAAGGGACTCTCAAGAGTCTTCTCCAACACCACAGATCAAAAGCATCAATTCTTCGGTGCTCAGCAAACAAACTCTTTGGCCAACAGATGGGCTTAGAGGCCACGGGAGCCCAGCTGAGCCCATGAGCTACTTCCCTGGGGACTCTGGGCTTGGGGCTACAGAGCACACTGGGGCTGTTGCTCCCATGACTGAAGTGGTGAGGTGTGAACTTGGGGGATTGAGGAGATGTCCCAAGGTGGTGGAGGAGCAGGACAGGGAGACCACTTCATTCCCCACGAACACATCAAAAGACCATCTGCACATGGAACAACTCCCACAGAACAACTTCTGAAGGCTGGCGGAGGACCCCAGACATCCAGAAAGGCAAACCAATCTCCTCGGAAGGACACAGGGCAAAGGATAAAGACGAAAAGGGGGACAAAGTATTTTGGGACGGGGGCCTGTTGTGGGGTGGGAGTCGTGAAGGAGAAGTTTCCACACAACAGGAAACCCTCTCACAGGTGGGATGAGGGGGAGCTTAGGAAGCCCAGAGGGAAGCATGAAAAAGCAAAACTGAGAAAATTCACCACAGCGACTGCACCAAATGGCAATTACCAGCCAAGAAGTGGCTAACATGCTCATATCCACCCGCAGCCAGCAGGGGCTGGGTGCAGAGGTTCAGGGTGCTTAGGCCTCAGGGAAGGATCGGAGTTGAATGCCATAAACTTGGGGGCTCACGGAGAGCACATTTCCCACTCAGTGGAGAAATCTGGTCTAGAGCAGAAGAGAGACTTAGTCAAAATGCAGAGAAGAACAAAACAGTTGGTGGCGTTTAAGTCCTGGATTCCCTTCCTCCTGGGGCTCAGCCTCACCCCGACCCTGCCAGTGGCATGTTGGATTCCTCTTTCTTGAAATCCAAAAGCAGCTTCCCTCCTTTTTGTGCACAGATTCATTCCAGTTAGGCTTCTGTCACTTGCCACCAACAGTCCTAACAGGCAGGTCTTATCATCACTATCTCACAAATGAAGAAATGAGGCTTGGACGCATACAAGAGTTTCAGAACTAGAATTTGGCCCCCAAGTCACTTCCTGTTTTCCATGTACCTGTGGGTATGTGCAGTACAAAAACAGTCTCCATGCCTGACGCTTCCTGTTGAAATGTGGGCGACTCCCAGAGTTAAGGATATAAAGGCATCAGCAGGGGGCTGGGGAGGTTCTATTCTGCTCCATCCTTTCCCCCACCCCACCCTTAGCCAATCCCACAAAACCAGAAGACAGGCCTCTCCCAGAAGACTGCTGTTGGGTGTCCTCTGATCCAGCAAGTGCTTCGCCTCTGGGAGATACTGGTTTCTCCCTTAGGTCCACCAGAGAGCTGTGTGGTCAAGGGTGATTTGCCTAACTTCTCTGGGATGGGCTGAATTGTGTTCCCTCGGAAATTTGTGTGTTGACGTTCCAACCCCTCAGGAGATTGGAGTTGACTGCATTTAGAGATGGGGTCTTTATAATTAAGTTAAAATGAGGTCATTAGGGTGGGTCCAAACCCAAGAGGACTGGGGTCCTTACACACACACGGGGAAGACCACGTGAAGACACAGGGAGAAGACGGCCGTTCACACCCAAGGAGCAGATCCCGCCCTCAAGGATCTCAGGAGGAACCAACCCTGATCTTGGACTTGGCCTCCAGAGCAGTGAGCAAATACATTTCTGCTGTTAAAGCACCAATCGGTTTGTTAGGCAGCACTAACAAACGAAGAAACGCTCTGAGATGCTTCCTTCCCACCTGTGCAATGACTGAAGTAATACCAGTGGCCCTGGCATGTGGGGCGTGTCAAGGTGAGAATTATAAAGCCGGCACACAGCAGTTGTGCTGTGGGCGTGCCTTCAACTATAGCTGTGTCTCCTGTTCTAATAGTCACGCTGCCCCAAGAGCTGCAGAAGATCCTCCCTCTTTTGCTAGAACTCCAAGGAAGCCTGGTGTTTCCTTGACAACCATGTTCCGACAGGAGGAGCCACGTTCCCATCTTTCCTGAACAGAAGGCTCTAAGATGAAGGGCTGGGGGGAAAGCCAGCCTGGTCTCTATGTCTGCGGGATAAGGAAGATTCTGGGGATGGGCTCATGCCCAGAGAAGAGGGAAGGAAGCATGCACGGTTCACTGGATGCCTGCAAAGAGTCTCCTGCGGAGGGAAGGCGTGATGTCAAGCCTGGCATGGGGCACGCCCGTGCGGCTGATCTTGACAAGTGCTGATGGGACCTCCGGCCAAGGGACCTGGAATGAAGACCCGAGAGACAAAAATGACAGCGCTGGGAGGAAGCACGTCAGGGAGCATGCGGGGCCTGGCCCCGAGCACCAGGTAACAGAGCATCTCACGTGTGCGCGCGTGCGTGTATATGCGTGTACGTGGTGTGCGGGGATGGTGTGTGTAGTATGTATGTATTTGTGCATGGTGTGCGGGTGTGGTGTAGGGGCACGTGTGTTTGTGGGCGTATGATGTGTGTAAGGGGTGTGCGGTGTGTACAAGTATGCAGGGTGGTACGTGTGGGGTATGTGATATGTGTGGGTGTTTGTGTAGAGCATGTGTGTTTGTATAGGATGTGTGTGGTATGTAGTGTGGGGGAGTGGTAATGTGTGTGTGGTGTGCGGGTGTGTGATGTGGGCTGTGTGTGTGGTACATGTGTGGCATGTGTGGATATGCCACGTGTGGGTGTTTTGTGTGTCTGGTTGTGTAATACATGTGGTGTGCCTGTATGTATGTATATGCAGTGTGTGTGGTATGCTGGCTGTGTACAGGTAGTGTAGGGTATGTGATGTGTGTGGATGTTTGTGTACAGTGTGTGTGTTGTATATGACGTGTGTGTAGTATGTGTGTGGGAGGTAGTAAGGTGTTTGGGTGGTGTGTGCAGTATGTATGTATTTGTGTGTATGGTTTATGTATTAATAGTACACGTAGGGGTCTGTGTGGTGTGTTTGTGAGTGTACATGTATGTGTGTGTGTATGCGTGTGTGTGTCTATGACGTGTGTCTATGTCTGTGAGTGTGTATGTGTGTGTGTCTGTGGTGTGTGTCTGTGAGTGTATATGTATGTGTGTGTGTCTGTGTCTGTGATTGTGTATGTATGTGTGTGTGTCTATGAGTGTGTATGCATGTGTGTGTGTCTGTGGTATGTGTGTCTGTCTGTGAGTGTCTATGTCTGTGTGTGTGTCTGTGTGTGTGTCTGTGGTGTGTAACTGTGTCTGTGTGTGTGTGCACGTGTGTCTGTGGTGTGTCTGTGTGAGTGTGTATGCATGTGTGTGTGTTTCTGACGTGTCTATGTATGCATGTGTGTGTGTCTGTGGTGTGTATCTGTGAGTGTGTATGTGTGTATGTCTATGGTGTGTGTCTGTGAATGTATGTATGTGTTTGTGTCTCTGATGTGTGTGTCTGTGGTATGCGTGTCTTTAGTATGTGTGTCTGTGAGTGTACGCATGTGTGTGTGTGGTGTGTGTGTCTGTGAGTGTGTATGCATATGTGTGTGTATGTGGTGTGTGTGTCTATGTGTATACGTGTGTGTGGTGGGTGTGTGTCTGTGAGTGTGTATGAACGTGTGTTTGTGTGGTGTGTGTATCTGTGAGTGTGTTTGCATGTGTGTGTGTTTGTGTGGTGTGTGTGTCTGTGAGTGTGTCTGCATGTGTGTGTCTATGGTGTCTGTATGTGTCTGTGGTGGGTGCGTGTGCAGGTGTGTTCAGGGGTCGCTGCTGGACCCAGAAGCACAGACACAGGCCCATGGGGCTGGGAAAGGAGCTGGACCCAGAGAGCTCCTGCTGGGGCAGGATGGAGGGAGGTGACCCTGTGCGGCTGTGACGCAGGCCCAGGCTGGGAGCTCAGACAAGTGTCTGAGCTGTCTGCACCCGGGCTTGACTTCAGAGCGGGGAGGCAGCGCAGTGTGGGCCAGCCTGGGGGCTGCCAGAGCGCGTCCTTCGCAGGACCTGGGAGCCCGCCGCACGCCCACCTCTGCCAGGGCCCTCCGGGGTTTCAAGAACCATCTGGGAGGAAGCGAGAGGGCAGGGCTGCGGTTCCCACGGAGCTGCTGGGAGCGAACAGAAAGGCACAATCTTGACCTGCTTGAAGGCCTGGCTTAGGCCCCGCTGGTGGGGCTGCGGAAGGAGCTGACGTGTCTGCGTCTCGCCCTCCTGCGCCTGAGCTCCCTAGGGCCCCGGCACTGACCCAGAGGACAGGGCCTCCGTCCTCTGACCCACTGACCAGCACAGGGCAGACACCCGTTCCAAATTCCGTGTGTGTGCTGCTGAGAGAATGGAGGATGAAAAGCGTCACATTTAACCACAACCCCCTGAGTGCTTGACCTCCCAGTGGCCCTTCCTAACGCAGGACTCCTCAGCGTGCAGACCCAACGCTGCGGGGGCCTGGCCCACCCACCTGTCCCCTCCTCTCCTCCCTCTCTCTTCTCTCGCTGCCCCCTAACAGGCCTGCTCACCTGCCTCTGGGTCTTTGCACATATGGTTTTTGCACTGCCTGGAACACACTTCCTGCCCTCCTCCACCCACTCGTCCAATTCCCCTGGCCCGCCCTGCCCACCCTAGAATGGGGGGAGCCTCGCCTCTGCTCCCCACGACTGCAGCACCCAGGCCTCTGTGTCCTGTGACTCATTACCACTGCCTCCCATGGGCACCTGGCATTCAGTGTGCACATCACTCCTTGCTTCCTTCAGTCAACCTTGCATTTACTTGTCCACAAAAATCCAACACGCAAATCAAACTAATCAATCAAATATTTGCAGAAAGAATCAAACACACAGTACTATGAGTAGAGTCCAAAGAGTTATAACAGACGCAGTGCCAGCTTTCAAGGAGTGCATGCCACTGTCACTCAGTAAAATAAACGTGGGGAAAATGACTAACATCTTGCAGTCGATGTCGCATTCAAATCCACAGTAAATGTAATACATATTGTGGGGCAAGATGGGTCGGAAACGGATCTCTGGAGGCTGGAGAGACCATGGGAAGCTTCCTGGAAGAGGTGACTGCATTAGATCTTGAGTGATGACGTCACTAGGCTTATTCCTATTGATCAAAGGCAATATAGTTGATTCTCATTATTCACAGTGGTCCCATTCTAGAAAGTCACCACAAACACTGAATTAGCAAAAGTTTAATTACTCCTCCTACAGGAAACATGAGTTTGGGTTCCTACTCATGGACGCATTTTTTGTCAACTGATCAACAGATACCTTGTTTTATGTGTGTTTGTCTAAAGACCCTATAGTTAATATATATCATTGACGCATTAACATCGAACTTCAGGCCAATAGCACTGTAACTCAAGCCTGAATAAACCTTATGTAATGTATGTACTTTCTCTGTAGCGCACATCACAGCCTTCTTGAACTTCAGTACTGTGGAGCCATTTTAAACAGAGAGATTACCAAGAAAAAGCAGAAAAATGCTAAAAGCATGGCACTAACAAGACCCCCAGAGAAGGCAATGGCACCCCACTCCAGTACTCTTGCCTGGGAAATCCCATGGACGGAGGAGCCTGGTAGGCTGCAGCCCAGGGGGTCGCCAAGAGTCAGACACGACTGAGCGACTTCACATTCACTCTTCACTTTCATGCATTGGAGAAGGAAATGGCAACCCACTCCAGTGTTCTTGCCTGGAGAATCCCAGGGACGGTGGAGCCTGGTGGGCTGCTGTCTCTGGGGTCATCTCCACAGCAGCAGCAGCAACAAGACCTCGAAAGAACACTTGTGGACAGTGAGAGGCGTGAAACAAGAAGACAGGCATCACTTTGTTCCGTCTCGGCTGGAACTTCTGAGTTAGATACTCAAACCTTCTGTCACCCTGTACATGTCTGCAAATGACTGTGTAAGAACTGATTCGGGGATTACAAATAACATGAGCGACCAGGCGAGCTGCAAATACGGAATCCACAGGTAACGAGCGCGGACTGTACTTAACAGCATCCCCTTTCACTGTGGACCACCGCACCATCTGTTACTCTCTACAGTCTGAGAGTCACTAGGGTCTTGAGGCCTGCGCAATGGGACACCGCAAACCACATCATTGCTGTTGGGCAGGGTGGCTCTCCCACCCCTGGCCATCCAAGGCTGATGGCAGGTATGCTGGCTCCTCGACCCCCCAGGGGACATGACCAACAGCCCATCTCCCACCCACAGCAAGAACCTGGAAGCCATCAGCGTCCCCTCACTGTTTGGGCCTCCGAAAGCAACCATCAGCTGCATTCTGATAGGCAATGAATCCTGACAACTTGCAAGAAGCTCCCTCTCTCAGATGCCTTCCCTGGGAACTCCTCCTCCAAGCCATAGCTCAGCTCAGGGCCCAGGAGAGGATGGCAGGCACTGGGGCAGGGCCAGCGTCCGCATCTGCATTCCTGATCATCCTGGGAAGTCAAGCTGAACTCTCCATGTGTCTCCCCACCTTGAGCGGGGCACCAGCCATCGAGCGTCATCACCTGTTCAAAAGCATTAAAGCCACTCTCAGAGCCAACTCTGGGGGCTCTGTTGACCGTTTTCTCAGAGTCTGTATCAGCCCTGTGGTTGACCCAGTTTTCACCCTGGCTACCAAACATCTATCTAGCCTTTCCCCAGCTGTTCTGCTCACTGGACGGGCCACCCTATCTCCCTCCAAAAAAAGACAAATATATTCCAGTGATCGTAGGACAGCTCAGCAAACTATGACCTGAAAAATGATCTAGAACAAGCAGAGAATCGGCCAAGAGACATCCACTTGGCATTGATTACATGGCTTGTAAAAATAGAAAACAGTCTCTCAAGCTCTTGCTGTGTGCCAGGCAGGCCCTGTGCTACAGGTTTTAGAGATATGATCTATCCAACCTCACTAGGTTCCAGGTAGGGGCTGTTTTCGAGATTTTCTCATCATTTTCTGGAGGAGGAAGTGAGAATTAGGAAGTCAGGGGATTTGACCCAGGCCACATGGCTGGTCCTTCTGGGAGGTGGGATGCAGACCTAGGGATCATCTCCACAGTCACCTTGTGGGGTTGTCATGAGAACTGAATGAGCGAGTGTCTGGGAAGAGTGAAGACAAATGGCTGGCACAGCAGACACCCAGCAAGAAGGTTGCCACCTTCACCAGTACAGCCTTAGACTCTCCAAGTCCAGACTGAATATCACCACCCCCAAAGGGGCCTTCTGAAAAGAAACCTGTTGCTGACCGAGCTCCAGCCAGGCAGGGGCCAGCTTTGTGCTTGATATACCTGCACCTTACTAAATTGATCCTTTTCCCCAGCCTGGTGCCCAACGGTGGGCAGACTGTGAGCTGGGAGGCCAGACCTGGCGGGCTCCACCCCTCACTAAGCAGCTGTACAGCCTTGGGCCGGCCCCCTAGATACCCTGTCTTTAAACTTGGGGAGAATCATGAGTCCACCATCCTCAGTTAAAGAAGTGGTTCAATGAATGGCTGGTATTTTTATAAGATCACAGAGGCTCAAAGAGGTTACAGTTGCATTCTTAGAATATTCAGGAGGCAAGATTCACAACCAAGGTTCCCAGTGTCAATATACTTTGGCAGGTCAGCTCACGACCTCTGTGAGCATCTTTGTAATAAAGCTGGTGTGATGGTTAATTTTATCTGTCAACTTGACTGGGCCATGAACCCAGATATTTACTCAAACATCATTCTGGATGTTTCTGTGAAGGCTAGTTTTTTGGGAATGAGATTAACATTTAAATCAATAGACTTTGAGTAAAACAGATTGCCCTCCATACGGTGGGTGGGCCTCACCCAATCAGTTGCAAGCTGGGCTAGAACAGAAACTGATCTCCCCTGAGTAAGAAGGGATTCTGCCACCAAATGGCCTTTGGACTTGAGCTGGGACTCTTCCGCATGTCTCCAGCCTGATGGAGATTTTGGACTTGCCAGCCTCCGTAAGCACATGAGCCAATTCCTTGAAATAAATCTGTGTATTCACATGGGATTCCCAGGTGGTGGTAGAGGTGAAGAACCCAGGTACTAATGCAGGAGACATAACAGACAGGTTTGATGCCTGGGTCAGGAAGAAATCCCTTGAGGAAAGGCATGGCAACCCACTCCAGTATTTTTGCCTGGAGAATCCCATGGACAGAGGAGCCTGGCGGGCTACAGTCCATGGGGTCACAAACAGCTGGACACGACTGAAGTGACAGCAACCTGTGGGTTCTGTTTCTCTAGAGGACCCTCACTAAAACACACTGGGCTGAGCTGTGGCCCCTGCGAGTGTGGGTAAGAGGAGAAAGTCACCACCTGCAAATCAGACCTCCGGCCTGCAGCCATCTGCCACCACTCCTACCATCTCAGTTTCTCATTTTTTGCTTCCAGTGAATCATATGTCAAGCAGCTGGCTGGGATCAGAAGGAACAAGGCATTCTTTTCATGCTCAGACACAACCCTGTGGAATACTGGCCTTCTAGTAGCCTGAAGCAGATAGAGGGAAGGAGGGCCTCCTGGTGACATTCTCCAGCCTTGAGGAAAAAGAACATTCTGGTTGAATGAACTTAAGTTTGAATATAATCAGATTTCTCTCTATAGCAACAGTCTCACAACACAATCCTCGGCAGCTGCAAGCCATCTTCCAGTGAAACCCAGCTCACAGGCAGGCCAGAGAAGAAGCTGCCATCAGGGCCTGAGATAGCAGGACCGTGTGGGACGGAGGGTCAGAGCTACTCCTTGGCTTCGGACCTGAATGAAGTGGAAGTGAGCAGCGCTACCGTCTTTTGATTTGGGGGTTCACAAGTGTTCGTATAAACATACGCTTCCCCAATTCCCAGTTCTCCTGAAAGGTGATCAGATGGCCTGACCCACGGCAGAACTGATAGGTCTTCATCCCAGCCTGTGATTCGTGATAAAGCCTATAGTACTTTGTGTTCATACGGTGCCTTTTAACTCAGCACACGGTCTGTACTCATGGTCCCACCAGACAATGACGTAGCCTCTTGACTCCTAGGCTCCCCTCCTGCAGCCCTAAGCCCAGCTGCCTGCCCACCAAGGTTCAGGCTCCCGCCCCAAAATGTGAAGACACTCCTGGGAGGTGACTGCATCCTCCGACCCCTGCATCTAGCTGGGGTCATGTGAAGAGGTCTAGTCAAGGGATGGGGTGGACGTGTGCATGTCACTTTCTGGCTTGGTCTTCCATCCTGTCATGTACTCCTACCCCAGCTCGCCCATCCCATCTACTGGCTGGAGGGCGGTATGACTTGGCATGAGTGAGAAATTAACTTCTGCTACATGAAACCACTGTGATGCACGGGCTGATCTGTAAGAGCAGCTCACATTCTCCTAATGCAGGTTCCTATTCTATGAAGAAGAAAACAAAGCCTAAGGAGGAGGCTGACTCGGGCAGAGTCAAACAGCCAGCCAGGAGGGCCAAAGCCCAGGACTCAGGCCATCAGTGGGGACCCTCCCTCTACAAACTACCACATTTCTTTGCCAAACCACAGTGCAGTCAAATGCTATCTTTACTGACCATCTCACTATCATTGACACCTAATTCAGTGTTTCCCAGGTAAGTCAATGAAAAATAATTAATTCCCCCTTATACTTGCCAAATCATCACTTTTTTTTTCCAAGACACAATTTACATACTATATTCCTATTTAAAGTACAGGTCTGTGGGTTTTAGAATGTGTGCAGAGTTGTGTAAATGTTGCCACAATCTAATTTCAGAACACTTGCTTCAAAAGAAATCCCATACTCATTAGAATGGTAATGAGTGGTAAAGAATCGCCTGCCAATGCAGGAGATGTAAGCTCAGTCCCCGGGTCAGGAAGATTCTCTAGAGAAGGAAAGGCAACCCACTCCAGTATTCTTGCCTGGGAAATCCTATGGACAGAGGAGGCTAGCGTACTACATTCCATGGGGCTGCAAAAGAGTCGGACAAAACTTAGCAACCAAACAACTACTACTACCAAACTCCCCACCTTCCTCTCCAGCCTCAGGCAAACTTTAATCTACTCTCTACCTCCCTTAATTTGAGACATTTCACATAAATGGAGTCTTATATTTGTGACTTTTAAGACTTAGCAAGTCTTATATTTGTGACTTGCTTCTTTGGCTTAGTATAATGTTTTTGAGGTTCATTCATGTTACAGCATGAATCAGGGCTTCATTCCTTTTTCACTGCTGAATAATATTCCATAGCACAGATATACACCATTTCGTTTATCCATTCCACGTTGATGGACAGTTGGCTTGTTTCCAGTGTTTGAATAATTCTGCAATGCTGCTATGAACATCCGTGTACAAGTTTCTGTGTGGATGGATGTCTTCATTTATCTTGGATATACAGCTATGAGTGGAATCGCTGGATTATATAGTAACTGATATTTTGAGGGATTGCCAGATGCTTTCTAAAGCAGCTGCCCCATCCCCTACATTCCCACAGCAGCGTATAAAGGTTCTAGTTTTTTCACATTCTTGTCAACACTTGTTATTGTCTGTCTTACTGGTTTAAGCCGTCTAGTGCTTGTGAAGTGGTATTTCACTGTGCTTTCTATTTCATTTCCCTAGGGACTAATGATGTCTATTCCAATTCTTTGCCTATTTTTAATTGGGTTGTTTGTCATTTTACTATTGACATACAAGTGTACATTTTGACGCAAGTCCCTTATCAGATATGTTGTTGCTGTTGTTTAGTAGCTAAATTATGTCTGACTCTTTTGAGACCCTGTGGACTGTAGCCCACCAGGCTACTCTGTCTACGGGATTTCCCAGGCAAGAATAGTGGAGTGGGTTGCCATCTCCTCCTCCAGGGGATCTTCCCAACACAGGGTTTGAACCCACATCTCCTGCATTGGCAGGCAAATTCTTTACCGCTGAGCCTTGGCTCATTACTAAATAAATAAGAGTCCACAAACTACAAGAGCATTCAAGAAAGGCTCCGAAAGGCTCAGTGGTGTTTGGGATGGATCAGTTACAATCACACACTCGGTGCGTCTATACACTCACAGCTGCATCCAGGGAATTTAATAATTTTGACTATCAGCCTGGGACAGGATGGATAACCGTGAGTGGACATTTGACCTGCGGTTCTACAAACACTGCCTCTGCTCTCACCTACCTGGTCTCTACTCTGACTACACACCTTAGGTCAACAATAATACCAACAGCTACAAAGCTCTGTTCGCCAGAGCCAGCCTGACAATTAGTGACTGCGTAGCCCTTTCAAAGGCTTTCTACGGAGCCATCTTCCATCCAGTCCAGCCTGCACTCAAGACTCTCACTCTGAACCCAGCTCAGCTGACCAGTCTTGAACCTTTCCCCTACTTTGGTTGATAAATAAAACACAGATTCTTTGCCCATGTGGTTCAACAGTTGTTTTACTTCTTTTTCTCTCTGTGTGTGTTTGTGGCAGAGAAAGACAAGGAAGAGTTTTGCCCTGTTATCTTCTTAGGTTCAAGACCCGGGCTCTGGCTTGGCGATCAGTTTCACTCCATGCATGACTGCAGTCTTCCTATTTCCCAGTTATGGTCATTTCTCATCCCCGCATCTGCAGTGTAGTCCCCGCCCTCTGCTTTTGGCTCGAGCTTGCTTCCTCCTATAAATGCTTAGCTCTCAGAGCTCTGCACACACCCAGTCCCCTCTCCCTCCTCTGGTCTTTTCCTCCCCATTGCTCTGCTTGGAAACGCTTATGTTGTTTTTTTTTCCTCTCCTCCCTGCCCGCCCATCAGACCCACACTGCACTAACCACACCTTTTAAGCTTCCCAAGGCTACGTGGCATCTTGGACACTGAAATCAGCCAGTATTTTAATTGCCACCCCTGCCCATGCTTGGCAGGCACGGGCCGTGATTAGCTGTCATCATGCCATCACATGGTCAGCAAACATACCCCCTGGGGAGCTGCCTGCATTTCTGTTCGGCAGCGGCTGCCACATGCCATTTCCTGTCGGTTCCTGGACACCAGGGCACATGGCCCTGGTCACTGGTTAGGAGGGAAGCGTGTCCTGAGCCCCAGGGAGCTGGTCCCAGCATGCTGCCTCGGAAGGACGCCTCCAAACCTGTGACTACCGGTGGGGGAGCCCCTGACTGGGTGTGTCTCACAGTATTTGTATAAGACAGTCACTTATTCATTCAACAAACAATCACCGACCCCTCCTATGGGCCAGACAGTGCTCCAAGCCCTGGGGAAACAGCCTAAGTGGATATCTTGCAAATGATGCCAACAAAAGCCCCAGATGCATGACACCTGCAAGTCTGATATGGAGAGGTTAACAACCAAGGGAATAAATACACAAAATGCCTAGTCTATTAGCAGGGTAAAAGGGCCAAAGAGAAAAATAAAACACAAAAGGGGAAGGGAGAAGGAGTCTGTGAGTGAAATAGGTGAAAAGTGGTGGTATTTTAATTCTTCCAATTAAAATTTCAATCAGTAGTCCTCACTCTGGCACAATTCTGACCCCAGGGGACATTTGGCAATTCCTAGATTTTGATCATCACAATTTGGGGGAGGGTGCCACAGGCATCTGGCAGGCAGAGACCAGGGAGGATGTTAAACCTCCTCTGATGCACAGCACGGCCCCTCATGACATAAAGTGATCCGTTCCAAGATCTCCCAAGTGCTGAGTTCCAGAAACCCTGGCTAGGGAAGGCTTGCGGAAAAGGTGACATCTCAGTTCAGACCTGAGGGCAACAGAGGGTAGCAAATGTATGTGATCACACACACACCCGCATGCATACGCACACATTGGTGCACACGGATTCTGACAAAGGCTGGGCATGTAGTATCTTTTCGGTGAGATCCATCACTGTTATTCCTGTATCAAGGTCAGTACCGCAGACACCTGGGGGATGTTGACGACACAGGGAAATAAAGGCAGGACTAAGAAGGCGCTCATTGAGGGAGGTGGAAAGACGGATGGAAGCAGACGGAAGCAGTGTGGCGAATGCCAGGGAGCTCGTGCCAGGGGCCAGGCTGTGGCTGGAGGGGCAGGGAAGGTGGTGAGCGGGGCTGGAGTGGACTGACCCCTCTAAACCCTTGCAGAATGGCCAAATCTCACAGAGACCCAGATGCAGAGAACAAACCTACAGACAATAAGGCGGGGAAGGGAGGAGTGGGAAGAACTGGGAGGCTGGAACTGACAGATATACTCTCCTGCGTAGAAAACAGATAACTAATGAGAACGTACTCTACAACACAGGAACTCTCAATGCTCTGTAGTGACCTAAATCGGAAGGAAATCCAGAGGGGGTATTGGAACGTGCATAGCAGATTCACTTTGCTGTACAGCAGAAACTAACACAACGGGGTAAAGCGTCTACTCCATTAAAAATAACAACAACAATAATAATGAAAAGGATTCTCACATCTCTGCCTTAAAGCACCTCTAATTAGAAGAGACCTGGAAGACAGAGCAACCAGGTGCAGCGGGAGCCCCTGTTTGGATCCCAGCTTGAACAACAATGGCAGAAGGCAAAACTGAAGTCATCACGGAGACAGTTAGGGAAATCTCAGTGCTGGTGGTGTTCGACGATATTAAAAGGATTTTGTTTGACTTGTTAGGTGTGATGATGTTGCCATTCTATGGTTTAAAAATGTTTCTTTTGGAGTTCTCGACTAAAACATCTGTGGATAAAATGATCTGAGGTCTGGGATTTGCTTCAAAACAATCAGGGCCGGTGGGGGGAGGCGGGCTCGGGGCACAGGGTGACACACGGGAGGTCGCAGCTGGATTAGTGCTGAAGCTAAAGGGCGAAGGGTGCACTTCCTATTCTTTCTACTTTGGTGAATGCTTGAAATACTCTATAATCACATTTTTTTTAATTAATAGGAATTAAAATATATGGTGGGCTTCCCAGGTGGTGCCAGTGGTAAAGAAACTGCCTGCCAATTCAGGAGACATAAGAGACTTGAGGGAAAAGGTTTGGGGAATCAATTTCGTCATCCCCTCCCGGTAGGCAGACGTGGGTGCGGGAGCCTATCCTGGGGTCCTGAACTGGTGCTTCCTGGTGCCGTGAGCACAGGGGGAGAAGGGAGGGTCTCGTCACGTGCCCCTGCTGCCGGGACCCCCTTCACTAATTTCCTGGATGAGTGAGGCCTTAATAAGAGGCCGGCATTTTGGATAGACCATCTCAAGGTGCTCTCAGAATAAAGTGGAGCTTGTATGTGCCAAGAAGCCTTTGCCAGGGACCCACTCCCAGTCCCAGGCCACCAAGAGCATCTTACGGATGGGGACCTGGTCCAGGTCAAAGATGAAGAATCAAGCGTAGATGTCAGACTTCTGATTAACTGACACACTGGAGATGCAAACAAATGAGGACCAGAAGTCTTGGATGCGAGTTCATGTCCCACCTGCAACCTCACTGAATCAATTCAAAGAACAGCATTTAGAGAGGTCATCAGGACAAAGCTATCCCAAGTTACACAAGTCCTAGATAACCAAAGCTTATCTTCTGACGATCCGAACTTCTCTTGACGGAAATTTTGGTGAGCTCAATAATTTTCCTTCTGGTGTTTCAAATAGAAAGTAACAGTCACTTGGGTTCAGCAGTTCAGGGCAGTGCTTAGAGATTAGCTGGGCTAGTCAAGAACAGAAGAGAAATAGGAAATGAAAACATGAAATGGAAAGATGAGTGCAAAGCACAGAGAATCAGGTGGCGGTCAGGGACTCCCGCAAATCCAGACTAATCAATCAGTGAGGAATTTTTCATTCATTCAACAAACTATGAATATTAACTCTGCACCCGGCACTGTGTTAGACACAAGAACTCACAGGATGAAAACTCAGCATCCCCGCCCTCCAGGAGCTCACGGTCTAAAAGCAAGGAAGTCCAAGCTACCATCTCTGGCAGCAGTAAGCTCCTCATTCCCTTGACTGGGCGAAAATCAAGGAAGGTTCCCAGAGGAGGTGATGTCTGGAGAAGCTAAGCTTTAAAGGCTACATAGGTGCTCTCCCAGACAGTGCTCTGGGTCAGTCTGAAATTGCCAGCATCAGGAGACTTCTGGATGCAGCAATCTCTTGGCCTGGCAAAGGCAAAGCAGTCTCTCTGCTCAGAGATGCTCCATTAGGCCCCGGGGAAATCAGTAACAGGTATTTCATGCTCACAGACAAGTAAACTACTACACAGGACCAGAATTAAGTCTATACTGGGAAACGCTTGTGAGACTTCTTGGAATCTGCTATGGCAGCATATGTTGGCTTGAAATTAAGATGGCCCTATTCAAAGCCATTCTTAGCTGAAATCTTCCTATCTGGACACTTGGAAGCAGGTTTTAGAAATTGTGACTTTCAACCCTCAATGATGGTTTGTGACAACATGATGTTTCCTTGCACAGAAACGGGCTACTCCAACACTGAGAGATGGAAGTAGACAGGGGAGCAGGTGTGGGTGTGTTTCTCCATCCCTTGATCCACCAGAGAACTCTCCACTTTTATCTGCAATGGGCCACACCCTCTGGATGTGGTTGTGTCTCTGGTCAAGGGTAGTAATTTTCCTCAGAGCAGCAGCTGCATGAGGAGGTGAGAATATGTGAATTGGGTTCTGAAGGGTGAATAGGAGTTCACCAGCCACAGTAGCCAGAGAGGAGAATGACCAGGGAACAGTGTGTACAAAACACCTGAGCAGTTTGGTTTTGCAGGAGCAGAGGATGGGCAGAAGGCAAGTGCCAGATGTTGAATGGTCTTTGCTGTGCTAAGATCTGGATTTCAACACAACTATGGGAGATGGCCAAATCAGATTTAAGAATATCACTCTGGCGGCCTATGGAGAGGAGGATGGGACAGGAAGCAAGAACAAGTCAAGAAGGCATTTAGGAAGTTGTCTCAGTCCAGGCCCAAGTGATGGGAGCTTGGACAAGAGCAGGAACTGGTCACACTTTAAGCGGCTTCTTAGGCCGCTGCACTTTGCTTCCAAGGCCTTCCCGGAATCCCAGTCCCCGCCTTAGCCGGTCCCTGCACCTCCCCTCCGACACGCCTCTCCTGCGAATCTGCGGAAGCAGCGAGAAGTGATTCTGACGAGCTGACTGCGCAAAGCAGCACGGATCTGAGCATCACGTCTGTGTCTACATGAATAAATAAAAACTTCTCGGCTCACGTCGGTCCTTTGCCCACAAACCCTGGGTCTGATAGCAGCATCTCTCCCAGCTCAGCCCTGTGGTCAGTCTCCACCAAAGCCCAGTGCCTCACACAAACCAGAGGGCCGGGTGTGCGGGGCCTGCCTCAACCTGCCGGCCTCCTCAGCACAGGTCTGGGGCCCGGAGAATCTCAGGGGAGCCAGGTGACTCAGCCGGCAGTAACTGGATCCATAATTTCCAATGATTCCAAGAGTGAGAGGAGGGTCTGTGAGTTTCCCTTCCCGGAGTGCTGGGGTTGCCAACCCTGCCTGGCCCCATGCCTAGGGTCTCTGATATAGCAGCCTGGGGTGGGGCCTGATAACCAGCATTTCTAATCCATCCCCAGGTGATGATGAAGCTGGCGCCCAGAAATCACACTTTAAGAACCTCTGCTCCAAGAGCTTAGCAGGTAAGATTTCCATAAACTAAACCTTCAACAGGACTCAGGCGCCCGAGAAGTTCTGGGATTCTGGGTCTTTGGTGGGATCCCATAGCTCACCACTCAAGACCAAAACCACCCATTCCCTTCTATCTCCATATCCTCCTGTGTTTTGAGGGGACAGAGGGGTTCCTGGCCAGCTCTCTGCAGTTTCCCTTCTCAATCAACCCCAAAACAATTAGTGAACATCAAGATTCTGTGTGCGTGCTTAAATGCCACTTACCAGTTTACAAAAGCATTTCCTGACCATTAGCTGGTGGGTCTTTTCAGTGTGTCTGACTCAAGGCAGGTTTGATGCCAATTTTGCAGCTCATAAAACAGCCTCAGGAAGGTAGTGACTAGCCTAAGATCTCACAGCTGAAGAACAGAGGGGCCTGAGAGAGGTCTCTAGCCTCGGCCTCTAAACCCTGTAGGATTTCAACATCACCATAGCAGCATCCCCACAGAAGTCCTGTATTCAAAGGCCTCACTCACACCAGATCCCCCACCTGGAGAGGACTAACCTGGGCAGCTACAGCCCAGAGTGGCCACAGGTATGACCTGGCCAGTTCTGGTGGCAAGGGAGCCCATGAAGGGCCCTGAATGAAGGCTGGGGATCAGAGGAGGCGTCTCGAAAGAGGTAAGATGAAGGGAAGTTAGGCAGAATGAGGCGGCAGGGCTGCAAAGAACAGTGCTCCAGCAGAGGGGACAGGAAATGCAAAGGATGAGAGGCAAGAGAGAGCGACGGAAACTCGAGAAGCCGGAGCACCGGTTCTCCCGGGTGACTAAGGGCGAGGCCGAAGGGACAGGTGGATTCTGTGCTTGGGGCTCTCACGAGGAACACGATGGAGTCTGGGCTCATCTTATCCATTATGGGCAGCAGTGTGAGTGAGTACTCTTTTGAAAGCTGTTTGGACACCTCTACAAAAATGAAACACGTCAAACCTTTCAATTTAGCAAGTCCACCTCTGAGTATAACCCAGAACTAGTGCTAAAATCCACCAAAAGGCATGCCCAAGAAATGTTCTTAATCATAGCATTCGTAGAAGCCCCACATCAGAAACAATCTAACTGTCCATCCACAAGAAAAAAGGAAAACAGTGCTGCTTTAACACAAAGAGATATTATGCAGACGTGAAGAAGAATGAATGACTGCTCCCTTCAACCTGAATGAGTCTCACAGACACAGATCAAGCGGAAGCCACACATGTACACATAGAATGAAGGCTGCATGATTCCATTTATATAAAGTTCAAGAACAAGGACTGCTCATCATGGTGAAAGGAATCAGAACAGAGGTTACTGCTGGAGGCTGGTGTTCACAGGGAAGGGGCACAGGGGGGAAGCTCCTGGGGTTCCACAAGCTCCTTTCTGTGATTCTGAGGAGTAGTTGCATAGATGGTGCACTTGTTAAAATTCACCCATTTGTAAACTGAAAGTTGGGCTTCCCAAGTGGCAAGGTGGCAAAGCATCCGCCTGCCGATGCAGAAGGCACAAGAGACGCAGGTTCAATCCCTGGGTCGGGAAGATACCCCGGAGGAGGAAATGGCAACCCACTCCAGTATTCTTGCCTGGAAAATTCCACATACAGAGCAGCCTGGTAGGCTACAGTCCATGGAGTCGCAAAAGAGTCAGACACAATTGAGCAACCGAGCACACACAAGCTGAAGAATTGAACAATCTGTACATCATATTGTATACATATTACACTCAATAAAAGAAACCTATTGAGTGATATTCTTACTGTATCCATATTACACCTTGATTTTTTTCCCCTACCAATAGGAGAAATTACAGAGAGAACGGCACTAAGTTAAAATCAGAGGGATGGATTTCTGCAGCAGTCAGACCCACGTATGGTTATTTAGAATCCTGACATGCAACCCTTGGGGTTTCCCAGGTGGCTCAGTGGTAAAGAATCTGCCTGTCAAGCAGGAGACATGGGTTCAGTCCATGGGTTGGGAAGATCCCCTGGAGAAGGAAATGGCAACCCACTCCAGAATTCTTGCCTGGGAAATTCCATAGACAGAGGAGCCGGGTGGGTTCCAGTCCATGGGGTAGCAAACAGTCGGATATGACTTAGCAACTAAACCACCACCACAGTTAGCATGCAATGCTGCGTTATTTTCCAGTGTGAAGCAGACTGATTCAGTAATGCACACATATATACATATGTCTACCTATACATATATATTTATATTCTTTTTCAGATTCTTTCTCATTATAGGTTATTACAAGATATTGAGTAGATTTCCCTGTGCTATCCAGCAGGTCCTTGTTGTTGACCTATTTTATAAACAGCAGTGTTAAATATTAATTCCTAACTCTTACTTTATCTCTTCCCCTATCCCATGTCCACTAAATTAAGGATCTGGATGTGGAGAGATCCTGGATGTTCTGGCTAGGCCCAGTGGAGTCACAAAGGTCCTTATGAGAGAGGGGCAGAGAAGGATTTGACAGAAGACGGAAGAGAAAGCCACTAACAGAGAATCAGCGACAGAAGATGAGACCCTGCTGGCTGTGAGGCTGGAGGAAGGGGCCACGAGCCAAGGAGCCCAGGTGGTTTCCAGAAGCAAGAAAAGGCAAAGAGACAGATTTTCTCCTGGAGTCTCTGGAAGGAATATCGTCCTGCTGGTCCCTGGAAGAGAGACCACATCACCTCCAGAACCACCAGATAATAAAGCTATGTTCTCCGATATTATATATTAATGCATACATGTAGAATCTAGAAAAATGATATAGATCTTAATTGACAAACAGACATAGAGAACAAACCTATGGACACCACAAGGGGAAGCGGGGCAGGGGGTGGGATGAACTGGGAGACTGGAATTGACACACGTACATTACTGAGTATAAAACAGATATCGAATAAGAACCTGCCGGACAGCACAGGAGATCCTACCCAGGGCCCTGCTGTGCTTCTGTGCTCTGCTCAGTCGTGTCCAACTCTTGGCAACCCCACGGACTGCAGCCCACCAAGCTCCTCTATGTGATTTTCCAGGCAAGAGTACCGCAGTGGGTCACCCTGTCCTACTCCAGGGGATCTTCCCGACCCAGGGACTGAATGCGCGTCTCCTGCATTGGCAGATTCTTCACCACTGTGCCACCTGGGAAGCCCAGACACGGCGCTCCACGGTGACCCAAATTGAAAGGAAATCCAAAAAGAGAGGGGATACGTGTAAACGTAGAGCTGGTTCCCTTTGCTGTACGGCAGAAACCAACAGAACAGTGTAGAGCAGCTAAAATAAGAATTAATGAAAAAATAAAGCCATGTTCTTTGAAACCAGGAAGTGTGGCAATTTGAGACAGCGTCCACAGGAAACTCACAAGCCTCCTTACGATGCTGTGAGGAGCTGAATGTCAGATCAGCTTTGCTGTTCTCTGAATTTCTCAACCTCACCCAGTGGAACAGCCGCGGGTGCCCCATCAACCCCAGTTGTGGGACGTCCCTGGAGGCCCAGTGGTGAAGACTTCGCCTTCCAATGTGGGGAACATGGGCTCAATCCCTGATTGAATGCCTTGCGGACAAAAAACCCAAAACATAAAATAGAAACGTCGTGGTAACAGATTCAATAAAGACTTGAAAAATGATCCACATTAAAAAAAAAAATTTAAAACAAAAACCCACACCAGTTGAATGAAGGGAGTATACAGAGGACGTTGAAAGAGCAGAGCTTGAAGGTAGACCTCAATAAGATCCTGGTTCTGTCCTTTCTCAGCTGGGTGAGCTGGGACAAGCTAACCCGAGTCTCACCTATAAAATGGGTGCTGTGTTATTCTGTCTGTTTCGTTTTGTCTGTATTGCTCAGATTCCAAGAGTTCACTGGCAGTTGGGGGGTGAGGGTGGGGTGGGGTGGGTGCTGGTGTTCAGTACAGGGCCAGTAAGTTTTAGCAGTCCAGGAATCACGATGCACAAAAGCCAGGATACAGAGGGCGTGCGTGCATCCCACGTGGTTGCGGAGCAGGTCACAGGAAAACACGGCTGGAAAGGGCCCAGTTCTCTGAAATGGTCATTGTGTTAGTTTAATTATTATTAATAGCCTCCGAGCTATCTGCTAGGCTCCGGCCTGACCAAGCTGTTGTGTTGAATTCTTCATTTCCAAAAGAACAGAACAACCGAAAAAGAAACCACCTTGGAACGGGTTTTAGCTGGCTGGAGCGGAACCGGGGACGTTTCCATGTCCCTGGCTACTGATGACAACATCCACGCACCAAGCGGCAGGCGTGGTGCCTCCAGACTGCCTGGGACTTGACTCACCCTCCAGGAAACCACCTGTTGGGACCGCCGCGTTCAATGGGAGCCCAGCTGCCTAGCAATGCTCTGTAAACAGATGCCTCCTCCCACCCACGCCAGTCTGCATCCTCCTGTTCCCACAGCTCCTGCCCTTCTGGGAGCTAATACCTCTGCTGCAGAGTACCGATGCCAACAGAACAAAACACACACACACACACGGAAACCAGACACCCTCATCCTGTCTGAAAATGCCCCTGGCCGGAGTGTCTGCCTCTTATCCCAGAGGTTCCTGGTTACAGGCATGGCTGGGGATGGTCACTTTTGCAAATAAACATTAACCGCCCATAATGCTGGTGAAGGGAAGGTGAGATTGGTCCTAGCAAAGGCATCGAAGGAATGTAAAGTGGTACTGCCCTCCCAAAAAAGTAATCAGGTCTTGCATTATCTGGAGCTCCAGAAAGAAATTCCTAAATCCAGCAACCCAATATGTTTACATCGCTTTAATTATCCTAAAGATCATCAGAAACCAGGAGAATGAATGAACGGACATAGAACTTCATCACAGCAGGATGTATCAAAAACAGTGAAAAGCTGGAGGAGCCCTGAATGGTAAACAGCGGTTAAAAAGTCATAGGGAGAAGTCTCATGCAGCCACGGAAATGGTGTTTATCCAGCTTTTAAGACGTGGGAAAATTCTGAGATCCTAATACAAGATGAAAAGGAGCAGGGTTCAACATTGTGTCTGTGTGTGCTAAATCACTTCAGTCGTGTCTGACTATCTGTCGACGCTATGGGCCATAGCCCGCCAGGCTCCTCTGTCCATGGGATTCTCCAGGCAAGAATACTGGAGGGGGTTGCCATGCCCTCTTCCAGGGCATCTTCCTGACTCAGGGATTGAACCCACATCTCTTGCATTGGCAGGAGGGTTCTTTACCACTAGTGCCACCTGATAAGCACACAAAATTGTGTACAGGATTGACCAAAGGACGACAAGCATTTATTGAGCACTCACTGTGTGCCTTACTATGAGAATCCCAAGGACAGAGGAGCCTGGCAAGCTGCAGTCCATAGGGTCGCAGAGTCAGACACGACTGAAGCAACTCAGCAGTACTGTGTGCCTGGCACTGGGCTGGAGCTCAACATGTGTTTATACGACATCATTTAGCCTCACTGCAACTCTCCAAAGAATGTTCCACCTTAGGCCCATTTCACAGACTAAGGGACTGAGACTTGGGGAGAAATCTTTAGTTCAATTATTCCTTGGCCTGGAGGTGATGACACTGTAACCAGAATGCCGGTCCAAATGACTGTATGTTAAACCATTTATCCTCAAACCATCAATATATTTAAGGGGAAAAAAAGCCGGAAAAGCAGATGTATTGAAATATTAACTGCAGTCATTTCTGCGTGGTGCCATTTGAAATGGTTTTTATCTTCTTTATAGTTTGGGTATTTTCCAAATTTTATACAGTGGACATGTGCTACTTTTAAACCTAGAAACTCTGCTATTTTTAAAGGCCTCCAGAGATGTCATAATGTCCCCTAGAATGGCTTAAATAACAATGACACAAAGACCAGTAATGAGAGATCTGCCCTCCCAGGACTGACTCCCCTTGCCCCCACCTTGGAACAGGCAAAAGCCGTACTGTCTTACCCATTGATTTTCCTTCCCAGGAGATGCCCTTGACTTTGAAGAGCTTCAAGTCAGAAGCCTGACAACAGCGCTTCCCTTCTACAGTCCGGGGGCAGAGGGGAGCCCTCTGGTTTCACCCACTCTCCAGGTTCCCAGGCCAGTGATGGAGGTGGGGGTGTGGGGAGGACTCCATTTGCACCCCCGACCCTGCAAAAACACCAGCTTTCCCAGGAGCCAGGATTTGCTGGGAGCAAGAGAAAAATCATGGAGGATTAGCACAGACAAGCTTGGGAGGGCAAGATAAGGCTCGGAAGGTCAGGCCTGTGAGAGCTCAGGATGGATGCCTATGGGGGCGTGGGGACCGGAGGCCCTGAGTCTGTGCCTCTCCAAGGTCACAGCTAATTCAATCCCAGCACACCCAACCAGCCGTCAGAGGTGATCAGATGGAGGCAACTAAGTACCAGGAAGAAAAAATCTACAAGTGACACAGAGCAGAAGGAATTTTACACGCAGCCTTCCCTGGTGGCTCAGAAGGCAAAGGATCTGCCTGCAATCTAAGAGATCCAGGTCCAGTCCCTGGGTGGGAAAGACCCCCCAGAGAAGGGAATGGTAACCCACTCCAGTATTCATGCCTGGAAAATCCCATGGACAGAGGAGCCAGGTGGGCCACAGTCCATGGGGTCGCAAAAGAGTCGGACACGACTGAGCAACTAACACTTTTCATTTTTTGTTCGTGACTGTGAGAACAAATAAAAATGTATTTGGGAAAGGATTAGAAATGAAAAAAAAAATTTTTTAACGACACTAATTATATCAGAGTGAATGGGCCTGAATGTACTTTCCTTTCTTTCCCCCTCTGCCTTCTAAGCTTTCCCTAATTTATTTTGAAATCAAATCAAATAAACAGATATTTTTTGAAACTCTCCTGGGAAGTCCGCCAGGCTCCGGTCTGCACCGCTCCCTTTGGCCCATGCCCAGGAGAGGTTTGGAACTGGCTCTGTGTCAGGGGCAGCAGGGAAGGGCAGAACCATGCTGGTGCACCGCCCCCAGGAAGCCCTCTCTCGTTCATGAAATGAAAAAAGACATTCATGGCAACAACACATCCCCAGGCGGAGTTGTCCCTGAAAGAGAATGACAGCCTGGGCTCCTTCCTTCCCACATTGGGGCCATGAGACAAACCTGCGATCTCTAGAAACCAGGCCTAGACTTCCACATGGTAAGGAAGAAGGCAACATAAAGAAAGGAAGAGGGAAAAAACAAATCCCTCCCACTCGTCTCTCACTTAATGCTGCAGCCAAAGCTTGCTGAATGCCAGCAGGGAGGGTGCCAGTCCCCTGCCTGGCTGGGGGTGGGTGTGGGCTGCCAATGGAGGAAGTGGGAGAGGTCCACACCCTCACTGAGAACAGACCAATGGGATGCGGCGGCAGGGAGGGTGAAGGTGGGGGACTTGAGGTATGAAGTCTGGCCCTGAAGAGCTGCCCTACCGCCCCAGGCAACCACCCCCCACCACCCAACCAACTCACTACACCCCAAGCAGCCAGGACGGCAGGGCAGCCCGCCTGCTGAAGGACCTGCAATGAATGGGTAGGGCGCATTCTTCCATCTAGAGGTATTTACTAAGCATCTACTATATGCCAGCCACTGAATGAGGCCACAGTGATGAGCAAGATGCCTGGGTCCTGCTTGCCAAGGGAAGACAGACATTAGTCTAGAAAACACAGCCAGCCATAGAATCACTAAGAGGGATTGTTGCAAGGATGAATGAAGAAAGTTAGGCTCTAAGAGATGGAACCCCAGGGTCCGTCGGGAAGGAGGTGGGCTGCCGTGCTTGTCGGGCATGCCCCTTGCACATAGTCGGTGCTCAGGGACCCACACCCACTGGCATCTGGGTGGAAGGATGAGGTGGAGCAGAAAGACCTGGGAGACAGACCCACATCCACAATCCAGCTCCCTCCCTCGCCTAGCCCTTCCCAGCAGCTCCATCCTGGACAAGTGACTCTTGGTCTCAAATAACGTGCAGAAAGGACACATGTTAAAGCGCCGGGTTGAGGATCAGGATTAGGTCGTGATGTGTGTGGTGTGTGGTTTCCCCAGGCAGTGCCCTCCCTCCCCCTTCTCATGCCCATCTTGGAGACTGACCCTCCCCAGGCTGCAGCATTGGGCACCCCTATCCTCTAGCCACCTCCTGGCAGGACCAGGTGGGGATGGAGAGGGGTCTGATGATTCAGCCCCGGCACTCACGGGCTCCCCTGGTGGCTCAGATGGTAAAGGATCGGCCTGCAATGCGGGAGACCTGGGTTCAATCCCTGGATTGGGACGGTCCCCTGGAGAAGGGAATGGCAACCCACTCCAGTATTCTTGCCTGGAGAATCCCATGGACAGAAGAGCCTGGTGGGCTACAGTCCATGGGGTCGCAAAGAATCGGATATGACTGAGCAACTTCCACTTCACTTCTTCTCATGCCAGTGTTTCATTCATTCTCCTTGACCCACAGTTCCTGCCAGGGACCCCTCACCAGGCTGTAAAGGGTGCTTTGCGCGGTGAGGAGGGGTGGTCCCCACAGCTCCACCCCGTCTCCTTGAGTCCCCAGGGCGGCATCTCCCTTGCCTGGGCCCTTCTCCCACCCCCACCCCTGTGAACAGCCCTTCAGCAAACCCTGCAGACTCTCCCCTGTGAGTTTCCTGCTGGGCTCCCAGCTGATAAGGCCTCAGGATAAGCTCAAGGCATTTGAGTGCTGATGACAGGGTGGAGGACATTGTCCCTCGGGAAAACGTGTTCAGGCTGCCAAGCCCACAAGCTGGCTAATCCCAGAGGTTGGTAGCCAGAAAGAGTAAGTGAGAGGCTGCAGACAAAAAACCAGTTCAGAGGTCAAAGCTCGCAGGCATTCAACAAACACCCCAGGCATTGTGCCAAGTGCTAAAGATAGCAGCATAAGAGACAGATTTTCCTCCTGGGGAATGGCCCAGCTGAGGGGACAGATGTGTAAACAAGTGACTGGTGTGCACAGAATAAGGGTGATGAGAGCCGAGACAGCAAAGAGCGGAACTGCCAGCCTGTACGGCCCTGATGTCAGGAGGGGCTTCAGAGACACTGGGTTGGGCCTCTTTGGATGTATAGAAGTTTGCTGGCTAACGGAGCACACAGGGCAGAGGGCAAAACAGGAGCAAAGACAAGGATATAAGACAGAGTTGTCATGTTGACCAAAGGACCAGGTCAGTCCACGTGACCGCTGGCCAGGTCAGAAGAGCCACACAAACCAATCCTACCCCAGGCCCTTTGCACTTGCAGCTTCCTCTGCCCGGAGTACTTTTCACTCCATCTTTGCAGAGTTGCTGCTGGTCATCACTCACCTCCTCAGAGGCTTCCCCTGACTGCAAAGAGTCTCCTGTATGAGCTTCGCCTGGCTGCTGTAAATCAACACAAACGCAGCGATATAAAACCACAGAAATTCATCTCAGAGTTCTAGAGGTCAAACCCTGAAAGGGGTCTCACTGAGCCAAAATCAAGGCGTTGTTCGGTCTGGAGATTCTAGGGGAAAATCCATTTTCCTTCTCCAGCTTTGAGAGGCCACCCACATTCCCTGGCTTGCGGTCTTCTTCCCTCTTCAAAGCCGGCAACAGCTGGTCAAGTCCTTCTCAAGCTGCCTCTCTCTGACTCTGACCTCTCGCCGCCCTCTTTCACTTGGAGGGACCCTTGTGAT
The DNA here is from genome assembly GCF_001704415.2 of Capra hircus. Classification (NCBI taxonomy): domain Eukaryota; kingdom Metazoa; phylum Chordata; class Mammalia; order Artiodactyla; family Bovidae; genus Capra; species Capra hircus. Next base: position 59,489,543 of record NC_030828.1, read on the forward strand.
TACCCTGAGCCCACTCGGATAATCCGGGATAATCTCTCACCTCAAGATCCTTCACTTAATTACATTTGCAAAGGCCTTTTTGTCCTGGGAAGGCACACATCTGCACGTTCCAGGAGTTAGAACGTGGGCCTCTCTGGGGACCAAAATTCTGGCTCCCACATCTCCTCCTTCCCCACCCATCACCCTCTGTCCCTAAAGCATCTTGATTTTCCGCCAGGCACTTCTTTTTTTAAAATAAGTTATTTATTTTTGGCTGCCCTGGGTCTTTGTTGCTTCATGCGGGCTTTCTCTAGTTGCAGCGAGCAGGGCCTACTCTCTAGTTGCGGGGCACGAGCTGCTCATTGCAGCGGCTTCTCTTGTTGCAAAGCACGGGTTCTAGGCGCACAGGCTTCAGCAGTTGCAGCACACAGGCTCAGTAGTTGTGGCTCACAGGCTTAGTTGCTCTGCAGCATGTGGGATCTGCCCAGGCCAGGGATCGAACCCGTGTGCCCTGCACTGGCGGGCAGATCCTTATCCACTGTACCACCAGGGATGTCCCCACCGGCACTTCTAACATCCAGATTTTGATTGCTTGTGCGCTTGTGTATGGCTCATCTCCCCCACTAGGACGTGAAGCTCGAGGGGAGTGAGGTCTAGCCTGTCCTGTCCACCTCGTGTTCCCAGCACTGAAAACAGTGTCTGGCACACAGGAGATGCCCAAACCAAGATGCGCTGGGAGGAGAGAGGGGGGCAGGCAAGTGAGGCCCACCTGTCAGTCAAGCCCTGGCAAGCCTCCCACCCTGTCCCTGCCCCTGGGATGCAGCGGTTTCCAAAGCTGGGCTCTTGACTCAGGTAGGTCACAGACACTGAGTCTGCAAAGCTTCCTTACGGAGCTGCCAAAGTTCAAGGGCTAGAAAGAGCAGTCACAGGAGGGCCAATGCAGGAGGGTTCACGGTGAGGCGGCGGGTGCCAAGGACAAGGTGGCAAAGGACCTAATGGAAGAGGGAGATGGAGGGGGAGAGCGATCCCAAGCATGGGGCTGGGAGGCCAGAGACCTGGACATCTGAAGACACAGGAGGAGCGGCCAGCCGCCTGCAGGAAGCATGGCCCAGGCCCCCGGCTTGCACTCTCCGCCCCCCGGGGAGGAGACTGCCGGCCCCGCTCTCTCAGCCCGAGCCTACTTTTTTTTTTTTGTACTGAATTCCACCAATTATGGAGAAGGCAATGGCAGCCCACTCCAGTATTCGTGCCTGGAAAATCCCACAGACAGAGGAGCCTGTTGGGCTGCAGTCCATGGGGTCGCTAACAGTCAGACACTATGGAGCAACTTCAATTTCACTTTTCACTTTCATGCATTGGAGAAAGAAATGGCAACCCATTCCAGTGTTCTTGCCTGGAGAATCCCAGGGACGGGGGAGCCTGGTGGGCTGCCGCCTATGACTGAAGTGACTTAGCAGCAGCAGCAGCAGCCACCAGTTATGTGGAAACGGCAGCCCACTCCAGTATTCTTGCCTAGAGAATCCTGTGGACAGAGGAGCCTGGTGGGCTGCTGTCCATAAAGTCACATAGAGTCAGACAAGACTCAAGAGACTTAGCATGCATGTATGCATGCATTGGAGGAGGAAATGGCAACTCACTCTGGTATTCTTGCCTGGAGAATCCCAGGGACAGAGGAGCCTGGTGTGCCCCCATCTAGGGGGTCGCACAGAGTTGGACATGACTGAAGCAACTTGGCAGTAGCAGCAGCAGCCACCAATTATGTAGCTGGCCCTGGGGACGGCTCATAGATACACAGAGTGTCTAAGAGATTTCTGAGGTAATCTAGCCCTGGGACAGTCAATTCTTCACTCATGTTAAGTCCTCTCAAACAGCATCACAGCAGACATTGCTAATCAAATCCAGCACGCCATTCCATGGAGCCAAGACTTGGCCCTATCCCTTACCTCTGTGTGTGTGTGCGTGTGCGTGTGTGTGCGTGTGTGTGTCTGTTGTGTTTTACTTACTCAGTTGTGTCTGACTCTTTGCGACCCCATGGACCGCAGCCCTCCAGGCCCCTCTGTCCATGGGATGCTCCAGGCAAGAATACAGGAGTGGGTTGCCATGCCCTCCTCCAGGGGGATCTTCCCAAGATTGAACCCAAGGATTGAACTCCGGTCTCCTACATTGCAGGCGGATTCTTTACCATCTGAGCCACCCAAGAAACCCATCCCTTATCCAGGCAGGCACAACTGACAGACCTCACAGCAGCATACAACCCTGTATTTTCTGGGTCAGGAAACAGGCCCAGGAGAGAATGACCCGCTGACAAGTGAGCAGAGTAGGTGTCTCCACTCTCTGGCTGCAAATGTCTTAGGTTATCCAGGCAGCCTTTGTCAGTGAACTCTGAAAGTAAACTGCTGTAAAGCCAACATTCCTTTTGTAATGTGAATTACTGATGAGTTTTCATACATTCCCCTTTCACTGAGTGGGTTAAAATGGAGACAGAAACTCTAGTTGGGTGGAAGTGTCTGTGAGAAGGCAGGTCTTGGGGCAGGGCTCAGAAAAAGGTTTGTCTCCCATGTACCAGGCAGAATGCTGGAAGCTCATCCTTCAAAACCTTTGTTTATCTTATTAGTCAAAACTTAAAACATATTGTTTGTAGAAAAATTAGGGAGCACATAAGTGAAAAAGGAAAGTGTCAGATACCCACTGGTCCAGCACACAGAGAGGGCCGCTGTGAATGGCCTGTGGTTCATCTCGGGCCTTTATTTTGTTTTTTTTTAATTAAAATTTTTTTAATAAAGAATGTTTTTTGTTTACTTGTTTACAATTTATTTATGTATTTGGTTGCATAGCATATGATCTTAGTTTCCCAACCAGGGATCAAACCCACACCCACTGCAGTGGAGGCGCAGAGTCTAAGTCACCAGACCACCAGGGAAGCTCCCATCCTCGGGCTTTCAAATGCAGCAAACTGCTCCTCCCCTGCTGTCTCTACGGGAGGGAACTGCAGAGAAAAGGCACTGAAGGCCATGTGACCAGACTGTCCTTGATGTGGCTATGTGGGGGCTTGGGGGCCCCTCTTCCCACCTTGATGTCCTGGCTGACCACCTGGAGGCAGGGGCCTGTTCAGAGGAAGGATAAGGGTCTGGCTCTGGAACCAAGGAAATGGGCACTGTGGATCCTGACACATCAGGGGGCTTGTCCACAGAGCAGATCCCCAGTTGGGCGCAGAGGAGGTCACAGAGCAGGGGAGGGCCACGGCCAGCTGGGTCCAGATGAGGACAGGCCCCTGCCAAGAAGTGCCAGGTGCCTCCTGAGGGCCTATGGCCTGCCTTCTCACCCAGGCTTAGTGTAGGGCCCAAGATATGGGGGGAGAAATACATCAGAAACTCAGACGGGTCACACAGCCAGCAAGTGGCGGGGCTGGGATACACATGACCTAGTAAACAAGTCTGGATGACACGCCTCCACATGCAGGAATCATGACGACCAGCAGCTCAGTGGGAAATGGAGTACAGTGCCATGACCTCATCTAGCCCACCCCGACGGCACAGCCCCTCACTCCATCACTGCCACCTTCTCCCCCTGTCTGAGATGCCCTCCACCCTCCACCTACACCACCTCTCTACTCAGCTGCTTCCAAGGGGGACATCGTTCTTGGGGGTCCCATGTAATGCGCCTGCTCACCCTGCCCCACTGTCCCGCCCTGCTGTGCAGTCGGTCCCGGCACAAAGCCGTGGGCAACCACGACACACCTCGGGACCCCATCCCGCACTGGCCTGAGCGCAAATGCCCCACCGTTCACTGGCCATGTGACTTCACACAAGTCCCTGGGCCTTTCAGTGCTGCCGGCTTCCCCTCTGCCCAACGGGGGATGTCAAGAGCATCCTTGAGCAGAGTGCGCCCGCTACAGGGTAAGTTAGCGGAGACACTAGTAGGTAGCAGCCTGGTCCCCAGGCCCTATCAGAGTTAACTGCGGAGTAAATCTGACTGGATGACTGACTCTGGTAACTGCGAAGTGTGTCCGCTCTTCATGTTGTTCTCCGCTGTGCCCTTTCAGCCCAGAAGTTAACAACCAGAGACCATTCACAGGAAACACAGTGGAAATAATAAAACTAGTCACCACAGGGAAACTGTGTCCCAAGGATTATATATACATTGTCTTGTCATGTAGCAGTTATGTGCCCATTTTATGGGGGGGGGGGAACTAAGACCTCAAGGGGTTAGAGATTGGTTCAATGCCTCACTACAAGTTCAGTTCAGTCGCTCAGTCATGTCCGACTCTTTGCGACCCCATGAATTGCAGCACGCCAGGCCTCCCTGTTCATCACCATCTCCCGGAGTTCACATGAGTTCAGACTCATGTCCATTGAGTCAGTGATGCCATCCAGCCATCTCATCCTCGGTCGTCCCTTTCTCCTACTGCCCCCAATCCCTCCCAGCATCAGAGTCTTTTCCAATGAGTCAACTCTTCGCATGAGGTGGCCAAAGTACTGGAGTTTCAGCTCCAGCATCATTCCCTCCAAAGAAATCCCAGGGTTGATCTCCTTCAGAATGGACTGGTTGGGTCTCCTTGCAGTCCAAGGGACTCTCAAGAGTCTTCTTCAACACCACACTTTAAACGCATCAATTCTTCAGCGCTCAGCCTTCTTCACAGTCCAACTCTCACATCCATACACGACCACAGGAAAAACCATAGCCTTGACTAGACGGACCTTAGTTGGCAAAGTAATGTCCCTGCTTTTGAATATGCTATCTAGGTTGGTCATAACTTTTCTTCCAAGGAGTAAGCGTCTTTTAATTTCATGGCTGCAGTCACCATCTGTGGTGATTTTGGAGCCCCCAAAAATAAAGTCTGACACTGTTAAGACAGCAAAACTGAGAGGCGTCGTAGAGACTATTGGTTGCTCCCCACCTCAAATACCCCTTCTCTCTTTCTTCCATAAAAATAGACTGCCTGTTCTTAAGTGGGCACCACAGACTTTTTCCCAGCCTCCTTTGCAGTAAATCATAACCATGTGACCACGTGCTGGCCAATGAGATGAAAGCAGAAACGCCAAGAGGCAGTTTCTTGAAACTTCCACTAACAAAGAGCTAGAATCCACCCCTTGACCCTTCTTTATTGCCCCTTCCTCCATCCTGCTGCCTGAAACACTAATGCAATGGCTGGCGTTCTAGCAGCCATCTTGGACTGTGAGGTCAAAGCTACCCTGGAAGATGGCAGTGGAATGGGCCAGAGGGAGCCTGGGTCACCAAGATATTTGTGGCAGATAGTTGCCTAACAGCTTTGGACTGCCCTCAAAGAAGCAAATATCTGTTTACAACACTGTTATCTGGGTTTTTCAGTAACTTACAGCCAAGCCTAATCAAGACAGATCCAGAGTCACCCCCAGGTCTATCTCTCTCTGAGGCAGAGAAAGCAAAGGCAGGCCAGGTAACATATTCCCAGGGAGGGCTCTGGGCTTGGTGCCTGTGGGGCCCAGAGTGGAAAGGTGCTGTCAGACTCCTCCCTGTGTCCCTCCCTGTGGGTCTCACTTTACTAGATGTGAAAGAAGTCTGTAAAGTCTCGTTTACAAGGTAAATCTATGCCCGGGGCTCAGTGGGGTTCTGTGGTTTTTACAAGAAAGAGATTTCAAAGATCAGCCCAGAAAGTGCTTACTTACACCAGTGGTCACAGGACCATAAAAGACCACTCTTATGCCATCCTGAATAAATGAGCACACCAGAATCAAGAAAAAAAAAAAAACAACCTGATACAGAGATTATCGGCTTGTCAGTGGTTTCTCACTCTGTCTCTTTTGGAAGTCAGATTTATTGACGTACAATTTACATAGAGTTAAATTTACCCTCTCGTGTACAATGTTCTAAGTTTCAGTGAATAAAATCATGGAGCCGGCACATTCAAGATATAGACTCTTCTATCACCCCACCCACCCACAAAGCTCCTCCGTGCCCCACAATAGCCAGTCTTCTTCCCCTGGTTCTTGGCCGCTGATAACCACAGGGCCATTTAAAAATTCTGATTTGGAGACCCAGGTATGTCACGTGTGCAGGAACTTTCTCCTTCTCAGCGTTGTTCCACTGTTCGCCAACTGAGGCACATTCGCATCATGTCCAGCTTTTGGCTCTTGGGATTAAAGCAGCTATAACTATTTTCACAGAGTTTCCCAAGTGGTATTAGTCGTGAAGAACCTGCCTGTCAGTGCAGGAGACGCAAGAGACGCAGGTTTGATCCCTGGGTTGGGAAGATCCCCTGGTGAAGGAAATGGCAACCCATTCCAGTATTCCTGCCTGGAGAATCCCATGGACAGAGGAGCCTGGCGGGCCACAGTGCATGGGGTGGCAAAGAGTTGGGCACGACTGAGCACACACATACACACTACACGCACACGTATTCCTCAAGGTGGGGAATTGCCGGGTCAAATAGAAAAACGTATATGTTTCACTTAAGAAACTACCAGGATTCCCTGGTCCAGTGGTTGAGAATTCACTTACAATGCTGGGGACTTGGGTTCGATCCCTCGTCTGGGAACCAAGATCCCACGTGCCTTGGAGCAAGTAAGCCTAAGCACTGTGACTACTAAACCCACGCCACAAGTAGAGTGTCTGCGCTGCAACGAAAGATCCTCTGTCCCACAACTAAGACCCGACACATCTAAATAAATAAATATGAAACAACAAAAAAAATAAGAAACAACCGAACTTTGCCAAAGCGGCTGTGCTATTTGGCATTCCCACCAGCAGGGGAGGAGCAGTCCAGCTGCTCCACAGCCAGGCCAGCCCTTGCAGAGAGAGGACCATGATCCAGGACAGTATTCTAGACAATCCTTCCAACTGCAAGGTCAATTTCCACCCAGACTCAGCCCACCTGACCACCCCTGCCGCACCTGCTTCCCAACTGGTTCCTGCCTGCAGCACCCCCTCTCCTACTTCTCCCCAAGTTTTGTGCCCCAGTGAACCACAAAGCATCTTGGGGAGCCTCGTTCTCTCTTGTCATTAGGGACAGAAAGATCTATCTGCCTGAGGGGGACCAGATGGATTCAGCTCGTCCCATCCCAGGTCACCCTTCGCTGCCTGACAAAGGCTCCCCTTTTAGCCACCACAGCCTTCTCTTGTGCCGTCTGCCACTCTTGGAGACCAACTGCATCAAGAAGACAAGAGACTGTTCAAGGGGCCACAGAGTCACCAGCCCAGGGACCTCAGGGAGGAAGGGGTCAGTCGTGCGAAAAGATGGTAACCTTAGTGACAGGAATGTGACTCCCCCTCAACGTGTCCAACTCTTTGCGACCCTATAGACTGTAGCCCCGCCAGGCTCCTCTCACCATCAAGGTTAACAAAGAGCCACATCATGTCTGACCGGCCATCGTTTTTCAGGGGCCCTATTCTGAGAATGGGCTTTCCCAGTGGCTCAGCAGTAATGGATCCGCCGGCAGTGCAGGAGAAGCAGGAGACCCAGGTTCGATCCCTGGGTCATGAAGATCCCCTGGAGGAGGGCATGGCAATCCACTCCAGTATTTTTTTACCTGGAGAAGCCCATGGACAGAGAAGCCTGGCGGGCTACAGTTCAGAGGGTCGCAAAGAGTCGGACGCGACTGAAGCAACTGAGCACGCATCCTGAGAATATATCACCCAAAGTGGAGATGCCTGCAGAGCGCAAGATGCTCAAGAAGGCAACTCTGCTTGGAGCGCAGCCTCACGCCTCCCAGGACGGAGCTGGTTCAATAAGTCCAGCCTGGGCTCTTGGTGGGACGTGGTGTGTCTATTCTCTGGGCACTGCTGGACCAGCCCACGGGGGCGGCTCAGACCAGACCCTCCCGCAAAGGGCTCGTGTCTGATGAAGGAGGGGACAAGTCATAGCAGAGTGACAACGAAGGGACAAAAGCTGAGACCCGATGCCAAGGGCAGAGGGGGCCTCACCCAGCACGGGGCACCAGGGCGGCCACCCAACAGCACGGAAGAAGGTGCTGGATCAGACAGGACAGAGAGCAGAAAAAAGCAGGACTCAAACAGGTAACTGATACAAGTGAGGAAAACACAAACTTATGTGAAAAAGACCAGGAGGTGTCACACAAAACTAACAGCGGCAGGTGTGACAGGACAGTGGCCCCAAATGTGATTGCCTGACTTTGACAACCTTGTGAAACCGAAACCAGTCATTGACACAGAAGATAACACAGCAGATTTATGCCACTGGGGTGGTGCCAAGTGCTTCGCATACATTGTCAGTAAATCAGGACTTGGTTTCCTCTAGGTACTTTGGGGAACAGAGCCCAGAAGGTCAGGGGGCTCATCCTGCAGCCCACGGCTTCAGTGGCATGTGAGGGCTCTGTTTCAGATAGCACAGTCCCCTCTCCTATACCTATCCCCTCATCACCACCATCTGTGCCCACCAGAATACCCCCACCAGCACCCTAATGACCCACTTTAACTCTTTAATCCTGGGGCTTCTAGATCTGAGCCCATGAAGCCCAAAGAGATGGACCAGAGTTGGGATCTATGGTCTCTGGAGACAGGATTCTTGGTGGGTACTTGACCCATTTGCTCAGTTCCCCGCATCAGATGCAAAGTCAAATCGAGACTCCATCCTGGCCTCCAGGGCACAGGGTGGGGCAACACCCTCCTCCCCCAACTCTTGACTCCTGGTCCAGCGGGGCAGGAGGCTCATTTGATTCTGCCGCATCCCATCACCAACAAATTTGCTAGAGAAATGAACACCTGTGACAGCAGGGACGATGCCAACCGCAACTGGACTCTGTTGCGAGGGTGACAAACATCAGCTGCAGACTGTGAGTTGGGGTGGGTGTGTGCTGAGCTCCTACTAGGTGCGGGGCTTTACAGACATTGTTTTATCAGAACAACCCTGTAAGGAGGACAAGATCCACCTCCACTTGATGGGTGAGGCATTTGAGACTCAGAAAGGTGAAACAACCTCTCCAGAGCAGCAGATGTTGCTGGAGCAGGTAAATTTCTTTCCCGCAATGGAGGCAGAAGTCAGGCAGGAGTCAAGGGTAAGAGCCCTCACTTGGAGAGTCAACCACAGAGTAAGGAAGTCAAACGGCTTGGGGCTCAAAGACCCCACAGAGGAAGAAGAGCAATACAAGCCTCCGAGTCTGCACATTTAAGCATGAAAAGGCCCTCCAGAATCATAGTCTACCCCAGTCCTGCCAAGTCAAGATATAGTGCAAGCCACACGTGTGAAGTTACAGTTTTTAGTAGCCATGTTGTAGAAAGTCCCATGAAACAGGTGAACTTCATTTTAATAGTATACTTTTTTTTAACCTACTATATCCAAAGTATCTTCATCTCAACATGAAAACAAAATATTGTCAAACTACTCATGTTTCACATTTCTCCAAAAGTCTTCACATCTCAGTCAGACACGCACTTGTAGGCACAGGTGACTAGTGGCTACCATAACAGGTAGTGTGAGTCTCACCCCTCAGTCTGCACTGAGGATACTAAGGTCCACAGAGGCGGCTGAATGAGGCCAGAGCCATGTTAACTGCAGTGCCCGACGCTATCTTGGCATGCGTGTGGCTTAGACGAACGAGCACAGGTTTTAGAGAAAGAAATACCCGAAGACAAATTCCAATCCGGCTGCTCTCCAGCTGTGTGACCATGAACCTCACTCTTGACCTCTCTGAGCCTCAATTTCCTACATGAAAAGTGAGGTAATTCCCCTCCTCATACAGTGGCAGTGAGAATCAAATATGAAATACCCAACAGAGTTCTTGGCACACTGTAGGCATTCAATATGGGGACATGACAGTTATATAGGTGGTGAATACACTGCCTTCATCATCCACATTTTCATCATCTCCAAGCCAGAAAAATGACGCTTGAAGGGAGCAGCCTCTCCCATCCTAGCAGGGGCAGATCTGCCTGACCTAGGACAGTGCAGGGAAAGGAAATGAGAGAGATGGGCATGGGAAGAGAGAACATGCCCACAGGACACCAGAACCACAGTGCCTGCTGTGCCCAAGGCACCACAACTCCAGGGACGAGAGCCAACCCGTGTTCTACCAACGGCAGGGCAGAGCTCCTCAGAGTTGAGCCTATTTGCCAATTTCTTTTCTTTTCTCTACACTGTGCAGCATGTAGGATCTTAGTTCTCTGACCAGGGCTCGAACCTGTGCCCCTACAGTGGAAACTCGAATTCTTAACCACTGGACCACCAAGGAAGTCCCAGAGCTGAGCCTATTTGCATGCAAGCAAATCACAGACCTTTTGGCCCCTGTGATAATAGCACAGCGCCCCAGTCTAGCGCTTCGCTGAATGGTAAAAATCCAGAAGCCCTGCCTCAACTCCAAAGACATGCCCACATTCGCCCAGAGCTCTGTGCATAACGCGTTCCAGATCGAATACAGCCCCCAAGGCCCCCTCCAGCCCCTCCAGTCGGTAGAGCCATGCACCTGCCTACCTCAGCCTGTGGGTGAGATGTCTCCTCTGCCTGGAATGTCGCTCTCCCCTTCCATCTGGCTAATTCCCACTTATCCTTCTCACATCAACTTAAAACGTCACCTCGTCTGAAAGTCCTTCCGCACCTGCCGCAGGCTTCCCTTGCTGGACGCTCTCATACCTGTCCACTATCACACTCGTCATTTATCCTGGTGGGACCCTGGGGACTGACTCCCTGCCGTGGACCAGAGATGAGGGCTGTCTCTCCCTGGCACCTGGGAGAGCACCTGGCATCAAGCAGATACTCAACAAGTACCTGTTGCAAGTCGTTGTGGCATGAAGTTCACTCAGGAACCAGAAGAATTCTGGTTGGTTTGATTTGGTGAGAAGAGGCAGTATTTTGGAAAATAAATAAAAGTTGGAGCATCTGCACCCGTGGCATTAAGCCACTTTCCGTGAATAGTCCAAAGGGTCGTGCATTGTTACATCACTTTTCTGGACACTTCCAAGAACTGGAGAGCACTCTGGTTATAATGGACACAATTCACAGAACAACTATTACATCAACTATTGATTTTCCAAGAGCCTCAAAGCTGGGGTGTCCTATCAAAGAGTCTTTTGAGTGAGGGGCACACGTAGTCACCACAGCTCCTCTGTGTCCGAGAGTGGAGATGGCTCTTTAGAAAAACACAACATTCCCCCTTTCATCTGCATACATGGTGCCCTGTTAGTTCTCAGATGGGTGGTAACACTCCCCCAAGTTCAGTTCAGTTCAGTTGCTTAGTCATGTCCAACTCTTTGTGACCCCATGGACTGCAGCACACCAGGCTTCCCTGTCCATTACCAACTCCCGGAGCTTGCTCAAATTCATATCCATTGAGTTGGTGATGCCATCCAACCATCTCATCCTCTGTCGTCCCCTTCTCCTCCTGCCTTCAACCTTTCCCAGCATGAGTTAGTTCTTCACATCAGCTGGCCAAAGTATGGGAGTTTCAGTTTCAGCATCAGTCCTTCCACAATGAATATTCAGGACTGACTTCTGTTAGGATTGACTGGTTTGATCTCCTTGCAGTCCAAGGGACTCTCAAGAGTCTTCTCCAACACCACAGTTCAAAAGCATCAATTCCCCCATGTAGAAGGAGATTTTGATCATCACATGATTAGCATTTTGTGGGTGCAACCAAGGATGCTAAATCTCCTGTAACACGTGGAACAACTCACCAAGGAAGACCATCTGCTCCAAAACCCAACAGCAACCCCCCAATACCGACACATTGTGGAATTCTGGCCAAAACCCAGCCCAGACCATGTCTCCAGGTGACACAGTGGCAAGGGGAAAAATGAGTCCAAAAATCACTTCACTATTCATGAGGATCCGCTAACACCCTCTGGACCCTTTTCCGACCCAGGCTGGACCAGTCTCCTTCTGAACACTCCAGCACATTCCTGCCTCTGCACCTTGGCTTGTACCAACCCTCTGCCTCACCACCTAACCATCCACAGTGCCCACCCAACACATGGTCCTGCTACGCGGCACCTTGCTGGATGGCTTGGCCCCCATCATCCTGCCCATCTCCAAGGGATTCCAGCCTCCAGCTAGACAACTCACTTAGTGCTTGCCTACTGCCCCATGGTCTCCACAATGTAATCACCGAGTACAGACACCAAATCTGACCTCAAGATACTAAGTGATGGATTCATTCATGGCTGTTCAGTTGAACCCCGACCAAAACATCGACCACCATATCAACACAACTCCTCTTTTTCTTAAAATAAAGAAGGAAACATTTATTCAAAGGTCCTGGTTAGTGGCAAGCACTCAGCATTCACAACTTCTTTGAATCCTCCAAACAACCCTGGGAGGGCCTTCCTGTGATCAAAGAGACGTTACAGGTGAAAGAGATCAAAACTCCACAGGAACACGTAATCTGGCTAATGTTCTACAGCTACAAAGCGAAGGAACTAAAACTCAAGTTCACTCCTGGCTTCCAACGCCTCATTCTGCCATGACCAGACAGGCTCTTCTTTCTCTGGTTTTGTTCATATTTATCAAATGTGCTTACTTGATAAGGGCTGCAGGACAAAGAGGCATGATTTCAAGGGTCCTGGGGGGTCATGTACTGCTCTGATCTTTACTGGACTCTCCAAAGAATGTTTCCCCTGTGCTCCTTCTCCACTGTAATCCGACCCACTCACAAATCTGGACAATCAAGTCAAGTCAGCCTGGCAGTGTCTGATGGAGGCTCAGGCAGGATAATCTTTAATCACGCCATGAAGAATAGCTTAACTTTCAAAGCCGAGCCCCAGCCAATTCTCCCCCAGGTAGCCTGTGGCTTTGGGCTTGGGAAGCTTTTATAAAAGCAGGCAGAGTTCCAACATCAAACAATGTAGAAACAAAACAACCTGTTCCTTCAGCAGTTTGGTTTTTCTCTTCCAAGGAACCAAGGCAACTCGTGGGTAGCAGAGGCAGCTGCTTTAAAACAAAAACAGCAAGACAAGCACATAAAGGTTAGCACAGGGGTCCAATTAAAACCCCACCTGCCAAGGTGAGAGGAGTTTTCAGCCCACTGATCAGGGTGCTGATGCCTGGGGGGACCTCGGTGGCAAGTCCAAGGGAGAAAGTCCTTCCGCCTGAACAGATGCAGCCTGTGCAGACCCCTGACTCCCTTGGGTCCCCAGCCCCAGGTATCCATCGTGTGTGGCTAGGAAAACAGCCATCAGGTGGGCATGCCCACCTCCCCCCGCCTCACCCCCCCCCCCCCCCGCACCGTTGACTTCCCCGAGGTCGCCTGGAAGGAGTATTCGGCAGTGGGCTCTGGAAAAGTCAAAAGGGAAGGGAACATCGCCAAGCAAGCATCTTCATGCTTGGAATCTTCTAGGCTAAGGTGAGTGCAGCACCTGCCTGCCAATTTCCTCCGAGGCTGTCCTGAGACTCTTGGAAAAGTGAGGGAGTGCCTTCTTGGAAAAAAAGGACAGACAGAACATGGACTCTAATCCAGTTCATCTGGAAATGCTATAAAACGTAGAGTAAAGGGATCTTGCCTGGTGGATGTATTGCATACAGAGAACAGAAACCCTCCAAGGATGGGAAGGACAGAAGGGGACACAGTGACAAATTCTGGTCAGGGAAAAGACTGACCTCTGATACCCGGTTCACCAAATTCAAGAAATCAAAGGGCAGGGGTGGTGGTGAACTGGGAGACTGGCATTGACATATACATGCTACTATGTATAAAACAGATGACTAACGAGAACCCACTGCACAGCGCGGGGAACTCTACTGAGTGCTCTGCGATGACCTAAATGGGAAGGAAATCAAAAAGAGAGGATGTGTATGTACAGCTGACTCGCTCTGCTGCACAGCGGAAGCTAACGCAACGTTGTAAAGCAACTGGACTCCAAGAAAAAATTTTTACGAAATCAAATGGCAGTGAGAAGGGACAAAAACCAATTCCATGTATAAGATGGACATCTCAAAGGCTCAGAAAAGAGTGCTGACAGGTACCTCTGGAAACAGGCTGGGGTTGAAGAACGCAAAAAGAGGATGAAAGGAAAGAACCAGGAGTGTCCTGGTATCCCCTCCCCACATCTAGCTGGGTGACTGTCCCTCCTCCACCAGGCATAAGACTGGACGTTTATTCTCTAAAAAGGGAAAGAGAGGTCTCAATGCAAATTGTACTCAAAACAGGCAGATTAAATGATTTTACACATATTGGATGCAGAGGACCACCCTGTCCTAAGCCTTCTTCCTCCTTTCAGCTCCCAGACCTCCAGCCCTTACCCCTAGCAGTCTGATTTTGACCCTCCAGACAGGAGACTGCAAGACCCTTCCATGAGGGGTCTGCTCAGACAGAAGGAAAGACTCAAACATAGTGGCATCGGGGTTCCCCACGACACAACCCACAGGGCACCCACCAGAGGAGTTCTGGTCGAGGAGCCCTGGCCCCTGTGCTCAGAGGACACTTTTTAGTCCCCAACTCTTAAATTTGAGAAGCCAACCAAGGACTGTGAATGAGTCAGCTAAAGAAAGAAGTTTCTAAAGTGAAAGCTCCAGATCAAACAAACACAGTAAACAGAGGGAGAAGCAGAAAGCACACACACGTGTCAGCACACCCAGTGTCCACGGTCAGCTCTCAACCCTTCACCTCTGGCCGTTCTTGTAATCACTGTAGCTCTTGAGACAGATACCAGGCTGATTATTCTCGTTTTACAGATGAGGCATTTGAAGAATGATGAGGTTAAATAACTCTCCCAAAGTCACAAACCGAAGAAGTGGCAGAAGTGAGATTCAAACCGGGCCGTATGGCTCTGTGCTTTCAACCACTACCTTTCAAAGCATCACCCCAGCCACCAACGGTCCATCGTTACAATTCTCAGTGGAAAAGAGAAGGCACTGAACTCCTCTTAAGAATAAGAAAGAACTCTAGCAAATTAAAAATGTGATAGATTATAAAATGTGGTGCATTAAATTGATGCAGTCTCACAGAAAGTAGAGCAAAAAGCAAAAGGGATGGAAAGCAGGAAACGATAAGAAAATTGGAAGATTCATTCAGGAGGACCAATATCCAAATAAAAGAAAGTTCTGGCAGATTAGAGAAAACCAAAGAGCAAAAACCATGATAGAATTCCAGAAAATGTCCTAGAACTGAAAGACATAATTCCAGATGGAAGGATCTCATAAAAGCTCGGCATGACAGAGGAAAAGAGGCCAGCACCAGGGACAAGTGACCTGGAAGTCTCAGGGAACTGGGGACTAAAAGAGGATTCTATCAACTTTCAGGGAGAACAAAAACAGGCCACACCAAGAATCAAAAAACTGCAACCCTGGAAGCCAGGAGACAGTGGGGCAAGGTTTTCAATAATTTGAAGGAAAATTATTTCCAACCTTGAATTTGATGCCCAGCTAATCTAGCAAATCAAGAATTAGAGGAACAGAAACCCAATTTTCCCACATGCAAATTCTCAGAAAATTTACCCCTCTGATCACTCTTTCTCAGGAAGGATGTGCTCCTATAGTCAACGGGCAAAGCCTTAGAGGCAGACAGGAAATGGTAGATCTGACCCAGGATAGAAGGGAGCCACAGGCAATGGTGACGAGACCTCTGGTGACAGCCAGGTCCCAGGTGTGGGGGAAATGAGTCCAGACGGGGGACAGGTCAGAGGATCCTGAAGTGCTGAAGAAGAGGAAACTGAAGGAATTTACCTGCTGCATCCAAACGATGTCAGGGACTCTCGAGAACACTAACCCAGTTTGAGGATAATTTAAACACATACGCCAACACCACCAGGCAACTCCAGGAAGTCAGAAAGCAGAGCAGGAACAGTGACTATAATTTACTTCATGACAAAGCTCTGAACTGCACCAGCCTAGTAGGATCACTGGTAACTTCAATTACCCATCTTACCAAAATTATGATGCCAATATATCGGAGAGTGAGGAAGACAGGAAAGACCTGTGGTTAAAAGAGGTATAAAGGAGACCTACCTCCTTCCTTTCCATAGTATGAAATCAGAGCCTGGAACCAAAATATCAAGATGAAGGAACACATGCATGTTATTTACAGACATGGAAGAAAAGAGCAAAACGATCAGCTGGGAGAATCGATGAGTGATCGCCTCTAGGAAAAGTGACAACAAGGGACACCACCGGTTTTGCATGTCAATCTTGGGGAACTCTACAGTCTCAGATGCCTTGCAAAGGGAGAGGGATTAGCAGACATGGATGAAGACGGGTGACATCACTGAATGTTCTCACAGCTAAGAGAAGTCGGCATTATCCCTCTTTCACCAAAAAGACAGTCAGGCCCAGACATCTACAGCTAGGCAATTTTAAAAGGTGGCTGAAGCCTAAACCTTAGTTTTGCCAGATCCCCAGAATCTATACTTTCCTTCTGAGTCTTCATTCATACATTCAACCAATATGAACTGAGCATACACTGAGCCTGGGACAGAAGGCGAGGCCCTGGGATAGAGCAGTAGATGAGACAGGTCCCAGTGCTTGACCCACTGAGCCTTCTGGTCTACCAAGGCAAACCAACAGTCAACAAGCCACAACTAATAACAAATCCAAGCCTGGAAGTGCCCACCCTGGGTGGTTACAGTTTATCAAGGGTAATGCTCATCTGGTTCCTGGCCTTCTCCTCTGCCAGCCCACCATCAGTCCCACAGCATCATGGCACCTTGTCCTCCCCAACCCCCTGCACAGGTGAGTCATCACATGCCACATCCTCGCACTTGCCCACAACACTTCGGGAACTCAACAGGCCATCAGCAGGCCTGCCAGTCTGCTGCCACCCAGGTCCAAGGCCTTCGGCTTTGATTTGGAAGGTATCACGTTTTGTTTTGTTTTAGATTAGAGTCAAGCTCAAAGGCCAGACCAGTTCTCCGAGGGAGAGCGCCACACACACAGTCCCTTGTGCAGACGGGCCTCAGCGGGCACTGACAGGCATGTAGCCCCAGTGTAAGGCTCAGACACCAGAGTGGGGAGGGTCAGTCACTCGGTCATGTCCAGCTCTCTGTGACCCCATGGACTGCAGCACACCAGGCTTCCCTGTCCTTTACTGTCTCCCAGAGCTGACTTAAATTCATGTCACTAGCTGCAGGACGGGGCAAGGTAGCCAAACTTCGCCGGGCCTCAGTGTCCACATCCGTAGAGTGGGGATACACCACCAACTTCAGAGGGTTCTGACTGTGCTTTATAATCTGCCGTGGCCACAATACAGCGCAGGGTGAGGCTGACAGGTTGATTTCCCATGGCTGCCTCTAGCCGCTTCAGCCATAATTCAAGGTTATAGGGATTTCATCTTGTCAACCTCTGAAAGGGGGTCTTTGTCCCGGCTCTTCTCAGAGGTGCCCCTGGGAACCACTAGTCAGGAACCATCAGTTGGGAATTCAGACTTGACTTTGTCACAGTGTGAGGAGCCTGGTGTGTATGTGACTTACAAAACAGCTGAGTCACCAAGCCCACTCTGATAAGAAGCAGTACCCAAGGCTGGCTGACGGCTGGCCAAACAGCCTGTAGCCTGGCCGTTTTCTTCCTGGGTTCCAAATCAACTGCTCTCTCTATAGCCAGCCTTGACCCAGGGCTCACCAAGTCTTCCCCCTTCCGCCAAATCCAAGTCCCATCAGTCTCCCCTATTAACATCCCCTCCCCTCAACTTACTCCATCTGCCCAGACTTGGTTCTATTTCTTGGTTCTACCACTTACTAGCTCAGTAGACCTTGGCATTCATGATGTTCTTGCTCAGCCTTAGTTTGGGGGTGATAGCTAATAATGCCCATCACACGGGTTATTTGGAAGATGAGGTTCAGGGTTCAGCAAGGAGTCGACCCTCCATCCCCATACTCCCCATAATCACAACATCAAAGCCCCGTGTATCCCTGACTTGACTGATTTTTATACAGCCTGTACTCTACATTATACATTTTTACAACATCGATGCCCAAAAGCATCATTAGTCACTCAAGCTGGGTCTCAGCTAAATCAGCCTGACAAGGACGGGAACAAGCTACAACACAGGGGAGCCTTTGAGCTACACTGCCATCCTCATTGTCCTGCATGTTTGGGGAATTCCTGGAACATCCGATTGCAATTCCTCCTTGTTTTATAAACATAAGCAGGAATAGAAAACAATAAAAGTGTCATTATCAGTGAGCACTACTGGTTTCATAAACTTAACTGTGGAGCCGATGGAACCAGAGCAAAGCAGGTTATGGGGTGACCTTCAAGTAAGCAGAGAGGGGAAGTTCAGGGACATAAATGAGATAACAGAAATACAGCATGATGTCATTCAACCATGCTTAAACAGTGAAGAGTGATTAGGGCTTTCCTTCCCTTCTCTGGGAATTTGGGTTCCTCATAATTGTATGTTTATGTTTGAACTTTTAAAGCTCGATGTAAAGTTGCCAAAAATCACGAACTGCATATAAGCCAATCCTCTAATGATGCTCTCAGGTTTTCTAAATAGACTTTGATATTTCCCATGAAATAGAAGAGTGTTTATTCAGAATATCCAAGACTTGACTCACTCGGGGTTATCAGCATTTCCGGAGTTTGTGTATCTCAACTCTAAAGGAACACAAGGATTAGAATGGAGACACTATGGTGTCAAAGCATGTTGAATCGCAGGGTCCACATAACCAGGGGGTACCTAGAGGCTGCTGTGACGTCACCCTCTTCCTACCTCACCACGCACGTTGCCAGGGCCACCCCGGAGCATCGTCCCCCGGTCATTCACAGCCCTGCGTGCATCTCGGATCGCACCACTATGCACGCGGACCTCTGGGCAAAGAGTCTCTGCAGGCCTAGGCAGGCCCCCCTCTCCTGTCCCCTTAGGTCCTGCCCTGCTGCCCTTGGCCAGGCAGCCTGCCCACCAGATTCCACAGCCGAGGGGGGCCAGCCTTGTGACTAGAGCCCAGGCCTCTGCGCTCAGCACCACCACCCTGGGTGTCCATCACACTCCCCTGGAAATGAAAGGGTATTCCAGGTGTGCACATGTTCCCCAGGAGTGTCTCTTCCAGGAAAGAGGAGAAGGCTTGATAAGCCACCTGTAGTTCATTCATGTGTGAGTTTCCTGTTGCTGCTGTGACCGAATACCATATACACGGAGGATTAAAACAACACAATTGTATTATCTGAAAGTTCCAGAAGTCAGGGGTCCGCAACGGGTGTGACAGACTAACATCAAAGTTGTCAGCAGGACTGTGTTCCTCCTGGAGACCCTACCGGAGAATCCTTTTCTTTCTCGCTCCAGCTGCCAGAGGCTGCCTGCACTCCATGGCTCACGGCTCCTTCCAGCAATGGCATCATTTCAGCCTCCCCTTCCATCCACACATCTCCTCTCCAACCCTCCTGCTTCCCTCTTACAAGCATGCTTTTGATTAGGGGGACCCAGCCAGGTAACCCGTGATCATCCCAAGATCCTGTACTTAATCATATCTTCAAAGTCCCTTTTACCAAGTAAGGGAACACAGTCCCTGGTTCTGGCAACATGTTGGGGGCCATCATTCAGCCTATAGCAGTGCGGCAAACAGTTCTGCAGTTGAGAGCTGGCAGCCCAAAGATGCATGCGCTCCTCTGGGGACCTACTCAGGGCTGGTGGCCGGGAGTCCAGGGGAGGTGGCTGTGAATTCCTCCCCAGGCGGGCGCAGGCAGGGTGCTGCCCTAGATATAGCCACGGCCATTCTCTGCAGAAGGAGACGTGCAAACCAAGGGACAGGGATGAGAAAGGAGAAACAGGACCCAGCTATTCTGGATGCAGCTGGTTGATTCCATCAAACACAGAAGTGAGGGTGCCCAGAGGACACGGCAGGGTTTCTGCCCGAGGGCAAAAAGTTTTGGTAGAGGACTGACTTGGCGAGAGAGACAGACAAGACAAAGAGAGCCAGACCTCCGGATCGCAGGGCTGAAGTGGGACCAAGCAAGAAGCAAGAAAACAGTGGTCCTGGCTACTGACAAGGAAGACGTTTGCAAAAGCAGGCAAGAGAGGCAAAGAAAGGCGTAGACAAGAGAGGTGTTTGAGGGTCAGGACTGACAGCTGCGGGAGGTGAGAGAGGGCCCTATCTGAGAGCCCAGTCATTTCACCACCAAACTGTCAGGTCACCTCCACGCCCCCTCCCCACCCCCTGCCCCAGTTCCCAGCAAGAAGGCCACAGAACGCTGCTTTTTAAGTATGTCATACCGTAGAAGATTAAAAATAGTTTAAAAGAGATATCAAAAGGGATATAAATACTGCAAAGGCTCCTGCCTACATGGAGTGCACCCCCCAGGAGGGGTAAGCGGGGTGGGGCATGACATCATTGAGCCCTAATGCCTTCCACTTAAACCCCCCCAAGTTCTGCAGGAGCAGAAGGTCTCATTGGTTGACACCAGAATGATTCCAAGGCCTCTACAAAATTCCCTAATCCCTCCCTGGCTTTTCCTGGTCCTCAGAGCTCTGGACTATAACCTCCAAGCAGCAGTGGATCCTGGTGCTCAGGAAGGGCAAGCAGAATGCAGCTGAATGGGCCACCTCTGGAGTCCACCCCCTACACTGCAACACCCCCCCCCCAACCCTGCCTGCAACCCCACCAGAGAGTCCTCTCCCACCCTCAACCACACTCCCCTACCCCGTAGTCCCACACTGTCTGCCTCTGGGACCACAGATATTTTCAGGCCCACATCCTCAAGGCTGGATCAGGCTTCCCCTGGCCCTTTACTCCTGGTAGCATCCACCTTAGCATCCTCAGTCCTAAAGTGCTCATCTTAGCCTCAAGATGCCCTTGTCCACGGTGTCCTGAGTATCCATCCATCCCTGCATCCCAGTTCCCACATTCCAGGGCTGACTCAACAACGATTATTTGAACAAACGGCTGGGCTTCCAGGGGGAAGTCCATTACTAAAGCAGGCATAGAACCCACCCCAGGCACATGTCAACCTTCTGCGAATAAGGCTGGGCTGCGTACATGCAACAACCCTTCACAAGCATCTCTGACTCGCCATGTGACCTGGGTCTAGGCTGAGAAAACAAAAGGACCCTACCACCCCACAGGAAGCTCCCTGGATTCCCACACTCCGAAGGGGCCAGAGAGCAGCCATTGGGGGTTTGTGGGTCTCTGCTGCCACAGCTTCTCAGTTGTCCCTATGATACACTTGAATGGGCAGAGCTGTGTTCCAATAAAACTTGATTCCCCCCAAACAGGCAGCAGGCTGGATCCAGCCTTCAGACCATAGTTCACTAATCCCTGCCTTGATATGAAAGAAAAAAAAAAAATTAATGAAAGAAAAGCAGACAGACTACTCAGGGAGAAACTGTGAAAGATCCTTTAAAACCACCCTTTGTGATTTTTGACGCTGCCTCTAATTCCTTCTGTGACTGAGACAATCCACCACTGTTTAAAAAATTAAGAGGTGCAGGGACAGGGTGGGGGGAGTAAGAAAAGGTTTCTAATGGTTCAACCACTACAAAGACAATTACTTTCTTCTTCTCTCTTCCCCTCTGAGGCAGGGCAGGCGTGACCTCTGGCTGCTCAGAGAGGACTCTGCCCACTGTCTCAGCTGTTTCGGTCAAAAATTAAATGTCAGAGTGTTCCCTGGCTCCGGGAGGGCAGTTAATGTAACCTGGGCCTCTTGGGCAAAGGGCTGGCTCCCCAGAGCACTGGATCTGCTCAGAAGCCTCCCCCACACCTTGAAACTGCTCTGATGAAGTCAAGGCCAATCACTAACAAGGGATTCTGCGAGAAAGCTCTTCCGGGGTCGCCATCTGGATGGAGGGCTTCCGTCTCACTGCGGACCCGCCCTTTCAGTGATGGGCTTCTGCTCCACATGGTCTGGAACATTCCTCAGTACAAATGCCCATGTGTAGGGCAGGGACCATGCGTGAGCTGGTCCCCGAACCTCCCCGGGGTCAACCTTCAATTCTGCCCAGCTAATTCAGAGTATGTGTCCCAGACCTTTCCTGGGCTCTTCCTAGGAACCATGATTAAGCAGCCCAAGAATAAACCAAGAAGGTGCCTCATTTACCCACGTGTGTGTTTCTAACAGAGCTCATGACCTGTGACCTCTTCTACACAGGACCCTAAATGGGAGTGAGTCTCCCGCTCCTGACAGTGAGAAGAATTCAGGAACGCAGCCAGCTGTGCTCAGCGGTGCCAAGAGCTTCAGGATGGCCACCCACCCATGTGTGCCAGGGGCTGCAAACAGGATGGCTTTACATGGGGATGCTCTGTCCAGGGGGCTTCCCTGGGGGCTCAGCAGCAAAGAACCCGCCTGCAGTGCAGGAGACACAGGAGACTTGGGTACAATTTCTGGGTGGGGAAGATCTCCTGGAGGAGGGCATGGCAACCCACTCCAGTACTCTTGCCTGGAGCATTCCATGGACAGAGGAACCTAGTGGGCTATATATAGTCCATAGGGTCGCACAGAGTCAGACATGACTGAAGCAACTTGGCATGCACACCCACTGTGTCCAGGGCCCGCCCCGCCCTGTGCCACCTTTGGGGGCCCATGTGAGCCCCTGACAGTCCTACCCTCTCCTTTGGCGGATGAGGAGACTAAGGCACAGGGAGGGGAAAGAGATTTCCCAGGATCCCACAGCAAGCGAGCGGGCAAAGCCAGGACCCAGACCCGGGCCTGCAGCTGCCCTGTCCTGGCTGCGGCTTCCCCAGTTGCACACCTGCTCCACCTGGAAAGGCTGTTCGAGAAGAATCCGCACCCGGAGGGAGGCAGGCAGCCGGGGCTGTCCTTTCGTGGACAAAATCCAGAGTTAACTCAAAGCCGGTGGCATGACTCCAGCTGGGGGGCCGAAAGCCATGTTCTACATACTGACTCATCCTTTAGAACCAAGCACACAGCCCCGAGGGCAGAGCCTTAATGGGCAGCAAGTTACTGAAGGATGCGAAGCATCTGAATTTGATTTACTTGGTGGTTTTTTTGTAGACAAACCTCCAGCACGCTTGCTGCGTCCTCTGAGAGCTGAGGAAGGCAGAAGCAGGAGAGATTCCCTGACTGTAATTTGGCTTCTCTGGGTGCTGACCAGCTTGGGCCATGGCGTTATTTCCTGATCCCATGGCTGTCTGCGCAAGAGGTCTTTGCTATTCAGTAGCTCAGTCATGTCTGACTCTCTGCTACCCCATGGACTGCGGCACACCAGGCTTTTCTGTTCTTCACTGTCTCCCAGAGCTGGCTCAAACTCATGTCCATGGAATCGATGATGCCATCCAACCATCTCGTTCTCTGTCGTCCCCTTCTCCTCCTGCCCTCGGGAGGGTGCCAGGTGCGACGAGCGGGAGGGGAGGCTGATGAGGCAACCTGAACGGGACCCCACAGGGCCTCGTCCACCAGGGAAGGGACTTGAACTTAACCTTGTAAACCAGCGCAGCCTGACCTTTTCCACACCCCAGCACTCATGGATAAGGATGCTTATCCTAGGGTGGATGGGAGCTGCCCTGTGCCCTCAAGTTGGCCGTGGAGACCCGCGGAAGGCATTAGCAGGGACGTGCGTTGGTGGCCGGGTGGTAGGTGACTTGGAGGAGGTCACTATGGAGTCTGGGCTGGCGTGAGACGGGCCTGAGCATGGGCCAACGGGAGGAGAGGAGGAAGCAGCTATAAAGGCCAGGGCCGATCTTCCTGAGCACACAGGCACAGTCCTGCCCCTGAGCCTGCCTTCAGGCAATCCTGGGCCACTTTCCTGCCTTCCGTGTTGCGTAACACAATGGAATTCGTGCAGTCAAGTTACTGCTCTGCCCTCAAGGTCTGGGTTCTCAGGTGGCACTAGTGGTAAAGAACTCACTTGCCAATACAGGAGACTTAAGAGACGTGGGTTCAATCTCTGGGTCGGAAAGATTGCCTGGAGGAGGGCCTGGCAACCCACTGCAGTACTCTTGCCTGAAGAATCCCATGGACAGAGGAGCCTGGCGGGCTACAGTCCATAGGGTCGCAAAGAGTCAGACACGACTGAAACGACTTAGCACACACACTCAAGGTTTGGTTTCAGTGTCGACTCCCCCCAGAGGCCCTGCCGGCTCCCCACCTTGAGGCTACCAGCTCCTTCACCCAGGCGGCCCTTGCCCAAGGTTTACAGAGCCACTGAGATGGGAAACGTGGCTTAGTCTGACCTGCATTCAGATCTCAGCCCCACTTACGAGCCCATGAGCTTGGAGGCAAGTCATTCTAGCTCTCCACTTCCCAAACAGCCTCCAAGGCTTGTGGAAAGAGTTCTAAAGAGCGGTTTGTGCCTTGCCTGGCACGCAGGCTGCTCGAAGTTGAGTGAACTGTCACCACCTCTGTTTGGCAGTCAATCCAAGGGTTCCGAGACACAGTTTGTTTTGCTAACCCTGGGTGATACTGCTCTCCGATAAATCCTGGCTGAGAGAGACACTGAAGCAAAGCCGGGGATACTGCTTAGGGAACCCCAGTTAGCAGGGCCCAGTTGGCAGTGCTGGACACCCCTACCTAGCAGGCTCCCCCAGAGATGCAGTGAGGAAAGCTTACATACGCCCGCTGCTGCACAGCGTACATGCTCAGCTGTGCCCAACTCTTTGCAACCCCATGGACTGTAGCCCGCCAGACTGCTCTGTCCATGGGATTTTTCCAGGCAAGGATACTGGAGTGGGTTGCCATTTCCTACTCCAGCAGATCTTCCCAATCCAGGGATGGAACCCGCAACTCTCACCTCTCCTGCACTGGCAGGCGGATTCTTCACCTCTGCGCCCCCTTAGGAAGCCCAGCCCTACCTAACTCCATCCACCTCCAACTCTGGGTGCCAGGTCTTGGCCAGGTCGCTCAGGAATAATGAGGTCAAGCTTCACAGCGTTAGACCCAACAGGCACCCGAGCAACAGGAGACGGTCCCGCACTGAACGGATGACTTTGCTGCCAGAAGCAGAAAACTGGAGTCCCAGTCTGGCTGAGTGCCATGATGGTGTTACGCTCCTTCAAAGCAGGGACAGGAACCAACTCCGCGCTCCCTGGAGTCTGCATGACGCGATCCTCTTGGCACATGTTTGCTAAACTCAACAGGAAAAGGGCTGTGAATCTTGGGGGTGGTGGAGGCTCCCTATATAAACGGGGGCATCTTCCAAATCCTGGCCTGACACCAGCCTTGGACCAACAGTCAGGGGACCTCAGAACTGGTCCAGCATTCAGCTGGACCCTGAGGCTAAGTCCAAAAGCGGGGCAGTTAGGGCAGCCTTGTCATCGGAAAGGCACCCAGCCCATGGCTGCCCGAAGCTGGGCTGAGAATTAAGGCACAGACCTGAACCGGCCGCCTCCAACCTCCACTCCACCCCACGTGGCTCCTGGGAACTGGGGGCCACCAGGTGGCAGCTGCCCACATCCTGCAATTCCATGTTCTCCCCTCTGAAAAGGTCAACAGCTTGGGCCGCCCCCGCTTCCTTGCGACGGACCCTGTGGGGGTGACACCGGCAGCTTCTCGCCCAGATGGACCTCTGCGCTCTCGGCCAGAGAGTTCTTCATTTGCAGACACTTTTAAGAGCCCATGGATGCGAGCACATTGAAAGGACTTCACGTGTCAGGTACAGGGAGTCGTCGCAGCCCTCCTGAGAGAGGTCATGCTTCCTGCCCTGCTCATCCTGACCTCCAGAGACAGGTCAGGAAGTCTTCATTCCAGCATTCCAGGGGGGATGGTCTGGTGACATTACAATCATATTTGCATGGATTCCAGAATTCCACAGTTTGAGGACATAGAGAAAAGCTTGTTGGAGGCTGAGGATCCGCCTCAGTCCCTGTGATGCAGATCTGTGAAATGCCACTGTACCCGGCATCCCATCACCACGACAACTGCTGCCCACCTGTGCTCGAAGGAAGCACAGAATTTGGAAAATAACCCTTCTGCCTGGACTCCTGCCTCTCTGGACTAGAACCAAGTTCAGATGATCGAGGCCCCCACCTACGGCCTACATGTCACCCAGACATGTCCAGGGCTGGCCGACAACCACCAGCTGGTTTGGGCAGATGCTCTAAGCATGGTGAAGCCTGCCTTCCAGACCTGGCCCTTTGGCTGGACTTCCTGAGCACCAGAGAGACGAGGAGAGAAAACAGCCGTTTAGCATCCTCAAGAGATAGGGATGCCAAGAGAAAGATGGAGAGAGACAAGACAGATTCCTGTCCCCACCTCCTCTCCCAGCCTCTTCTCAGCGATGCTGGGCAGGGCTGGGCAGAGCTGCACAACTATAGGCCAGCAACTCCACAGCGACCCCCAGGACTGACAGCTCCAGCCCTCCAGGACAGCCTGAACTGCAAACCCCAAAGGTGCCTCACTGAAGAACACATCAACAAACTGTGGTACATCCATACAGTGGATGAGTCCTTGGCAAAAACAAGGAAGTACGTTCTGCCTGATCTCAGGCTAGGAGCGCGACTGACACAGCGAGATGCTGGGCACTGGGGACCTTTAGCAGGTAATGAAAGGGTTCCCCAGCTGCGTTGTTAGGATGTTTGCAAAACCCTGCAGATTTACTAAAACTCACTGACTTATAAACTTAGGTTGAATTTTATGATATGTACATCATACTTCAATGAAGTAGTTTTTTAAAAAACTTTAAGAAAGGAATTACTGATACAAGCAAGAAAGTGATACAAGTACCAATATAATGTGGAACAACAAAAAAGGCCATTTCAAAAGAGTACATACACTGTACTATTCCATTTTGTAAGAAATTCTAGAGGCAAAACTATAGCAATAAAGATTAAAATAGGAGTTGCTTTATTGAGGTGGGGGTGGTGGGAAGGGAGACAAAACATCCATCTGAGCATTAGAAAATTTCTACACCATGATCTTAGTAATGGTTACACGTGTGTATCCACTCATAAAAATATGTTGGGCTTGTCCTTGAGATTAATGCATATTTTATATACACATAATAAACATAAATAACACACACAACATTAAAAGTTTGTTTTTTTAAAAGAGCAAAGCCCACTGATGCTCAAATTGTAATTGGCAATTCAGTAGAAGTGAGGGCAGTTCACTGGGAACTGAGAGAGAAGAGTCCACTCAGTGAGCTCCTACTCAACCCTCAAGATCCATTTCAAATTGCCCCCATTCAGCAAAGCCCTCTCTCACCGTTCCCAGTATAACTAGCTGCTCATATTGTTGAACGTCCCTTCACAAGTTGATATCCTTCACATTGACAGTTGAGGAGTGCAGGGAACTGTTGCACCAAGATTTGGTTGGTATGTGCTTATTAAACATCCACTGATTGCCTCACACACACCCCCCCCCCCCCCCGGCGACAGCCCAAACTAGATGCCATCTCAGCAAAAGATACTAACAGGATGTCTGTTCTCAGGCAACAGGACCCAGATGTGAGACTTATCGAAAAAGATGATTTTCAGTATCTCCAGCTCAATCCTCCTTGTTTTACACCAATCACAGCAGAAAAGGTTCAGGGGAGCCCAGAACAAACTCGGTTTCCAGTGTCCAGTGCACAGGGCTCCCTTCCTCCCCACTTCAAGTCACCTCTGCCTACACTGTCCCTGCCCAGCCTAGGGGTGGAGCAGACCATGTTGGCTCCCAGGAAATATTCTACCAGGTGTAATGTTTAATTAAACTTGACTGCCTGGTCACCCCTTTCAAGACTGCACCCTGCCCACTTGGAATGAGAGGGGGGACCCACCACCCCACCCCATTACCTCTCTGTCCAGGCCTCCCAGCTCTCTCTGAGTCACCCCCTAACCATGGAATCTCTAGAAATCCAAGCCTGAAGAGGAAGCTGCTAAACTTCCTTGCCAGGGTCTATATGAGTGAAGAGAGCCCAGAGGTGAAACGGTCCAGTTCTGCAGAGTTCATATATGAAAAGAGATAGGCTGGAAGTACACCTCCACAAAAAGCAGCTTTCTTTGGATGTGTGGTGCATGAATGGGTTACCAGGAGGAGACTGTGGGTGAAGTTTTTCCTTTAAATATGTTTGTGCTTTCTAAGTTTCCACAATGGACAGACTCCTCCGGAAGATAAAGACTCTTCATCTGTGGCGGGAGACGCCCCCCGCCCCCTCCCAGCCCAGGTCAGACTTGCTGGCTCCCAAGCTTCTCTTTCACCTTGTCCCAAGATACACACAGGTCCCAGCGTCCCGCGCCGCGGGCGGGCCTCTCGCCCTCATCCCACCCCCCGCCGTAGCTCCCTGAACAAAGCGGTATCTTGACCCCACGGATCCGCGCCTCTGACCTCCTTCTCCTCGGCCACAGCGAGGCGCCGCCCCCCATTCAATTCCCCTAGCCCTGGAGGTACTTAGGAACTGTGTTCGAACACACACACACACACACACACACACACACACACACTCACACTCACACACGCAAACGCACTTTCTCCTCCTCTCCCTGACCTGGGCCACCACCCCCAAGAGCCCAAGTACAAACTTCTCCAAACTCGCAGCTGTGGCTGGAGGGGGAGTCGTGACGTCCCCTCCACAAAGCAAATGGGATGCCCCCCACCACACACAAACACACACACTCACACACACACGTGTGCCACCCCACTCCCGGGTCCCTGTTCATCTGGCCCGGGGGCGGCAATGCCCGGGTTTGAGGGCCGGTGTCTCGCCGCCATACCCCCGCCCCCCGCCAGGGCCCCCAGTAAGTGACAGGACGGAGACAGGAGCGGGCTGGGGCGGCGCGGGTCGGAGCTCGGTCGGTGGGGGCGGGGAGCGGCCCCTGGGGCGCCGGGCTCCCCCGGTCGGCGCCCCTCTCCGGGGAGGCGGGGGCGCGTTACCTTGCAGGTTCTGGACTCGGATGTCGCTGATCTGTCCGATGAGCTCCTCGCGCTGGAACCAGTCCCATTCCTGCGCAGCCATGAAGCGCGGGCGGGAGGGCCGGGGCGCCGGGGCCGGGCGCGGGCGGCGGGCGCGGAGAGCCGGGCGGGCGGGCGTGCGAGCGGCACGCACCCGGCGAGGGCGCCGCGGAGCCGGAGGAGCGCGGGCGCGGGCGGGGCGCGGGCGGGGCGGGCGAGCGCGCGGCGGGCCGCCCCCGCCGCGGGCGGGCAGCGGGCGGGCAGCGGGCGGGCAGCGGGCGGGCGCGGGGCGGCGGGTGCGGGGCGCCGGGCGAGCGCTCACGCCCCCATCCGGGGGCGGGGGCCCGGGGGGCCGAGGGGAGGGGCGGGGCGGGGCGGGGCGGGGAGGGAGGCTGGACTCCGGCCGGTTTCTTTCCTTTTTTTTTTTTTTCCGGGGTGTTTGTGGCTGGGATTGTGTGGTTGCAAAAGGGTTGGTGATGAGGCGCGGGGTCCCGGCCCCCAGATTGTGATGTTTCAGGGGGCGGCGAGTCGCGTGACGCCACCCCGCGGGTCCCTGATACGCCCTCCACCCTGACTCCCAGCGCCTGCCCCCACCCCGCTCCCGTCCTACCTAGGACCCTAACAGGCACACCCTTGTACCCCAGGCCCCCTGCCCCCGCTCAGTTCGGGGAGGCAGCCCCCGACGGAGTGGGGCGCCCCAAGCCGTGCCCGTCCGCCCCTGGGACGCTCGGGCACCGGCCAGGGCCTGGGAAAGGGGCCAGCGAGTGTGCAGATGGAGTCTGGGGGTTCTCTCTCCAGATTTCTTTTCTGGGTTTGGATATTGGGAACCTGTTCCGCAGGGATCCAGTACAGAATTAACCCCAGATTCTAGGAAGGAGGGAAAAGCGGCCGACACTAGGGCACCTCAGTCTCCAAGCGACCCTCTCTGGGGCTTTACTGAAAACGAAAGAGTATGGACTTTTCCGTGGGGTGTGTGTGTGTTTCTTCCCTGTTTCTTTTGAGTCTTGAGAGTTCCAGGATCTTATTTGGGGC
Source organism: Capra hircus (assembly GCF_001704415.2). Taxonomy (NCBI): domain Eukaryota; kingdom Metazoa; phylum Chordata; class Mammalia; order Artiodactyla; family Bovidae; genus Capra; species Capra hircus. Next base: position 59,519,160 of record NC_030828.1, read on the forward strand.
TCACAACTCATACCTTAGGCAGAACACTTTATTGGCTTTTCAAACACAGAAAAGAAAAAAGAGGCACTGGAGTCCTGGAATTTGCCAAAGGCTGGAGAAGGAGTTAGGGACGTGAGGTCCCTGCCCCCAGCTCAGTACTCTGACCCTTTCCAGAAAACAAACAGACACACAGAGAAAGAGAGGGGAGGAGAATGGCGTATATATGAGATATTCCAAGAGAGGAGAAAAAACAGGCAGGGCTCAGTGAATATTTATACATATGGGCCGCGTTCACCATTGCCACATTCATGTGGTTGAAATACTAGAAACCTCGGTGGGCTACTCCCTAATTAAGAAATAACAATGAAGCCGGCACCCATGCACAGACCCTGTGCCCTTGAGGCAGGGCCCTCAGGTAGATTCCTGGGAATGGTGGCCAGCCAACAAACAAGGAAATGAGACAATTACAAACAGAAGTGAGTTCCAGGAAAAAAAAAAAAAAATCCACCCAGGCTAAGTAACTGGGGTGCAGACAGGGGTCAGGGAGGTCTCCCAGGACTGAATTGGAGCTGAGCCTAAAACATGAAAGGAGCCAGCTTCGGGGGCAGGAGGTCAGTGGAGGCAGCCCCGGGGCACAGCCAGGGGCAGAGGTGACTGCCTGAATGCGCTACCACTCCCATGGGGGGATTTCATCTGGAGGATGAATGAGAAGCCAACTGTCCCGGTCCGCCAAGTTCCCCACCACGAGCATATATTTTTACAATCAGACAGAAAACCAGTAAGTTCTTTTCTGACCTCTCGAGGCCCTTCCCAGGAGTTCCCAGCCTGCCCTGGCTCCTCCTCTGAGGGTGTAGAAGCCCAGTGGAGGCCCTATGTTGCCAACGGGAGCCCATTGGTGTCCGGGCACATGCCCCCAGGCTGAGGTTGGTGCTGCCTTCTTCCTGATTTGATTAGAAAATGCATGGTCATTTCACACTCCAGGGAGCAGGGTCTGTGTCTGTGTCCTGCAGAGCAGGGTGCAAGAAGCCAGGCCTCACCTCATTTTGCCCCATCTGCTAGCCATCGCCTGTTTTTACACTTCAATTTATTTTTCATAATTGTTATGGGCTAAGTTAGGCCGAAAGTCATTTTCTTTCCCCAGTCGAGAGCCAAGAGAATCAGCCTTCCTTGACATCAAGATCTCAGGGAACAGAGGTCTTTAAACAAGCGTCGTGGATGTTAGCTGCAGGGATGGGCCATCTTTCATGATAAAAAGATGTCTCTTCCTGTGAAGGGAACACTTCATCTTTCGGGGGCCATTGCATAGGCGGCAGCCCCTCCCTGGCGAGGAGGGGCCTCAGTCACCATTGGTGGAGCACCAACTGTGTACCAGATGTTGGATCGCCAGCCCAAAGAAGTTCTTTCTTTGCATCCAAGTGGAAAGAAACTTTTAGATGGTTTTTTAAAGTGGGCTGGGAGCCTAACTCAGCACTGAGCATGATGCTGGCCTCAACAAGGCCCAAGAAGAGTCCCTGAACTCATATGTCCATATCACTCCCTCCTCCCTTCAGGGTCTCTGGACTCTGGCCCTCCCTGATTGGTCCCTATGCCACCTCCTTTTCCATCCATCCTGATTTTCCACTTTTTCGATCAAGTTCAGGTCCTGTCCAATCACCTCCAGGCTTTGATTCCTTCTGCTCCCTCTGAAATGCCCGATCCCTTCCCTGTTCCCTGCCCTTCACCTTCACCTGGCTTAATTCCTGCTCTATCATGTCTACCATAAGAGAACCTTCTCCAAAACCTTTAGACCCAGCTGAGTGCCCATCTTATACAATTCCCATAGTACTCAGTAGAATCTCACGATGTCCCGTGGACCCTGCTGTTGGGTTTCCATGTTGCATTATAATTACCTTTCCTTGACGGTTCCCCCCACTTTAACTGTGAACAACTTGAGAATAAGGGCCGTGTTTCATTAATTTCTCTATCTGAGCACTTAGCACAATGCTAGGCTCAGAGACAGGTCTCAATACTGAGTGAATGGATGAATGACTTTTTTTATTGGCTGGAAATCAGAATACAGGGATCAAATGGCAAACAGTTGATCCCTAGGTCTTGGGCCCAAGTAAACTTCTGGGGAGGCCATCAAAAAATGTTTGTGCATTGGCAGTGGGTAAAACCCATGCTGCTGGGTACCAGGGAAGCACCACGCTGTGAAAGGTCCCTGCCTTCTCGGGTCCAGGCAGCCTCCGGGGTCTGGAATTCTGGCTGAGAGGGAGGGCCATGTGACTTGCAAGGGGGATTAGGTTATTTGCCCTCTAGCATGAATTAACAATGTTGTTTTTCTTTTGCACTTTCATTTCAGAGGAGGAAAAGTACTCTGCCTGAAGGCTTGACTTCTCGGGACTTTCCAGAAACTAATTTTCTAGAAATTGTCCAATTCTGCTAGAATCCTTGTCATTGTTTAAAACTGATTTCTGCCAAGTGAAAGGAGTTGTAGAGAATCCCTGGTCTGAACCTCAGAGAGCCTCAAACCCAACATCCCTGCCCACAGAAGGACTTTGAAATGTCAGGTCTTCCTGCCTCTGCTAACAGAGACTGATGACTTCAGGCAGGTCATCTGGACAGAGGTTTATATCACCCCATCCACACCCCCACTGGCAGAGAAGACAAACAACAAAGATAATCCCAGTGGACCCTCCCACCCACTTCCAGGAGGAGTGTGATGGGGGCGTCCCATCGGGAAATCGTTTTCTCTGGTCACTGCCATCGCCCTGCTTGTGTGCACAGTTCTTTAGGGTTTGGCTGGTCCTTTCTCAGTCAGAGCTAATCTGGTCTTCACCATGACCTTGTTAGGCCAGCTAGGCAGACATCACTTTTAGACGAGGCTTAAAACTGCTTAGTAACCTGTTCAAATTCAGAGTAAGCCAAAGCCAGACTTTGTCCTCTCTGCCCACCCACATCAATCTCACATACCTATGCCTTGTCATGTTTATATAACACTTGAAAAATCATAGCTCCATTAAAATCAGAGCACTCATCAGCATATAAAACTGTTAGCAATTTCATATCAAGTCCAGTTTAAAAATTGTGGTGAATCCTATCTAATCATGCTTCAACTAGACCAAGAACATCTTCTGGGCAAGGAGTCTGCATTGTGATGTCATAAGGCTGCATTGTAGGGTAGGCACCCACTTCCTGACCTCATTTATTCATGTAAAAAACATCGGTTCAATGCCCATGGCCTGGCCCTGCAGGAGGACCCAACAGAGGACAAAACCAAGACTCTGCCTGTGAGCAGGTGTTCCAGCGCAGGCGTTTGGACTTTGTTGTTTTAAGGGCAGAGAGGAGCCTTTGTAGGATGAAAAGGGGTCAGATTTTCCCTTTTGTTGTGGCATGGGAAGGGATCACAGCTTGGGAGGCCCTGTTGGTCTCAGTGACACAGGTGCGAGATGGTGATGGCCCACACCAGAGCAACTCCTGCAGAGACAGATTCTCTGGCTGTTCAGATAGTGGAGTTGACAGTACCTGATTTTGAAGCATCTGTCCACGTCCTTGTGCATGTCTCTTAAATCCACTTTATTGCACATTTCTCAGAGGTGCTGTGCAGGCAGGACTGCCTGCTTCATCTTTGCCGTACCAGAACCCGATACCATCCTGAGCACATAGCGGCCGGTTGGCAAAGCTCAGCTGCGTGTGTGGATGAATAAATGTGTATTTAACTCCGTGAAGCAGTAACTGTAAATTCTCTTGGAGCCCTGGGCTCCTCTAGTCGGGATCTGGGACTTCCCTGGCAGTCCAGGGGTTCAGACTCCAAACTTTCAATGCAGGTTTGATATCTGGTCTGAAAACTATGAGGCTTCCCAGTGGCTCAGTAGTAAAGAATCTGCTTGCCAATGCAGGAGATGCAGGTTTGATCTCTGGGTCAGGAAAATCCCCTGGAGAAGGAAATGGCAACCCACTCTAGGTTCCGTGCCTTGGAAATAACATGGACAGAGGAGCCTGGCAGACTACACTCCATGGGGTCGCAAAAGAATTGGATACAACTTAGCAGCTAAACAACATCATCTAGGAACTAAGAGCCCACATGCCATGCAGCATGGCCATAAAAGGGGGTCTCTGCTATGCCTTGGGAATGCTAGTGAAACTGAAAGTGTTAGTCGCTCAGTCCTATCCTACTCTGTGTGACCCCATAGACGGCAGCTCGCCAGGCTCCCCCGTCCCTGGGATTCTCCAGGCAAGAACACTGGAATGGGCTGCCATTTCCTTCTCCAATGCATGAAAGTGAAAAGTGAAGGTGAAGTTGCCCAGTCATGTCCGACTCATAGCGACCCATGGACTGCAGCCCACCAGGCTCCGCCATCCATGGGATTTTCCAGGCAAGAGTACTGGAGTGGGGTGCTATTGCCTTCTCCGCTTTGCGACCCCACAGAATGTTAAGTGTCTGCTATTTGCTAATTTTTTGCTGCTAAATCTCCATGTTGATTGCTACCTGCCTCCAGGAATATTGAAGGGCATTATACAAAGGCAGGTAGCAGCGAGACACGGAAAAACAGAAGGAATTCAGGTTTAAGCAAAAGCATGGAAGATATGTGTGTGTAAGCAGACAGTGACGGCTCAGGCTGTGTGACCTGGGGCAAGTTTTTAACATCTCTGGGCCTTTGGGGGTTTCGTCTGTAAAATGGGGCCCAGAGTCGCTACCTGGCAAAGTTACTGTGAGATCAAAGATATGCATATAGAGAAGAGATGCTTTAGTAAGATTCAGATCATTTCTGTGGCATAAAATGAACTGCCCTTGAATTTGGGAGATTCCCCATAATATAAAATATTAATGTATTCTCTGGGATTTTATTACTTTTTGGAGTGTGGAGGTGTTGATGGGTGGTTAAAAAAAAAAAATCTTGCTTCCCTAAGTAGACACCACCGGATGTCCCAATTTCCACAAATAAAACCCTTCATTTCTTCCAGGTTTAAATAGTCAAAGGCTGCTTCCCTGGAGATAGCTCTGCTAATTTTTTTTTTTTTTTTTTTTTTTGCAGACATTAGAACACTATTTAAGGAGTATGCATTTTCCAGTAAAGCAAATAATGAAACTTTTTCTCCCCCCACAGTGTGAGATGCTGGCAATGTGATGATGTGGGGAGGGACAGGATGCAGCGAGGAAGAATAAACATCCTGTATGAGGTACTTGCAACAACATTGGGGAAATATATCGAATTTAACATTTTGAAATCAAAAGAAAACTTCCCTGATGATAAGCTCAGGAAGGGTGGTTTAGACGCCAAAAGTTAGTGCAAATAAAAGTCCCTGGATCAGCCCCTGTCCCAGCACAGACAAATCAATTTCAACAAATTTATTGCCTCTCTTACCTGCTGTGCAGCTGAGATTAACCGCAAAATCAGTCTTGAGCGGGGGAATTTATCAGACGTCTTGCTTTATCTCATTTAATCCACTCAACAACACTTTGAAGGAAGTATGATTATCATCCTGGCTTTATTGATGAGGAAACTAAGGACAAAAAGAAATTCAGGAATGTCCCCAAGGTCACACATGTCATAGGTTAGTAGAGAAAGTACTCAACCCCAGATACTGTGCCAAAACCAGTTTGATCTTTCTTCTCTATGGCTGCAGCTTTAGAATCTTTTGAACTGGCCCAGCTTACTAAGTGGAATGGTTTATGTTGGAGATTCACTGGGAAATGAGTTTAGCTAACCGTTTTTTGTTGTTGTTGTTTTTCAGTCGCTAAGTCACACCCAACTCTTTGTAACCCCACAGACTACAGCACACCAGGCTTCCCTGTCCTCCACTATCGCCCAGAGTTTGCTCAAATTCATGTCCATTAAGTCAGTGATGCTATCTAGCCATCTCATCCTCTGCCGCCTTCTTCTCCTTTTGCCCTCAGTCTTTCCCAGCATCAGGCTCTTTTCCAATGAGTAGTTTCTTCCCATCAAGTGGCCAAAGTATTGGAGCTTCAGCTTCAGCATCAGTCCTTCCAATGAATATTCAGGGTTGAGTTTCTTTAGAATTGCCTGGTTTGATCTCTTTGCAATCCAAGGGACTTTCAAGAGGTGTCTTTAGCACCGCAATTCAAAAGCATCAATTCTTTGGTGCTCAGTCTTCTTTATGGTCCAAATCTCACACCTGTACATGAGTACCTGTACATGAGTACTGGAAAACCACAGACCTTTGTTGGCAAAATGATGTCTCTACTTTTTAATACACTGTCTATAGCTTTCCTTCCAAGGAGCAGATGTCGTTTAATTTCATGGCTGCAGTCACCATCCACAATGATTTTGGAGCCCAAGAAAATAAAATCTGTCAGCTAACTGTTGGCCTTAGGTAAACAAGACCACCGGGGGTGAGATTTTCCTGCTAGGTCAGGAGTAGAAAAACTCTGTCCATTGCCCTCTGTAGGGAGGTTTCTTGTGTTTGTGTAAAATGCTGAGCGGCATTTCTACTTCTGACCCCTAAGCATCTCAAAGGGCAGCATTTCATTGTAAAGAACACTTAGTATAGCTTTGCTGGGAAAGATGTATGTTTCGGGTGGTTGAAATGGATTTTAACAGGTAGAGTCCTAAGGAGTAAGGGCAAAAGCCTTGATCTAAACCAGTGATATAAGTCCTATTGATTTTATCTGGTCTCCCCAATCTTTTCTTGGTTGCTAGCGTCCAAGGATGGCTGCTCTCAACCCTTCCCTCCATGCATGTGTGGGCTGCTCCCACATGGAGAGGTAGAGTCTAATTTCCCTTCCCTTAAACTTAGGGTGGACCTAATGACTTGCTAGACCAAGAGAATACGGTAGAAGCAATATTCTGGGACGTCTGAGGCTGAGTCATAAGAAGCCTTGCAGTTCCGGTCTTGGCCTCTTAGACACTAACTCCAGGGGGAGCCAGGTGTCCTTTAATCTGAAACTGCCATGCTGTAAGGAAGCCAAGCTAGTCACGGGCAGCCAGGAGGAGAGAGAGAGAGGAAGAGAGAGGCCTCAAGAGCTCTCAGCTGCTCCAGCCATCAGGCACCAGAGTGAAAAAGCCATCTTGAACAGATGCTCACCTTCAGTCCAGCTGAACTCTTGATTACCCTGGATACCGTCTGCCAGTAACCACATGAGAAACCTTAAGTGAGAACCTCCAAGCAGAGAGCCGCGTCAACCCCAACCTGTTGGAGAAAAAGCATCGCTGTTGCTGTCTTAAGTCACTAAGTTGTGTTGTGCGGCATTAGATAACCAGAGCACCAGGCGCTCCACCTCCCCAGGCGTCCTGACTCAAGCCACCAGCATCCCTCCCTTCCACAACCTCCACCCCTCCTGCTGGGTTCCTTGCTCCCCGGCTGTGCCCAACCTCACATCCCAATGTGTATTCCCCACAAGTCCCCAGAACAATCTTGGATGGCATCAGGATCTGTCATTTCCCGGCTTCCCATCACACTTTTCATGAAAAACTGCCTCCTTCCCACATCTGCAGTGCTCTACAGAATACAAACACTGTATGGTATCATTTATGTGTGATAGCTAAAAAAAAACGCAAATGTACATACAAACAGACTCACAGTCTAAACTCCTGGTTACCAAAGGAGAGAGGGAGGAGGGGAGGGATGAGTTAGGGCTATGGGATTAAGAGATACAAATGACTCTACATAAAATAGATAAGCAACAAGGATTTACTCTGTGGCACAGGGAATTATACCCACTACGTTATAATAACCTGTAATGCAATATGATCTGAAAAAACTGAATCACTGTATCCGAAACTAACACAATATTATAAATCACATCAGTTTAAAAAGAAGTTCGGAAACAATCTGTGAGGTTTAAAATTAACAAGTTCAAAAGCACTTCTTTCTATGATGGAAGTCAGGATAGTGGACAGCTCTGGAGGGAGGTGGCGAATGGGAAGGGACCTTGAGGGGTCCTCTGGGGGTGCTTGTCATGTCGTACAAGCGTTTCTTCACTCCTTGATAGCTTGTTAATGCGTGCATTTTCAGGGTGCAAGTTCCGCAAAGTGTTCAAAAGTAAAAGCGCTGCTCTGCCTCCTGCCAAGCCACTTTTGCATAGCTCTTGCTCTACTTGGAATTCTCTGCCCTCTTTTAGTCTTTCCCTGGTTAATTCCTACCGGATGCTCAGATCTAACCCAGACCTTTCATCAGTAGGAAACTCTTTTCCTATTGTATCAGTCAGTCCTGACTGTGTAACAAAGCACCCCCAAAATGTGGTGACTTAAAGCAACAATCAGTAATGAGCCAGTGACTCGATAGTTGCCAGTTTGGGTGGGCCTTGCACTGGTCTCCCTTGGGCTCTCTCAGGTATCCACAGTGAGCTGGCACCTTGGCTGGGCTAGATGCCCTAGCGTGACCACCTGTGCATGGCAGTTGGCACACTGTTGATGGGGTCACCTCAGTCTTCCTCCATGTGGTCAGCAGGCCAGCTTGGGCTCATCACATTATCATTTCAGGATCCCAGGAGCCACAAAAAGAGGGCAAGTCTCAACACACAAGAGCTTCTTAAGCCTCTGCTTGTGTTGCACTTGCTAGTGTCCATGGGCCAAAGCAAGGTACATAACCAAGCTCAGATTCAGGAGGTGAAGAAATAAACTCCACCTCTGGATGGGAGAAGTCATGGCCATGTCTTCTAAGCCGTCCACCCTGCCCTCAACCCACAGAGAGGACAGCTTCCCCATTACATGCTCTCACACTCCCTGAACTTGCCCTGCAGGGCGCTCAGCCCCCTGTAATTGACTATCTGAAAAGTGCATTGTTCATGAAAAGAGCTCCTCCCACTTGCCTTTAACTCTGAACAAGCAGGGGCTGGTATGTGGTCACTGTGGCCAGCACAGTGGCTGGGACATGTTAGGTGCCAATAAATTTTTGGACAAGGAAGCAAAAAAGAAGAAAAGGAGGAGAAGGGAGGAGAAAGGGGTAAGAGGGAAAGAGGGAGGAAGTCCTGGGAAAATGGAGGCATTTCTTTGGTAGGGGACAGACTGGCCATCTCTGGGAGTCTGGGCATGCTTTGTATCCTTCCAACTCACTCTTCGCAGGTCAGCCACTGCGTCTTGGTTCACCCTGTTCCTCCCCCTGGCTGCCCTCCTGCTTCTTTCTTCTGCGTGTTCAGCCCTTGGCTTTTTCAGTGGGCAGCTAAAGGTTCCTCATCTAACCCAAGCAACATTCATTCCCCTTCCTGCCTTCCTCCCAATCATCATCGTGGCTCAAGGGATCCCCAGAATTAACTGCCCACGCTGTCACGAACACATTCAACACCCTCCCAGCCCCAGGAGAAATCTGGGCTGGGTATGTCAATATTTCTATTAAATGGATAAGAACAGGGGGTTCAGGGAATCTCTGTGTCTATTGTCACCTGCCAGGAAGAGGTGGTGTTGGGATCCAGTGTTGGTCCGCTTGGCTCAAAGATCCCCAAACTCTGATGCCCAGAGTCAGACTCCACACCCCCGAAGGAAGAGGCTCTCTCCTCTGTCTGGATGGGAGGGGGTTCACTGAGGGCAGAGGAAACTGCAGGCGGGAGGCACGAGCAGTTTGCCTTCATGGATGCCAGAGCCTGAGGACCTGGGTTCTCCCCTCCCTCTGGGTGAGAGCAGGTGAGAGAGAGAGCCAACGGGGAGAAGGAGGCACCTGCCATCTCCTGGCCAGCCAGAGGTGGTCCTGGGATGACGGGCCCCGGTCCACACCTACAGCTCCCCAGGCGATGCCCTGTGGGTGGCGAGCCTCTGCGACTCTGTGGGCCATCAGAGAGCCCAGCGCCTCGTTCAGAGAAGAAGTGATTCTCAAGAGGGGAAGGGGTTTCCAAGGACACGCAGCAAATTAGGGCAACCCCAGGGACCCGCGATGGAGGCCAGGGCTTTTCTCTCACGCCCTGTCCTTCCTTACTGCCTTCCCAACTCCCATCTGCCCCCCTCCACACCCCGCTTTCAGCCTGGCTGGTGACCAGTCCAGGGGAATGAGTTGTTGAAAGAGCCAGTTCCCAAGGAGGGAGGGGAGAGGCAGAGGGAGCAGGCAGATACTGTCTGGGGTGGACTCCATAATCAGCCTCTGTGACACCCCTGTGACTATCTTTAGAACTGAGCTTTGGTTTAAGCTGCCGGATGCATGTTAGGTGCGCTGGTTAACTAGAACCTACACCCTAGGGCACGTCTTCAAAGTAATATATTTAGGAATCACGCTCCACAGAACAGTAAGCCTCAAAAACAGTTTGTTGAATTGGTGCATGCGTGTGAGATTAAGTCACTTCAGTCATGTCCAACTCTTTGCAATCTCGTGGACTGTAGCCCACCAGGCTCCTCTATCCATGGGATTCTCTAGGCAAGAACACGGGAGTGGGTTGCCTCCAGGGGATCTTCCTGACCCAGGGGTCAAACTCACATGTCCTGCGTCTCCTGCATTGGCAGGTGGGTTCTTTACCACTAGCACCAACTGGGAAGCCCAGAATTGATACCAGAAATTTTTAGCTAATTAGCAGGGGTGATATTGCAACTACTTTCCATTGATGAGATTATCCGTACACAAGAATTCTGTTTGGTGATGGATACGGCACAGGCCCTGTCTCTCTGAATGAACTGAGCTCAAGGATACTATGCACCCAGCAGCCTTACACCTTCAGAGGAGCACTCAGCCTATGGCTCTAACTGGGGCTGCACCACCTGCTAGGCAGGGACTCTGAGATCACTGAGAACCTCAGACCCTACCTTCACTTGGTGTCCGGTTCTCAGAAGAGGGTCAAACTTGCCACCAAGCCACTCCACTCTATAGGGCACTTGACAGGTGCCTTAAAGGACAGCAAGCTGCCCTCAGTCTGCCTACTTGTGGCTCCTACGTTCAGGAACCATTCTCCATGTTTATGTGTTACTTTGTCGAAGATTCACCATGGTGATGGATAAACTGTGGTCCCTCCAGACAACGGAATGTTATTCAGCACTAAGAAAGAAATGAGCTACCAGGCCATGAAAAGACGTGTGGAAACTCAAATTCGTTTTACTAGGTGAAAGAAGCCAATCTGAAAAGGCCACACACGGTAGGATTTTAACTATGTGACTTTCTGGAAAAGGCAAAATTATGGAGCCAAGAGAAAGATCAGTGGTTGCCAGGGGTTAGGGACAGGGAGAGATAAACATGGGAAGTACTGGGGATTTTTAGGGCAGTGAAACTAGTCTGTATGATACTACAATAATGATGGCTACATACATTAACATTAAACCCATAGAGTGTACAACACCAAGAGTAAATTCTGATGTAAAGTATCTATTTTGAATGACGATGACTTGTCAATGTGGGTTCAATGATTAAAATAAATGTGCCAATCTTTGGGGAGGCTGTTGATAATAGGGTAGGCTGTGCATGTGTAAGGTCCGAGGTACACAGTAAATCTCTGTACTTTCCACTCAGTTTTGCTCTGTATCTAAAACTGCTTAAAGAAAATGAAAGGCTATTTAAAGACAACAACAACTCATTGTGACCCTATGACCACCCAGATCACAAAGGGAGAAGTCAAGGCCCAGAGTGGGTAAGTCCTTTCCTAAGGCATCATGGTAAGGAGGGGCTGGAGCTGGGATTTGAAGCTGGCTCTGCTGTCTGTCTACAGTTTTTCCAGTGGTCATGTATGGATGTGAGAGTTGGACTGTGAAGAAGGCTGAGCAATGAAGAATTGATGGTTTTGAACTGTGGTGTTGGAGAAGACTCTTGAGAGTCCCTTGGACTGCAAGGAGATCCAACCAGTCCATTCTAAAGGAGATCAGCCCTGGGATTTCTTTGGAAGGAATGAGGCTAAAGCTGAAACTCCAGTACTTTGGCCACCTCATGCGAAGAGTTGATTCATTGGGAAAGACTCTGATGCTGGGAGGGGTTGGGGGCAGGAGAAAAAGGGGACAACAGAGGATGAGATGGCTGGATGGCATCACTGACTCGATGAACGTGAGTCTGAGTGAACTCCCGGAGTTGGTGATGGACAGGGAGGCCTGGCGTGCTGCAATTCATGGAGTCGCAAAGAGTCGGACACAACTGAGCAACTTAACTGAACTGAACTGAACTGCTGTCTGTCTGCACATCCTGTCCATACAGGCTGCAGACATGGGGCAGCCTCCATCCTGCAGCTGGGCACCAGGGACCTGTGCAAAAAACAGGCTTAGGAGGCTAAGATAGGAAAAGACCTACAAATGTCCCTTCCTGGCTTCATACCCTCCATGGTTCTGGTGCTGAACACTGGTTCCTGCTCTCACCAGGCCCTCCAGCCTTGCCCCTCATCTCACATGCCTGTTCCCTGCCACACTGGGCTCCTGGATCACACCAGGCAATTCAGTTCAGTTACTCAGTCGTGTCTGACTCTTTGCAACCCCATGGACTGCAACACACCAGGCTTCCCTGTCCATCACCAACTCCCGGAGCTTACTCAAACTCATGTCTATCAAGTTGATGAAGCCATCCAACCATCTCATCCTCTGTTGTCCCCTTCTCCTCTCATCTTCAATCTTTCCCAGCATCAGGTCTTTTCCAATGAGTCAGTTCTTCGCATCAGGTAGCCAAAGTATTGGAGTTTCAGTTTCAGCATCAGTCCTTCCAATGAATTTTCAGGACTGATTTCGTTTAGGATAGACTGGTTGTATCTCCTTGCAGTCGAAGGGACTCTCAAGAGTCTTCTCCAACACCATAGTTCAAAAGCATCAATTCTTCAGTGCTCAGCTTTCTTTATGGTGCAACTCACATCCTTACATGACTACTAGAAAAACCATAGCTTTGACTAGACGGACCTTTGTCGGCAAAGTAATGTCTCTGTTTTTTAATATGCTGTCTAGGTTGGTCACAGCTTTTCCTCCAAGGAGCAAGCATCTTTTAATTTCATGGCTGCAGTCACAATCTGCAGTGATTTTGGAGCCCGAGAAAATAAAGTCTGTCACTGTTTCCATTGTTTCCCCAGAAGAGAAGTTAAAGGCAAAGGAGAAAAGGAAAGATATACCAAGACAATTACACACCACCATCTTTGCTTACCTGACTCACTCACTATGCTTTTCCCACCCCTGCAGTCACAGCCCAGTAGGTTAACACCTACTCAGGCCTTACAACCTCTGCAAAAAGAGCGAGACTCAACAGCCTGTGCCCTTTGACACAGACTGGCCTGGGGTCCTCCCTCACTTGGCTTCATATTGCTGTGTGACCTTAGACAAGTGACTCAACTTCTCTGAACCTCAGTGTTTTGCATCTACAAAGTAGGACGATGATGGTAACTGTACAGGTTAGAGAAAATACATGTTAAACACCTGATACAAATTCTGCTGCATAATAAACATTCCAAAAATGGTACTTATCTTTGGGAAGCTTTTCCTGCCCAATTTCTTTTCCCCAGTATGGAGAATTAGACTCCATGCATGTGTATCTCTATACCCATAACATCCATATGCATTAACCTGCAGTAAGAAATCCATTATCATACTACCCTGGGTCTTTGTTAACAGTTTTCACGGGCTGGTGTGCCAAGAAGTTTGTTAAGGTTTTTCCATAAGATGTGAATATTTGCTTCTTTTTGTTTTCTCTCTCCTCCATGGCCCTGGTGCTGCAACCCCAGAGGTACAGCTCCACGGGGTCAGGGATCTTGTCTGCCTTGCTCATCTCTGGATCCCAGTGTTTAGAAAATTGACTGGCACTTGGGAAGCCCTCCAAGTTGGTTGGGGAAATGAAAGAGTCACAACGAATGAATGAATGAAGAAACGACTCCAGGCTCATCTCCTGCATTTGTTTAATTTCTCAATCCATCCCTAGGTCTTGGCATCATAGCTAGCATGGATGTTCTACCGTAAATGTAGAATGACCTTTTCTTATCAATACTTATTTTTTGGATTTATGAACTACAACAGTATAACCAATGCATCTGGTTAGCATGAATGAAGCCTTTCACAGAACTTAAACAGGACTGATGGCCACAGGGTGTCCATTCTCTTTCTCCATTTCTTGCTTGCTATAAACCCATCCATACCTTCACTGGGCCTCAGCAAATTTTTGGTAAAGAGAATAGCTGGAAACTTGCAGCATAAGACTGGGCTTCCATTCAATTATTCGACTTCTCTTCGATTTATAAGTTGCAATTTGTTGTCATTGTTTAGTCAATAAAGTGAAGTCACTCAGTCATGTCCAACTCTTTGCAACCCCATGGACTGTAGCCTATCAGGCTGCTCCATCCATGGGATTTTCCAGGCAAAAGTGCTGGAGTAGATTGCCATTTCCTTCTCCAGGGGATCTTCCCGACCCAAGAATCAAACCTGGGTATCCCGTATTGCGGGCAGATGCTTTACCATCTGAGCCACCAAGGAAGCCAGGTCCTGGTTTAGTCACTAAGCCACATTCAACTCTTTGTGACTCCCTGGACTGCAGTACACCAGGCTCCTCTGTTCTCTGCTATCTCCCGGAGTTTGCCCAGATTCATGTCCATTGAGTCGATGGTGATATCAAATCATCTCATCCTCTGCCACACCCTTCTCCTTTGGCCTTCTGTCTTTCCCAGCATCAGGGTCTTTTCCAGTGAATCGGCTCTTCCCATCAGGCAGCCAAAGTATTGGAGCTTCAGCTTCAGCATCAGTCCTTCCAATGAATATTCAAGGTTGATTTGTTTTGACTGGTTTGATCTTCTTGTAGTCCAAGGGACTCTGAAGAGTTTTCTCTAGCACCACAATTCAAAAGCATCAATTCTTTGGCACTTAGCCTTTTTTGTGGTCCAACTCTCACATCTGTACACGACTATAGGAAAAACCATATGGGCCTTTGTTGGCAAAATTATGTCTCTGCTTTTTAATATGCTGTCTAGGTTTACCATAGCTTTCCTTCCAAGGAGCAAGTGTCTTTTCATTTATTGGCTGCAGTCATCATGTGCAATGATTTTGGAGCCCAAGAAAATAAAATCTGTCACGGCTTCCACTTTTCCCCCTTCTATTTACCAGGAAGTGATGGGACCAGATCCCATGATCTTAGGTTTTTAAATGTTGAATTTCAAGCCAGCTTTTTCACTCTGCTCTTCTACCATTATCAAGAGGCTCTTTAGTTCCTCTTCACCTTCTGCCATTAAATATCATCTGCATAGCTGAGGTTGTTGATATTTCTCCTGGCCATCTTGATTCCAGCTTGTGATTCATCCAGCTTGGCATTTTGCATAATGTACTCTGCATATAAGTTAAAAAAGCAGGGTAACAATATATAGCCTTGCTGTTTTCCTTTCCCAATTTGGAATCACTATGCGGGTCAAGAAGCAACAGTTAGAGCTGTACATGGAACAACTGACTGGCTCAAAACTGGGAAAGTTGCAATCTGCATGCCTTCAACTTGGCCTGATTGCTGGAAATGCACGTGGGCGTGACATAACACAAGAGAGAACATCACACAAGGAGTATTTGTGGTTGGAGGAGGGGAGATCATGTTTCCCAGAGTTTCTAGGTGACACCTCAGGGCCAGAAAAATCTGTAACCCGTCTCCCGACCCACAGCCCTGTACAGATGAATGGACCCTTCTTGCCGCTGGGTATCTTTGCCAGGAGGATCCCAGGTCCCATGAAGTGACAGGCTGCCCTCTCACACGCTCGGTCCTAATTTGGAAAGGAAAGAAATTCAGACACTCAGAGAAGGGGGTGACCTCTTCCAGCAAGGGCAGGTGGCCAAACATTGGTATCACCTCTCCAGTAAAATTAATGTCCCTTTTAATCAGCAGTGATGGGGAATTGTTTCTTAAATGCCACTACGAAGAAGGGTCCCTTGTGAGAAGGCAGAGTCTCGTTAATTCTCCACCAGGGTGTTGCGCCGCAGAAAAGGGTTTCTGGCAGCTCCTATCTGCAAGGAGGGCCCATTTCCCTAGGTGGCTGATAGGCATCTGGAAACCAAGAATCGTCTGCACGTTGCCTGCAATTTCCTTTTGATTTTATGTGTTCTCCTGCCCCCAGAACCATTATTTTTTAAGAAAAGCAAAAATTAAAGCTTCATACCTCTCAGGAAGAGTGTGGGGGAGGCCGCGTACCAGCATCTGGTAACTTGCCTGCCCCCAGAAAACGACTGCAAGTGAATCCACATAATACTCCCTTAGAGAATAAGCAGAACCATCTGCAGGGCCCAGGGAGCCTCAGTGAGAAATTCCACACGAGGTCCTTCTGGAGGGAGACGGTGGCCCCAGAGGGGCCAGTGAGACCCTGAGCTGTGACTGCCATCGCCGCGCTGGAGTCACGTAGACCTGAGTTGGGTTCAGTAGCGCTTAACACTAACAAGCTATTTAGGTCCTCTGAGACTTGGGTCCCATCTGGAAAATGGGCTGGACATGATGAGCACGTGAGCATAAATATCCACATGGCTCACCTCTTTCTTCCTGGAAGGAAACACCTTCTGGACCCAAATAAGCGGGCTTGAACACTGAGTCCTTATCCAGTCCCAACTGCACGGCCATCCAGCTGAGATCCATGTGAAGGATGGTCTTGGTATCTCACGACACCCCTTTGGCTACTGTATGAGTAGTCACTATTTACTCGGCGTGGGGCACACACAGCTACTCCAGATCAGCTCCGCCTTCAGGTCAGATGGGTATCACTGCCTCCACTTTGTGTGTGTGCTATAAGTCGCTTCAGTCGTGTCCAGCTCTTTGTGACCCTATGGACTTCAGCCTGCCAGGCTCCTCTGCCCATGAGATTCTCCAAGCAAGAATAACTGGAGTGGGTTGCCACGCCCTCCTCCAGGGGGATCTTATTGACCCAGGGATCGAACCCATATCTCTTATGTCTCGTGCACTGGCAGGTGGATTCTTTACCACCAGCACCACCTGGGAAGCCTGTCTCCATTGTACAGATGGGGAAACTGAGACTCCAGAAGCGGGATTTGTAGTAGACATGTGTTAACTTTCTTCTGACCAATATCGCTTCCCGCTTCTTCTGAAAATAGTACTCTGACTTCTTCGGGAGGAGTTACCTCCTCCTCGTGATTGGCTGGCCAGTGGAATTATCAAGGTGCCCACATCTTCTGGCCAAGGAATGGGTGTGGGGCCCAGCTCAACTCATTGGAAGCTCTGTCTCTCAACCCCCGGAGTTTCAAGCTCTGAAGATGGCTGGAGCTGATACAGCCGGAAGAGAAGGGTGCGGTAGTGTGTGAAGGAGACCCCCTTGTCAGTTCCTGCTGCTTAGAGCCCCACCCTGGGAAGCGTTATCCTGCCTTCAGAATCTGGTCCTTTCACTTTCCTCTTAATTCTGAAACCATCTATGGCCTGCCCTTTACTGCCTAAGTCCGCCAGGTGGGTTTCTGTTGCTTACAGCCCCCAAATTCTGACTGACACAGGAAGTGAGTCCTCAGGGTCACAAATGGATGTGTGGCAGAGTCAAGACAAGGCCCACGTCACCAGGCTGCCAGGCCAGCGCTCTTCCCGCCACGCCACATGAGTGGCCTTGGGGACAGCCTTCAGTGAGGGGTTGGGGGAGTGGCATCAGCAAAGGCCGGTGATGGGAACGCACGTGCCCTCGGGGTCACAGAGGCCAACGTGTGGCAGGCGAACTTTGACGGCGGCCGCAGGAGGCAGGTTTGGGAAGCCTGAGAGCTCCTTTCACCACACCCTCTTCTGTGGCCTTTTCACGGACTGTCTTTACCGCTCCCTTCAGCAAACTATTTCGCTATTCAAGTCCTCAGCTTGTCACATATTTTTAAAAGCAAAAGTGGAGAGCATCCTGAGTCAGGTTTCCTCATTTCACTTAACAATGGGGCAGTAAATATTGACTAAGCTGTGACATTCTGGAGAACGTTCCTTCACACCCTTCCTGGTTTGGAGCCCTGCCCTGTCCCCATCTCTCAGACAAGTCACTGGAACTTTCTTGTCCTCGGGGGCTTGGCCTTGGACCAGCCAGGGGAGGTGCCAGAGGCCTCAGAGTCAGAGAAATGTCTGCTCATGTTATCAACCTCTCACTTAATTCACTTGTTGTGAATTTAGGACAATTTACTTGAAGCTGTGAGTCTCAAGTTTTCCAATCTTCAGAAAGTGAGACTAACACCATCTGTCCCCCAGGCTGGGGCGAGAAAGACGTGTTGTGTCCAGGAACCTGGCACGCGAGGTTGGCCTGCTCAGTCCCGGGCGCCCCTCCCTCTGGTCAGTGGACCTGAACTCCATGCAGCTGATGACCCATCAGCCAGAAGCGGCTCTAGGTCCCAGGAGCTGGGTTTGAGGAACAATTCCCACACGTGCCTGTGGCCTACGCTGTTGATTGTCTAGGCAGCAGCTGTTGCCAGGCTTTTTCTTGCCTGACCACTTCCTCCTCCAAGAGCTGAAAATCCTAAATACTCCTTTTCCCAGACTGCTTTGCGGCTACCAGGGGTCACATGACCTAATTTAGCCACTGAGATGACAGAAGATCCTCTTTCATCTTGCTGGCCCGTGGGAGGCTTCAGGGAAATATTTATTTCCCCCTTGCAAAAGTGAGAGGCTGTAGAGAAAGCCATTTTTCTCCTGACCTGTGGATGTCTTCAAGTGAAGACATTGGGGGCAGAGCCCAGGCCAGGGCTGGCTTCAAGGGTGTGTGGCCAGTGCAGTCATTTTAAAGGGCCCTGACCAGTCCATTCTAAAGGAGATCAGTCCTGGGTGTTCTTTGGAAGGACTGATGCTGAAGCTGAAACTCCAATAGTTTTGCCACCTCATGCAAAGAGTTGACTCATTGGAAAAGACTCTGGTGCTGGGAGGGATTGGGGGCAGGAGGAGAAGGGGACGACAGAGGATGAGATGACTGGATGGCATCACGGACTCAATGGACATGAGTTTGGGTGAACTCCGGGAGCTGGTGATGGACAGCAAGGCCTGGCATGCTCCAATTCATGGGGTCGCAAGGAGTCAGACATGACTGAGCGACTGAACTGAACTGTGCTTGTGTTTTCATGCTCTGTAGTTGCTGTATTAAAATTCTGAATGATTTTATCTTTGAGTTCTTGTTTCGTAAGTGAAGTCTCGTGGGACAATGTAGCATGTCCTGGAGGAGTGGATCCTTGATTTTCCCCACTGCCTTCCCAAGGGGTCTCTTGGCTCCCTGCTCCCCTGCTGCTCCAGGTCCCATCTGGCCACCAAATGTCAATCCAAGGTTGGGGGAGAGGAGCCCGGCAGTGTCCAGTGGCAGGGCAGGACCCCCACCACCCCCAGGCCCTCATGATGAAGCATGGCAGTATATAGCAAATGAAAACACCATATGTCAAGAAAGAGACTGTGGAAGAAAGGAATATGTTTTATGTTTTAGTACCCTTTACAGAGCTTCTTTTCCTATTTTATAATAAGGGGTCCTTCTTTTCCATTGCACCGAGCTCTATGAATTATATAGCTGGTGCTAGCTGAGACTACTAATTGGAGATAGCAGAGACTAAAGAGAGAAAGGAACGGGATTCTTGATTTGTCAAGCTGTTAAACCCACCCCCTCAGCTGCTGGCCGAGATAATCTTCATTGTTGAAGCCCCTGTCAATTAGGCGTCTTGTTACTTGCACCCCAAAGCATCCTAACACAAAGTCATTTTGCTTTTTACTCTCAGGATGATGCATTCAATCCCCGTTGACTAGCTGATTGATAGCACAAGAAACAGTGGTCTGTGTGTTTCTTGTGGATAGCAAGGACCCCTCTCAGATCACCAAGCAGCAGCTAGTCTTGGACCTTTCCTTAGCAGCGATAATAATTTCATGATTCATATTATGGTGCCATCTTGTATGATTCTGATGTCAGTATTATTTTGCTCACTTTTCACACATGGAATCAGAGGTTCAGAGAGGTCAGGGAACTTGCTTAAGGTCACACAGCTCATGGGTGTTAGAGGCAGAGATCAGATCCACGATATTTCATGGCTAGAATGAAGAAAGCCTTGAAGGAACTATTTGCTTCTGTACTATTCCCTCATCCCTGGCACCTGCTGGCATTCTGATATGCTGGCCTAGAGGTCAGTGGCCTAGATATCACTCTCTGGCTGCCCATCGTCTTCAGGACCTTCTCCCCAAGGCCACTGCCAGGCCCACAAGGCTGTGAAGCAGCGTCAGATGCCAGTAGAGCCCTGTAGCTTTGTTCAGGCTTCTGCATCCTGTCAAGGTGCCCTTTGCTTTGTTCTCAGGTCCAGAGTGAGGCCACATCCTGCCACAACATTTAGAGCCCTGCCCTCCGGTCAGGACCCTGGGCCGAGGACTGATACCCAGCCCTCTGGTGAGGCCCAGCCACAGCTCATGGAGATAAAGTCCAGAGCCCACAGTTATTTTTGTTGCTGGACACAAGAGCTCAGCCTCTCTCGCCACACATTCTTCTAGGACCCCCGAATCCTATTTGCTCAGAGAACATTTCCAGATTCCCTTTTGCTTGTCTCTGGCCCATAATCCATGTTGAAGCCTGAGGTGTGGCAGGTGGACACCCTTGGGATTCTCTCTGACCCTCCCACTCCAGCCAGGCTGGGATGTTCTTACACAGACCATCAAAAGGGCACTTCGGCGGCAGTTTGGGGGAAGTCAGGCAGCCCTTAATGGTAATAGTCATAACTGCAGCCAATTTAGGGTAATTGGTGGCTTTTGCCAGGGAATTCCTGCCTGTCGCAGCAGCTCGTTTGCAATGCCTTTGATCTCTACCAGTCTCCCTGAGACACGAAATATTGTTGTCATCTTCAATTACTCCAAGGGGCAGCTGTGGCCTTGACCTTGCCACCAGACATCCCCAGCCTGCACAAGGCAGCAGCAGCCAGGGAGGAAGGGTGGGCAGCAGGCAAGGGGAGTCCCAGGGCCCATTCCTGGGGACCAGGCCCCGTGGAAACCCAACTGAGGCTATGAGCTAAGAAGGGGTTCTGGAGAGGAGGGTTAAGGGAGGGGAACATGCTAGCAAATCATAAAACACAGGATGCTGAGGCCCTCTTTGTGCCAGGCACCTCTCTTTCCTTTACATCTCTCAGCGTCTTCTCTGCAAGATGTATAATTATCCCTGCTTTTAGAGGAAGAGCCTGAGGCTCAGAGATCCTTGTAGAGCAGGGATAAGGCAGGCCAGTGGGTGGGGAGGGGATGGTGGAGGGAGACGTCCAGCCCAGATTTGCCTGGCTTGGGGCTGGAGTTCTTTCCATGTTGCCCAGCTCATTAGATCTGTGGGTGAGACGCAAACTCCATCTTCCCAGCCAGGCCATGAGCTCCTTGAAGGCAGAAACTGCATCTCATTTAAATCTGTGCACTCCCCTGGCCCCTAGTACAGAGCTGGGCTCAGCGAGGTGTAGTCAAGCCCTGGGATCAGTTCCTTGGTTTCCTTTTTTCCTTCACCCTCACTTCTCAGTGATCCCAAGCAGGCTCCTGGCTTTATTACATTAACTCCACCCTGACAGCGCCCACACTTATGTCTCATAGATCCAACTGCCTACTTGATATTTCTACTTTGATGCCTTACAGACATCTCAAATTCAACACATCCCAAACTGACTTCCTTATTTTTCTTCCAAAACTAGCTCCCCCGCGTCTTCCAGATCTTAGTATTCGGGTACTCTCTCTGTGCCTAAGACGCTCTATTGATTTTACCTTAAAATTAACAATCCATAATCCAATCATTTCTTTCCCCCGCCCCCCTCCGCTGGCTGCATCCTCTCACAATGAGATTATTGCAGTTGCTTCTGAATTAGCCTCCTTGTATCTGTCCTTGCCGGCCCGCCACAGACTAAGCTCAGCCCAGCAGCCAGACAGATCCTGTTAAGACTTCATTCAGAAGTGGACGCTTTTCAGCTTCAACCTTGTGGCTCCCAGCTCCACCAGGGGGAGATTCATGGAGGTCACTGACCAAGCGCCTGGCATCTGTGAAAGGCAAGTGCAATCTGATAAAGGCCATGGCCGGAGCCTTGGGCAGGAGGATTCATTCTGACTGGGGACAGGGGGATGGGAAAGCTTCCAGGAGACTGAACCTTGAATCTATCGACAGTGCTGTCAGGAGTTTACAACTGGCAGGTAGCAGAGCTCTCGGGGCTGCAAGCTGGCCAGTGTCCACTGGGGGCTGATCCCATCAAAGGGCCTGTCCTAGCTCCTGGGGGTACACATGTTCACCACCACCCCCAAGCCCTTCCTGCACACCTGCTCTGTGCGGCCCTGGGCAGGTTCTCAGCATGCAGCCCAGGACTCAACATCCTCACTCCTCAGAATGATGGAGCTGGTATTCCACCGGGATAGACAGATGGTGGTGGTGGTGGTTTAGACACTCCGTCATATCTGACTCTTTGCGACCCCATGGACTGTAGCCCACCAGGTTCCTCTGTCCATGGGATTTCCCAGGCAAGAATACTGGAATGGGTTACCCATTCCCTGCTCCAGGAGATCTTCCTTACCCAGGGATTGAACCTGGGTCTCCTACAGACAAATAGCAAACAATATGAACAATATGCAAATGAGAAGGTTCTTTGGGAGTACCACAAAGATTACAACAATTTACATGCAGTAATAAATATCTGCACCAGCTCTCAGCCACTAAACTGGGCCACCAACATGCGAGGTTTATGGAGCTGCAAAGAAGTCATATGGGATTTCCTTCTTTCAGGGCTGATTCAGGACCCACTATCTCTTGCCTCCCAGGCTGGTGAGCACTGACCGGAACTGCCTGTTCTCACGAGTTTGTCCTGCTTCCCCTACCCCCCTCCAGCTCCCACTGCTGCCCTCTGGGCTGAGGTATGCTGGGCACACACCCAGAGACCTTTGTACCGTACTTGGGAAAGTTATTTGATGAGAAACTTTTTGCATTTTTCCTTTTCCTCTTGCCACAGGCTTCGGCATACATAACTCTGCACACTGCTATGCTAATTCCTTGTAGAAGCCAAGGCAATTTTTATTCTCTCCCTTCCTTCTATGTCAATTCCCCCTAAATATGTCCATGGCCACTTCCTCCTTTCTTTTCAACCATTGTACATCTTTCTAACTATGCCTGCACCAACCTTTATAGGTGCTATGAACGTGCTATTCCCCCACCTTTATTTAAGCATTTCAAGAGGAGGCTGGGATCTGAAGCTACAACTGAGAACTGTCTGTTTATCCGCCTAAGACCTCGAAAATATTTCACAATGAGCAGGTCAGGTTCAAGATGATGCTTTCACAAAACTGAATTCCAGAACCAGGAACATGTGGTAAAAATCAAAGTCCTGATTCTAAAACTGCAGGGGCTCAAATACCGGCCCTGAGACTCACCAGCTCTGGTGCAGCCACCCTTGTTTCTCTCTGTGCAGAGGGGCTTGACAATGTGGTGGTCACCTGGGCTTCAGCCCTGTCCAGATTGAGGTTCAAATCCTGGCTCTGCCAGTTTTGACAAGCTCTTTAACCACCCTGGCTGTGTTTTCCTTGGTAAATAGGAACACTGATGCTGTTTACCTGGTGAGATCTTGGGAATATTGTGTCATAAAGCCCACAAAGAACCTGGCATAGGGCTAGACACATAGTTGGCACTCATTTCTCTTTATGGCCAGCGGTTGGACTCTGGAAAGATTGGGCATGTGGGTGGTGTTTGGCAAATGCACAATGCCACACTGATGGGTAGCTGTTTCCTGCCTGGGGCATGTTCTCTTGCAGCGAAGCCCAGAAAGGGCTCTGGGAAGAATGGACTGAGAAACTGGACTCCCTGGGCACCCAGTAGCTCATATCCAATCATTATGACGGAACTGTTTTCCCAGGGGCTGGTATGACAGTTTGTGGATTTTGCAGATTTTTTTTGCTTTAGTGTTTTTTTTTCTTCTACTATTTTTTTCTTCTACTAACCTGACATCTGATCATTTTGCATTTTCTGTGCAATAAAATGTTAGGTAGCAATACAAAGCAGGGTGGGAAGCTGGAGAGGAATGAAGGGATGGAATGGGGATATTTACAATAGAATAGTTAGGGAAGGTACCTTTGCAGAAGTGGCATTTGAACAAAGACTAGAATAAGGATGTGAACCATGTGAGTATTTGGAGAACAAGCTTTTCTGGCAGAAGGTAATGACCCTGAAGTGATGTATTCGTCAACTGTTGCTACAATGAGGCCATATAACAAACATCCCCAAATGAGGTGGCTTAAGACAACAACTATTTATTCTTGATGATGCCTCTGCAGATCCAGTAGTAGGTAGCTGATCTAGGGCTGCCTCAGCTGGGCTTGGCTCCAGGGTACATCTCTGTGTTTCTCATCCTTTCTGGATCAGTAGGCTAAGGAGGATATATTCTCAAGATGGCGGTAGAAGAGCAAGAGGGTGAGCAGAAAGAGATGAGTTCTCTTACAGTCTAGGCTTAGTACTGGCACACTGTGGCTTCTAAACGTATTTCATTGAGCAGAGTACATCCCGTGTTGAGGCTAACATCCGTGGGGCAGAGAAATATACTAGATATACTTTATTTATAGTGGAAGCAATTGCAAAGTCACGTGGCAAAGTGCACAGATACAGAGAAGGTGGAGACTTGGGAACAGTGGTGCTATTTATCACAAGCGGAAGCGAGCTTTATGTGTCTAAGTGTCAGCCACAAGGTCAGTATGGCTAGAGTGGAGTGAATGAGGTGTAAAGAGAGAGTTGAGATGAGTGACCAGGGCATCCAATAATATACAGTCTTGCTAAGAATGTGGACTTCTTCTGAGTGTGATAGGAAGCCGCTAGAGCACTGTTTGACATTCTTTTAATTTTAATCAAAATACTTCATGTACTATGAATTATACAGTCGTTAAGAAAACACATCAGTGATAAGTTTTTACAAAGTAAAAAGCAGTTTTGCCTATTTTTAAATTTCATATAAATGCAAATACTTTGTACATATTTCTTTGTGCGTGTCTTTCTTTGACCAACCTTGTCTATGCGATTTCATCCTTATCTGTACATGCAGCAATTAGATCTTTCTCCCCCCATAACTATTTATTTTTTCCCTTATATAATCATACCTTGATTTATTTATCCATTCTCTCATTGCTAGTCATTTGGGTGGTTTCTAGTTTGTAGCTATTAAGAATAATACTGCTGATACATGCATATATACGGCTGAATCCCTTTGCTGTCCACTTGTTAATTGGCTATTCTTCAGTATAATATAAAGAGTTTTTTAAAAATTAAAAAATAAAAAAAGAATAATCCTGCTAATAACATTTTTATTCATGCTTTTGTTACACATATGTAAGCATTTCTGTTACATATGTACTCAGGAATGTTTAGTGCAAGTTCATAGTATATAGAAATGATCAATTTTAGTAAATATGGCCCCCAAATGTCATTATTGGATGTATGTATTATAAGTATCTTCTCCCATTTTATGGCTTGCCTTTAGACTCTCAATAATATCTTTCAGTGAACAAAAGTTCTTGATTTTAGTGTAATTCAATTTATCAATCTTTTCCTTTATGGTTAGAGCTTTCTATATTGATTTAAAGAAATCTTTGCCTAAACAATTTGAAAAAAATTTTGCCTACATAAAAATATTGCTTCTTCTAGAAACGTTATTGTATTATTTTCAACATTTCAAGGCATATTGACAATATAGAATGAACTCATGCAAATCAATAAGAAAAAGGTCTGAAAGGATACACGCACCCCAGTGAGCATTGCAGCACTCTTTACAATAGCCAAGACAGGGAAGAAACTTAAATGTCCATTGACAGAGGAATGGATAAAGATGTGGTATGTATGCACAACGGGATATTACTCAGCCATCAAAAAGGACAAAGTAATGCCATTTGCAGCAACACGGATGGACCTAGGGATTGTCACACTGAGTGAAGCAAGTCAGACAGAGGAGGAGAAGTATCATACGGCATCCCTTTTATCTGGAATCTAAAAAGAAATGATTTACAAATAACCTTACTTACAAAACAGAAAGAGACTCACAGACTTAGAGAACAAACTTATGGTTGCTGGGGGGAAGGATGAGGGGAAGGATGAGGGGCAGGGACAGTTAGGATTTGGGGATGGACATGTATACACTGCCATATTTGAAGTGGATAACTAACAAAGACTTACTGTATAGCACATGGAACTCTGCCCAATGTTATGTGGCAGCCTGGATGGGAGGGGAGTTTGGGGGAGAATGGTTGCATTTATATGTATGGCTGAGTCCTTTTGCTGTTCACCTGAAACTATTCAGGTGTTCACCTGCAGCTATACTTCAATACAAAATAAAAAGCTTTTTTTTTTTTTAAATGCAGACAAATCTGCTTCTTATATGAATAAAATTATTGAATAGGATCTTCACAAAAGAGGACCTCCAAATGGCCAGTAGGCACGTGAAAAGATGTTCAACCTCATTAGTCATGAGGGGATGCCAGTTCAAATTATCTGAGATTTTATTACACATCCACCAGGATGACTGAAATTAAGCAAAACAGAAAATACTAAGTGTTTGTGAAGATGTGCAGTAAACTATTGGTGGGAATGCAAGGTAAGTGCAGCCACTTTGGAAAACTTTTTGACTGTTTCTACTAAAACTGAACATACTGTATATGTTAGTGATAAGTTCATCATGCAGGCGCAGGCTGAGGATCATCCCACATAACTGTTGTGGATGTGACAGGCAGGGAAAGAACGAGAGCCCATTTCACACCAGAGGAGCCTGAAAAGAAATGACAACCAAATGCACCTTGAGGCTTCTTATGACCAGACTCTATCGTGCCATTTTTGCTTCTTCTTTTTTTTTTTTTTACAACCTTATTATGTTTTCTTGATTTATTGCATCAGCTAAGACATAACCTGAGAGTTGCAAGCAAAGGAAAGGCATGTTATGACTTGTTCTAAAAGATATTTCTGGGTGCTCCATGGAGAACAAATGGGACAGGGTGTGGCAGTAAGGGGACAAGTTAGAGTTTTGCAATAAACCAGGTGAGAAATCACAGTGACATGGACCAGGGCAGGAACAAAAAGGAGACAAGCAGTCAACTGCCATTAAAGCAGCTAATAGAATAAAGCAGCTAATTGCCAATAGAATTTGCCAATATGAGTATCAGTTCAGTTCAGTTCAGTCGCTCAGTTGCGTCCAACTCTTTGCAACCCCATGGACTGCAGCATGCCAGGCTTCCCTGTCCATCACCAATCCCTGGTGCTTGCTCAAATTCATGTACACAAAGTCAGAGATGGCGTCCAACCATCTCTTATGAGAATATGAGTATAAGGGGGAAGAAAAAAGGTAAGAACAACCATGTGAGGTTGTTGGTCTGGATGAATGATGCTGTCGTTTACTGAGATGAACAAGGCCAGGGGAACTTAATGTGGTTAGATGAGCAGTGGGAATCAAGAATCCAAAGTCTGAGCTATCCAAGGTGTGTGTGTGTTAAGTCACTTCAGTAATGTCTGACTCTTTGCAACAACAGAGGAGCCCTCCAGGCTCCTCTCTCCGTGGGATTCTCCAGGCAAGCATACTAGAGTAGGTTGCCATGCCCTCCTCCAGCGGATCTTCCCTACCCAGAGATCAAATCCAGGTCTCCCTCATTGCAGGCAGATTCTTTACCAGCTGAGCTACCAGGGAAGCCCATCCAAGGCGAGGCAATATCAAATAGGCAGTTGGCTTTGTGAAGCTCAAAAGAGCTGGCCTGGCTGGAGATAAATATTTTAGAGTCATCAGTATAAAAAAATATTTAATGCCTTGAGAATGGACAAGGTCACTAAAGGTGTGGTTGTAGGAAGAGGAGAGGAAAAGAGAGAAGAGAGGGGAAAAGAGTAGAGGGAAGGAAGGGAAAAGAAGGGAAAAGTCCAGAGGAGGACAGAATCTGGAATTAGAAGCCAGCTAAGTAGGAGGAAAACCCAGGAAAACGTGGTGTCCAAGAAAGCGATTCAAGGCAGAGGAAATAGTGATCAACAGTGTTATTATTAAATGCTGCCAGGAAGATGGGAGTGAATATTGATCATTGGATTTGGCAAATTGGAAGTGTAAAGACTTGACTAAAAGTGAGACTGGGTAAGTGAATTTCCTTGTCAAACTGTCAAGGATCAGTGTCAGATGCAGAACTCACAGATCACAATCACTGTTACTCCACAGAGAACAGGTCCCTCCCATCTCTTGAATCATGAGAATGGCAATCTCAGTGAAAAGTGAAGGAATGACCATCACCACTCAAAGCACTGACTACGCTAGTCTCAGGACCTGGGGATTTGCCAGAGTCGAGGCAATTGGCTGCCTTCCTTTGAGGACCTGAGATGAACCACACCCTTGCTCCCACCAGTCTATATTTCCAGGTGAACGGCATAGTGAAATCTAGATACAATTTTATGCAGAGAAAATCCCCAAGCTTTACTTATGCCACAAAATCACCACTCAAATGCTTGGCAGGAGGAATTCCCTGGTGGTCCAATGGCTAAAACTCCACTCTCCAAACACAGGGGGGCCTTGGTTCCATCCCTGGTCAGGGAACTAGATCCCATCTCCCACAACTAAAGGTCCTTCATCTTTAGCAAAGATCTTGTGTGCTGCCACGAAGACCCAGTGCAGCCAAATAAATAAGCATTGAAAAAACAAAAACAAATACTCACTAAGGGTGGTAACTTTGGGCAAAATTCATTGAGGAAAATTTCACTTCTAGTTCACTGATGGATGGATGGATGGATTTTTTTTTTTTATTATTCCTTGATATATCCATTCTGCATTCACGCATCACACAATCATTCAAGAATCCTTGCTAAGTACAGGTCCACTAGAGCTATGTAAATACATAAGCCATGGTTCAAAATCCTCTGTGTGTGTGTGTGTGTGTGTGTGTAAATGTGGGGAGTAAGATATCAGCTGAAGGTCATGCAGTGGGTGGGATCAGTGCCAGGATGAAGGCAGATTAGATGCTGTGAGCATCAGAATAAGAGAAGGGTCAGGTTTGTCTGGGGAAGTTGAATCGTCCGCCAGTGTGGCTATGAGGTGACAAGGGCTAGAAGGAAGAGGTTAATTCTCCAGGCTGAGAGTGGGATGAGAAAGCATCCAGGGGAGGTGAAACAGCATGGGCAAAGGCAAGAAACTGCAAGGCATCTGGAAAGTTTAGACCATAAATGGAAAGAAGCTTTGCAAGTGCTAAGCCCAGCCAGGTCCTAATAGTAATCATTAGTGGTAATAACAGCTCTGCTTAACATTTATTCACTTAGTTGAACAGCAACACTTATTGCATGGTTGCTGCGTGCTAGGCCCTTTTAAATGAAGAGAACATTACATCCTGGAGTGTTTAGGCAGAACTATTTTATTCTTCATTTTTATCAAGGCCCTGAAATGATGGCTTCAAGGAATAGACTCCCATGTTCTAGAATGGATTCCAAACTACCTAGGTCAAACTTGCCAAGGAACTGGTAGAAACTGATTTTGTGACCTCTGTAGGCTCATCTGGGATTTCCTGGTAGCTCAGTTGGTAAAGAATCCACCTGCAATGCGGGAGACCTGGGTTTGATCCCTGGGTTGGGAAGATCCTTTGGAGAAGGGAATGGTTACCCACTCCAGTATTCTGGCCTGGAGAAATTCATGGACTGTACAGCCCATAGAGTCTCAAAGAGCTGAACACGACTGAGCAACCATCTGACCCAGAACATAAAGGAAAAGCCGGGAGATTGGAGGAGTTGTTCAATGAACCGCATTGGGGTGGTCCATGTGCGTGGAGGCCCTTCCCACCTCCACAGCCTTAATCCCTTCTCCAATTAGGAGGAGTGGGTGGTGCTTTCCTCTTGTCTAAGGCTAGCTGGGAGGGGCTTTGAGAAGATCTCAGAGCGAATGACACGTGTCATTCACAGCTTCAGAGACACCGTGGACTGGCGTGTGACCCGCCCTTGTGAAATCTCAAGGGCTTTAAGAGGCTACTTGAAGTGGCTTTGTCAGCAGAGGAGGGGACAGTACAAGTGTACTTGTGTTGATAACGGGACAAAGGATGCGTAAGTGTTCCACAGGGACCACAGTGCTCCCGGGCCTTTGTTCCCTGCGTCAGGTGCTAGCCTAGGGAGGGAGGAGCTTTAACTTTGAATGAAGATAAAAGCATTGGTTATTACATTGACTGAACATAGTGTTTACAAAAATGAGGCCAGGAGACCCCTGTGACCCTAGGATTGCTATCAGTATTGGTATTATCCAAGAGGGGCTTCCTCGGTGGTGCTAGTGGTAAAGAACCTGCCTGCTAGTACAGGAGATGTAAGAGGCATGGGCTTGATCCCTGGATTGGGAGGATCTCCTGGAGGAGGGCATGACAAACCACTCCAGTATTCTTGCCTGGAAAAGCCCGAGGACAGAGGAGCCTGGCAGGCTACAAGTCCATGGGGATTACAAAGAGTCAGACATGACTAAGCAACTTTCACTATTACGCCACTAAAAAACAAACAAACACAAGAAACAAAGAAAACATCTTTAATCTGATAGTCCATTACCTTGTACTAAAAAGTACAGCAGTATAGCACACAGGGGCTGGCACGCACATTTGCATCTTTGAAAGTTCACAGCTTGAACGTTCGTATGTAGAGGGCTTACTGTACTCATACTGAAGCTGTTCTCATGACAAGCAGGCTCTTCTCCTCCTGGATGGATGTCTCTGTGGCGTGACTTGGTGAAGGATCTCAAAGCAGCTCTTGAGGGTGGTGAGCTTCTACGATGGGCCTGTGGTTTCCTCGCCAAACCTGTGAAACCTCTGAAGGGTGGCTCTGTGGAGCAAGGAGGCTGGTGGAGATTAGGAGTGGAGAGGGTGAAGTCCCCCCACAAAGTTGGCATTGGGACTCCCACCGGGTGAGATCCAGGGCAGTGCAGCCATCCTGGGTGGGTCTGAAGACTCAGACCCTGCACTTGGGATGGAGGTCCAGGAGGAATTCAACAGAAGCAAAAGGCTAGAAATTTACCCTGGAGTAGGGTTGGAGAGAAGAGAGGTTATAGGAAGATCCAGAGATCGCTGCTTCTGAAAAGAAGCAAGTTTGATGTAGGCACAGAGAAAAGTCAAACAACCACGTGTTCAGCAGCCTTAGAGAAATAGAGGGGAAACTAACACGGTATCTAGAAACAGAAGCCCCTGGGAAATGGAGACTGGGTGCCTTTGTCATCTGCATGGTCCCGGGGAGAGAGGCGGGAGCTGGGGAGATGGCACACAGTGGGCAAATGTCAGCCCGGAGCAGCTGCTCAGCACCCCTTCTCATCAGCACCCCCTTTCTCATCAGCACCCCCTTTCTCATAGCACACCGTCTTCATGGAACTAGTTGCCTCACAGCTCCCTCTTTGTATAGCAGCATCACTCTAAGAAACACCACTCTGGCCTTAGAACACACAGGTTTGGAGAGGGAAACCACAGGCCCATCATAGAAGCTCACCACCCCCAAGAGCTGCTTTGAGCTCCTTCACAGCAGAAGAGGTAACCTTACTGCCATCGTGTCTGCTTGGCCCGGACTCCAGGAAATAACCTATGGATTCTAAAAGATAGCCCTTATTTGTTTAACATTTTAATGGCTCCACCTGGCTCCAGAGATATTTACAAGTGTTCATTATATGGCTTAAAAAAAAACCCAATTAAGCCTCCATCATCTATAATAATATTGCACATCAGAGGGGGACAGTGGAATCTCCTGCAGCCCAAGGTCACGGGGGACAAAGATTGGGGAAGGCGTGGAGTCCCAGCTGTACCCATGACTGTGGGTCCTTGGGGAAGACGCGACTTCCTTCTGACAAGCAATTTTTCCTTTTGTGAAATGGGCATGTGATTCTCACCCTGGAGTCTTAGGAGGTGGTTTTGAAAGTTAAATGAGAGAAGAGCTAGGGCTTTACATGTGGTGGAGGGCACGACCAGGTAAAGACGTGGATATTGTTCTAAACTTACAAGTACCTCCCTCTTAATGGTTGACGGAGGTCCTGGGGTTTGTGTGTGACTGGGTCCGGCACAGGTGCGGGTGTGGGGACGCAGTGCAAAAAGGAGGAGTTCTTGGGACCCTCCTGGCTAGCTGTTCTGGTCCCCAGGGGACAGGTGATAAAAGGTGGCTGGGTCACATGCAGGGCAGATCTGCTGAGGCACCTCTGGGCCTGCACGGAGACCTGCCCATACTCCTCCAATCCACCCTGAGCCGGCTGTTACACGGGAAATGCCTTGTTCAGACACAGGCAGCTGCTGAGTAGCAGAGCTGGGATTTCAGTCCTGCTCCCCTTCAGCCCACGTTCCTTCCTCACCCACCCCCTTTCCCAGCCTCAACAGTACCCACACACCTGTGGAACCTGAGATGCCACCACAGCAGGTGGATCACACGATGCTGGCAATCTAGAAGCATCTTGTTGGAGAATCAGAGATATTTATTTTTCAGGTAACTGACAGTTCCCTTAAAGCCTTGACCACCTTGCAAGTGTTTTTGGTTAAAAAGCTTTCTAAATAGTATCATGCATGTATCTACTGCCTCAATAGAATGCAGTCAACCCTCAAGTTTAGAATAAGCTTCATTTCCAATACAAAGATACTGCCTTGAAATAACATCCACTGAGTCTGATTTCTCTATGGAAACAATGTCATAATGATGGGCTACATCCCTCACCAAGGATCCAAGGCCCACTTTTTAATAAGATGAACAAATGATCACATTCAATTCACACTAATTAATGCAATTAGCTATTGTAACTCCAATACCTAGCACAGTGTCTGACAGAAGATGCTCAGTAAACTTTTTGCTGAATTAATGATGGAATAAATATAGATGACATAGAGCTATAAAACACAATCAATAAAAACGTTTATTTACCTCCCAGAGGAGGGGCTGAGGGCCAGGGAACCCTGAGATATAAAATGCCCAGGGTCTAGAAAAGTTTATCTGAATCCTGGAGCCGGAGGGAAAGGGAGTTGTGTGCAAGAGCAGAAGCAAATAATTTCAGATTTTCTATTTTTTTGTTGATCAGTTTTAATAGGTTTCACATTTTGAGTAATTATCCATTTCAGCTATATTGTCCAATTCATTGGCCTAAAGTTATTCATTATTATCCATTTAATGTTTATAGTATCCATAGCAATAGTCCCCTTTTTATTCTTGATATTGATAAATGTGTTTTCTCCCACTCTTTGGTCAACCTAGCTTGGGATTTATATACTTTATTAATTTTTCATGGAAACAACTTTCGACCTTGTTGATTTTTGCTATTTTTTGCTTGCTGTCTATTTCATTGCTTTTGACTCATTTTTAGAATACATTTCTGCTAGCTAAAGTTTAATCCGTTCTTTTTCTCCCTATATTGTTAACCTGAAAGCATAGGTCATGGACTTTACAACTTTATTCTTTTTTAAAAATTTTATTTAGCTGAAGGATAATTGCTTTACCATATTGTGCTGGTATCTGCCATACATCAACATGAAATAGCCGTGGGTCCAGTCGGCTCTAGTGGTAAAGAACCTGCCTGCCAGTGCAGGAGACATAAGAGATGCCAGTTGGATCCCTGGGTTGGGAAAACCCCCTGGAGGAGGGCATGGCAACCCGCTCCAGTATTCTTGCCTGGAGAATCCCCATGGACAGGGGATCCTCGCAGGCTACAGTCCATGGGATTGCAAAGAGTCAGACACTACTGAAGCCACTGAGCATACTTGCATACTTTTGTCCCCCCCTTCGTGAACCCCCCTCCCGCCTCCCACCCCTCCCCACCCCTCCAGGTTGTTACAGAGCCCTTGTTTGAGTTCCCTGAGTCACACAAATATCGCCATTTAAAGATGTATGTTTTCCCATAAGAAGTGGTTTAGCAGCATCCCCCATATCTTACTATGATATATGTCATCATCAACCAGTTTGAAATACTTTCTAATTCTCTTTGTAATTTCTTCTGAATCATGGAGAGAGGAAAAATAAAACTATTAAAGAAGAGCCAGTGATGACGCTCTTCTGATCTGTACCGTAGCCTGGAGCAAAAGGAAAAAATCTGGAACACTGGTATGTGTGCACTCAGTCGTGTCTGACTCTGCTCAAAAAATGCGCGAACACTGATGCTGTCATTATTTAAAATTTTGACGTTTTGTTCCTTATGAAGTTCTTGAACTAATTTTGATTTTCTTAAATACTATCTTAAAATATCCTTTTCTTTGATTACAAGGTTTCTTGATGCCCCTTAAATTTTGTACCCAAGGTGAATGCTTCATTTGTCTTTCCCTGGTCCTGGCCCTGTTTCAATGAGTTATTGATAAAGTAATTGTTAAAACCTCCCACTGTGACTGCAGCTGCCTACTGTCCCCCTTCATTCTCTGAATGTTTGCTTCACCTGTTTTGAAACTCTATTATCCATACATATACACTGAAGGTTGCTATGATGTTTTTATTAATCAAAGATTTTAACATGAGATGTTCCTCTTTTTCTCCGGCAACACATCTTGTCGTAAGCTTGACTTTGCTATTGTATCCACACTAGCTTTTCTGTGCTTAATGGTTTCATGTTACGTACTTTTTCTGTCACTGGAACTTCAGGTCTGTTTTCTTCATTCTATCAAAAGTTCTGTCTTGTCAACAGCATAGAGTTGTGTCTTGCATTAATTTTTTATTCTTTACTCTTTAATCCAGTCCGATAGCTGCTATCTTTTAATTGGAGTGTTTATTTTGCATGTAAAGTAATTACTGATATGGTTGGGTGTAAGCCTTCATTTTCTACTGGTTTTCTTTTTGTCTCTTTTCCTCTTTCTTTCTTACTCCTCTCAGGTTTTCTTTGGGGGTAATTTCTTGAGTATTTTTCAGTGTTCCAGTTTTCTCCCTTCTCATTGACACTTTGGCATCTGTATTATTTTTTAGTGGTTACTTCAGTTATTACAGTATGTACTCTGAACTTTTACAGTTGACCTTAAATTAATATTTTACCACTTCATGTAAAATGTAAGAACTACAATGGCATAAATTCATTTATTTTCTTATTCTTCTGTGCTTTTCTTGTCATCCACTTTATTTCTACGTTATAAACTTTTACACGTTTAAATATTTTTTGCTTTAAATGCTTAATCATATTTTAAAGAGATCTTTTTTAAACTAGTCATTTATGTTCACCCACATCGTCAACATTTTCAGGACACTTCTTTTTTCCCTTTAGATCTGTTTTTCCATATGTGTCAGTTCCCCTTTAACCAGAGGCATTTTATATAACATCTCTTGCAGTGTGAATCTGCTGGCAGTAAATTCTCTCAGTGTTTGTTTCTCAGGGAAATGTCTTTATTTCCCTGTATTTTTGAAGAAAGTTCTTGTTGGATATAGAATTCTAGGTTGGCAGTTGTTTCCTTTCAACACTTTTAAAGCTGTAATTCCATTGTCTTCTGTCTCTCCGTGTTTCTATAGAGAACAGAAGGTACCTGTCACTCCTGTTGGTCTTTTCCTGTACTGAATGTATCCTTTTTTATGCTACATGTTTTAAAGGTTTTCTCTTTATCTTTAGTTTTCAGACATTTGACCACGATGTGGATTTCTTTATCTTTTTCCTGCTTGAGGTTTGTTGATGTTTTTTGGACCTTTAATGTACTGCAAGTTTGAAAAGGAGAAATGTGGCCCTTATCTCTTCCTGTTTTGCTCTGGTTTTTTCCCTCTGCTTATCTTTCTCCTCTTACAAGACTTTAGCTGAACATCTGTTAATCTGCTGGATCTGTCCCACTAATCATTTAGGATCTCTTCTTTGTTTTTCAATATTAGTCTCTCATTTTTCTTCAGTGGAAGCAATATGTTTTCCTTAAGTTAACTGATCATTTCTTCTGCTGTGTCCAATTGGCTTTAAAGCCATCCAATAAATTTTTACAGCTGTGTTGATGTATAATCAACATACAGTAAATTACACATATTTAAAGTGTAAACTTTTATGAAATTTGAGATATGGAACAACCATAAAATATCACCACAATTAAGATAATGGATTTACCCATCACCCCTAAAACTTTCTTTGTGCTTCTTTGAAATCTATCCCCCCTTCTCACTCTCCTTCCCAAGCAGCTACTGATTTGCTTTCTGCTTCTACCAATTAGTTTGCATTTTCTAGAATTATATATAATTGGAATTGTACGACATGCATTTTTTTTCTTTCTGGATTTTTTTCTTAGATCATAATTATTTTGCACTTCATCTATACTGCCATAGGTGACCTCATGCATTCATTATTATTGCTGAGTAGTATTCTGTTGTATGGATGTCCACTATCTGTTTATTCATTCACCTGTTGATGAACACTTGGGTTGCTTCCAGCTGGGGGCAGTTATAGAAAAAACAGCTGTGAATATTCATCTACTTGTCTTTGTGTGGAAATATGCTTATATTTCTTTTGTATAAATTCTTATGAGAATATCTAGATATGTAGGTGTGTGTTTAGCATGAAACCACCAAATCATTTTCCAAAATAGTTACACAATATGATTTCCCCATCAACAGCGCATGGAAGTTCTGGTCGCTTCACATTGCTGACAATACTTGATTTAGTTAGTTCTTTTTGGAAGAGTGAAGAATACTGGAAATGATGTATATGTAGGTAAATGTAAAATATGTATTTTCTCTTTTAAAGAATCTGCTTAAAAGATAATTGACTAAAGTGAAAATACTAACAATTTATTCTAAGGTTTATAATATATAGAAGTAAAATTGTATGGCACATTAGCACAAAGGCCAGGAAGGAGGAAATGGGATACTCTGTTTTAAGGTTTTATACAGTATCTGAAGTGATAGAATATCATTTGAAGGTAAGACTGTTATAAGTTAAAAATGTATACCTCAGCCCTAAAGCAAGCACTAAATCAAAAAGAAAGAAACTAACTTTGTTGTTAAGAAACTAACAAAAAAGATAAAATGGAATCATAAAAAGTACAATCCATCTGGAAGCAAACGTCAATACCAATAGCTTCCAACCCCCCACCCCCACCCCACCCCACCCCATTGCTGCTGCTACCCAGGGCTCTCACTGAGGGGCTGGGCTGGGAACACTCCAGGTGGAACAACAGCTTAAGTCCAGCTAGTTTCAGGTTATGCTGACTTGCAATATCCAACTCAATGTCCCTCGAGATAATCCTAACTACTGGGGGCTGTCTGCTAGGTTTTACATTTTTTAAAATAAATATATATTTATTTGGCTGTGCCAGGTTAGTTGCAGTGTGTGGAATTTTTTTTAGTTGTGGTGTCTTAATTCTTAGTTGTGGCTGTGGGATCTAGTTCCTTGACCAGGGATTGAACCCAGGCCCCCTGTGTTGGGAGTGTGGCATCTTAGTCATTGGATCCCCAGGGAAGTCCTTAAGCTTTACATTTTGATTGAACTTTAATAGCACTGAATAAACCTAGAAATAAATACTTTGTGAGTTAAAAAATATATAATCCAAAGAAGGCAGAAAAAGAGGAAAAAGGGAACAAAAAGCCAAATGGGATGCTATCAACCAACGTGGCTTAGTCAACATTTATAGACCACTTCCCCCAAGGACCGTAAAATACAGGCTCCTTTCAAGCACAATAAACATATACCTAAGTAGACCAAGGCCTGGACTACAGAACAGGTCTCAATAAATGTCTAAGGATTCCAATTACACAAAGTATGTTCTGTGGTAGAGGAATTAAATTAGAAATCAATACCCCAAAGATATCTGGAAAGTCCCATAGTATTGGAAACTAAATAACACATTTCTAACACATAGGCCAAAGAAAAAATCAAATGGGAGACTAGAAAGTAATTTGAACTGAATGAAAATGAAAACATTCACAAGACGCAGCTAAAGGGGGGCTTAGGGGAAAATTTATAGCACTAATTGCCAGGAGGAAAGAGAAAAGTTCTCAAAGCAATGACCCACACTTTCACATTGAAAACAAGAAAAGGGAGAGCAAATTAAAGTCAAAGAAAGAAGAAGAAAGGAAGTAATAAAGTAAAATTAGAAACCAGTGAAATTGAAAAGCAGAGAATGAAACCAAAAGCTTTATCTTTGAGATTAATAAAATTGTGAGTTTTCTTTTTTTCCCAAGAGTTGTATTCTATTTTTTTCTTTTCAGTGCCTTCAAATTTTTTTTTTTTTTTAAATACGCTGTCCAGAGGTTTTAGTTGTTACAATCGGGAGAGTTACTCTCATTCAACCGATTCATTTGCTGTAATGTAAGCCCTGCTTCACTATTTGTCATTACCAGAGTGTCTTCTTCTGTAGCCTTCTCTCCTGTTTCTCATTTGCTGTCTCAGAAAGTCTGTGAACTAAGGGATCAGATGATCACACTCGTGAGAGTTGTGTAAAAGCAAGGCTAAATGGCTCTGGCAGACTCACTCATGAATAAGGTCCCTGAGTTTCAGCTCAAAAGCCTCATTTGTTTGCTTCTTGGAGGCAGTGTGATGTAATGAAATGGAGCAGGCCACAGAATCTGACTGGATCCAAGTCGAAATCCTGGCTCTGCCCCTTAGCAGCTTCATGACCTTGAGTAATGTACCTAACCTCTCTGGACAGTTTCCCCACTCATGGAATGGGGTTAACAGGAATCTCCAGATTACTGTAGGGATAAAAGGACATAATATAGTGAAAGTGCCCTGCACAGCTGCTGGCATGGTAGGTGCCGCCATGAATGACTTTCCCTTCTTTTATTCTTTTCCTCCTGTTTGGAGAACAGCTGTCAACTTACAGTGCATGTGTGTGTGTGCTAAGTTGCTTCAGTCATATCCGATTCTTTGCGACCCTATGGACTATAGCTATCCAGGGTCTTTTGGCCATGGGGATTCTCCAGGCAAGGATACTGCAGTGGGTGGCCAAGCCCTCCTCCAGGGCATATTCCCAACCCAGGGATCCAATCCATCCTGCATTGGCAGGCATGTTTACCACTAGCGCCCCCTGGGAAGCCCATCAGCTTACCTCTAGGTATATTAATTTAGGATGTTTCTAAATATTGATACATTGTTGCTGTTATTCAGTCACTAAGTCCTGCCGGATTTTTTGCAACCCCATGGACTACAGCACACCAGGCTCCCCTGTCCTTTACTATCTCCTGGAGTTTGCTCAGATGTCCATTGAGTCAGTGATGCTATCAAACTAGCTCATCCTCTTCCACCCACTTCTCCTTTTGCTTTCATTTTTTTTTTCCCCAGTATTTGAGCCAAATTGCTTTTAATTTTTCTTCCATTGTGTATGCTGTAAGGAATTATGAAGGCATCAAAGACTCATTTCATATTGCAAACACTTCTTGTGTGTCCACTTTGTGTTATACACTTAGGAGGAGTCTGAGAGCATACAAAATAAACAGAAGTTGCAGGATCTTGTTTAGGGGCTAATGAAATCCATCCATTTATTCTCAGGAGACCGTGTAAAGGCTGAGGCACCATCTGACGCCCTTTATGGGCAGATCTTGGGCAGATGTGTGGATGACCCACCTGTCTTGGGTGAAGTGTAGCCTCCAGCAGACCAGGCATCATACACCTGCCTTCTGCTTAACAGCTGCTTGGTTCCACAAAAGAAACATCAGACATTCCAGTTTCCAGCCTCAGAGTCGACTCTTCCTCACATCTGTCTCCATCACTGTCCTTCCCCTGAAAACTTAAAATCGAGCAGGGCTAGGAAGTTGCTGCTCCTGGAGTGTTATCAGGAATTATCACACTGTTCCAAGTGTGTAATGTTCTTAAGAGAGGATAAGGGGATTAAAATTCTATTTGTTCTAGAATCCAGCCTTGGGAACTCTCCTGAGAGGAGAAAAGTCTGGCTGGGTGGAGGAGAAAGGGCTGCTGTAATATCTGGCCAGTATCTTCACAGGCCAGCACACTGCCCACCCACATTCACTCAGTTATTTTTCCATTCATTCATTCATGCAGATTTATTCATTCAATTGTTCATTCATTAAACAAATATTTCTTGAGCACCTACTATGTGCCAGATATCAAGCCAAGTAATGGGGTCTCTAAGGTAAATAATGGGGGACTCAGCTTTGCCTGCTCAGTACCCACTCCCCAGCCTTTTGTCTAGGAAGCAGCTCCATCTAACAGATACAGCCTTGGTGGGACTGTCGTCCAGCTGGGCCTGTTTTTCTGTGACCCGAGTCTTCCCCTGGAATCTGTATATTGAGCAGAGAGATAGGAGGGCTTCCCAGGTGGCTCTAGTGGTAAAGAAGCTGCCTGCCAATGCAGGAAACATAAGAGATGTGGGTTCGATTCCTGGGTTGGGAAGATCCCCGGGAGGATCCTCCAGGACAGCAACCCACTCCAGTATTCTTGCCTGGAGAATCCCATGGACAGAGGAGCCTGGAGGGCTACAGCCCATAGGGTCACAAAGAGTCAGACACGACTGAAGCGACTTAGCACACACGCACAAAGAGCGACATGAGGATGACAAAGGGCTATTCTTCATTTACGGTGCTGGCACCTGAAGGTCTCTCCTGATACCCCTGTTGCCTAGAGCTCCCTCACTCATTTCTGAACCCAGTTTTAGATTTT
The DNA here is from genome assembly GCF_001704415.2 of Capra hircus. Lineage (NCBI taxonomy): Eukaryota > Metazoa > Chordata > Mammalia > Artiodactyla > Bovidae > Capra > Capra hircus. The sequence continues at coordinate 59,559,338 of NC_030828.1, forward strand.
TACTGAGACTCTTCCAGTTCTCCCAAATTCTCCTGATCAATTCTGTTTTCACATGTATAAACCACTGTTTGTTTCTGTTGTTCAGTTCAGTTCAGTTGCTCAGTCGTGTCCACCTCTTTGCGACCCCATGGACTGCAGCACACCAGGCCCGCCCTGTCCATCAGCAACTCCCAGAGTTTACTCAAACTCATGTCCATTGAGTCGGTGATGCCATCCAATCATCTCATCCTCTGTTGTCCTCTTCTCCTCCCGCCTTCAATCTTTCCCAGCAACAGAGTCTTTTCAAATGAGTTAGTCTTTCGCATCAGGTGGCCAGAGCATTGGAGTTTCAGCTTCAGCATCAGTCCTTCCAAAGAATATTCAGGACTGATTTCCTTTAGGATGGACTGGTTGGATCTCCTTGCTGTCCAAGGGACTCAAGAGTCTTCAACATCACAGTTCAAAAGCATCAATTCTTCGGCGCTCAGCTCTCTTTATAGTCCAACTTTCACATCCATACATGACTACAGGAAAAACCATAGCTTTGACTAGATGAACCTTTGTTGGCAAAGTAATGTCTCTGATTTTTAATAAGCTATCTAGGTTGGTCATAACTTTTCTTCCAAGGAGCAAGCATCTTTTAATTTCATGGCTGCAGTCACCATCTATAGTGATTTTGGAGCCCCAAATTTTTGGAGCCAAAAATTTCTGTTGTTAGCAACCCCAGAATCCTAACATCTTCCCTGCCCTCCAGGATCCCACAGTCTAGTGAGAAAGACAAGTAAACAAATGATTTGGGTTCGGGGTACTCTGATTGTGATCTCTGGGAGCCTAGAGGAGAAGCCCTGATTAACATCTTGTCCTTGATTCTCTTTAATCAAAATGTCCTGAAAGTTACCCCTAAGTGTTCCAGTTATCCATCACCATGTATGTTTAAAAAAAAAACCCCACAACTTTTTAGTTTAAAATAATGAAGCATCTCTCGTGTCCCAGTGATTTGACTGAGCTCAACTGGGTGGTTCTTGCTTACAGGCTTTCATGCTGTTTGCATATCAGAATTTGGTTGGGGCTGAAATTATCTGCAGACTTTACCTTGCAGATATCTGAGAGAGCTTATACAGCATGATGGCAGGCTGGTTGTCAAGTGGGACAGCAGCAAGCACATCCCAGTATGGGCTGTCCATGAGGGGACTTCTTCCTGCATGGAGACTGGGTCCTGAGATCACTCCCAGATCAATTCAGGAAACCCCAGTGGGTGCTGCAGAGTTTCTTATGACCTAGCCCTAGAGCCTAGCCACTTTCTACAGTCAAGCAAGTCGGTAAGGCCAGGCCAGATTCTGAGAGAGGAATTAGATTCCACGTCATGATGGGAGATTGGAAAAGTCACATTACAGCAGAGAATGCAGACAAGGAGATACTGCTGTGATCACCCTTGGAAAATAAAATCTGTCTCACCAGGCAGTCCTCCTAGAACATTCCTTAGCCACTAACATGCCATTAATGAGTGGGATGCGTGATATTTGGTCCCAAGTCTCTCTCAGATGTCAGGTGTGACTCATCACTTTAGTATCAATCCTCAGAGCCTCCCGGCATCATCATGAAGCTTGGTAACAGCAACAGGTCAAACTTCAAGGTTCTAGATCTCTGCTCTTTTTCACACTTTACTCTCCCAACATTGCTGTCAGGCAGGTTGCATTACAAATGAGGACAAAACCTCAAATTAAAATTTTTATGTAAGGCAAAACCAATACAGTATTGTAAAGTAAAATAAAGTAAAAATAAAAAATAAATAAAATAAAATTTTTATTCCAGTAATTTGTTGTGAGATTTGAACCCAGGTCTGCGAGCCCCACTGACTGAATGGCTTGCCTAGAAGATGCTTTTGCATTGCTATGGAAACTGGAAGGGCATGGGGTTAAGACTGGGCAGGTTTTGGCTTAGGGTGGGTGCTCCATAAATCCTGCTTGAATGAAAGAATGGGGGATGAATGAGTGAGTAGCCCAGCATTCTGCTCAGGATACCTTCCGGACCTTTGAAGTTTCACCTGCATCCTTTATCCTGCTCACGTTGCACAGTTTCCTGCAGTTCCCGCGTGTGTGCTCTGTTGCTCAGTCCTGGTCTGCTCTTTGCAACCCTTTGCGCTATAGCTCCTCTGTCCCTGGGACTTTTCAGGCAAGAATACTGGAGTGGGTTGCCATTTCCTCCTCTGGGTGATTTTCCTACGCAGGGATCCACAGGGCTTCCCTGATAGCTCAGTTGGTAAAGAATCTGCCTGCAATGCAGGAGACCCCAATTCGGAAGATCCGCTGGAGAAGGAATAGGCTTCCCACTCTGGTATTCTTGGGCTTCCCTGGTGGCTCAGCTGGGAAAGAATCCGCCTTCAATGTGGGAGATCTGGGTTCGGTCCCGGGGTTGGGAAGATCCCCTGGAGAAGGGAAAGGCTCCCCACTCCAGTATTCTGGCCTGGAGAATTCCATGGACTGTACAGCCCATGGGGTCGCATCCCACGTTTCTCGTGTCTCCTGCATTGCAGGCAGATTCTTTACCTGCTGAGCCATCAGGGAAGCTCCTCCTGCCCTTAAGGGAGGTGAAATTCCGGTTTGCTTCAGGTTGAGATCGCCTCCCCTTTCTGCTCCTCTAGCCCTTGGTCACACTGTATAGGGGCACCTGCTCCCCACTTTTCTCCCAGCTTCCTCTACCTGCCTTTCCCTACTGAGCTCCAAGAAGCAATCGCTACCCTTGCATTAAGGGTGGACGCAGCTGCCATGTCTCGAAGTGTTTCCCCTTATCTGTTTCCACAACTTGAGGCAGACGCCACGTCTTCCTCCCCACTTGCATACGCCCTGTGCCTTTGAACCGGGTCTGACCCACAGGACAGTGGCCAGTTAAGTGTGTGTTCCATGAATAAACAAATGCACAACCGTTCCAAGTGAATGACTTTAGAAAGCGCACAAGTGCTGTTCCAGTTCAGTTAAAAACAAACATTTGGCTTCAGCTGGGGGTTCATTCCCCCTTGGCTTCCTGGGTCATTTCAGTCCAGGGCTCCGTTAAGGAATGCGGGGTTTCGCCTGAGCTGGGCAGGGTTGCAGTCAGCCAGCAACGGGTGCCTTAATTAGGTTCAGAGAGGGGCTGGGGAAGGCGTGCTTGGTGGAAGTTCCCGCGGCCCAGAGGCTGGGACCAATCATCGGCGGTGCTGGGAGGCTGCCTGGGAGGCAGCCCACGTGATTTGTGCACAGCACGCCCCGCCCCACGTGACCTTGATCGCGGACCCCCAGGCGGCTGGGTCTGGCCTCTGACAATGCACAATGCTGCTCACAAGGGCACAAGCGCTCCATTGAGCCAGCTCCCAGCACCCTGGAGGCGGGAGCAGAAGAAAGTGCTATGAGGCGTCTTTGTTCAGGAGCAAAGCGGGGCAGCTACCCAGCCGCCCACGCAAATATGTAAAGACTCCTTAATCCTGGCCATGGAAAAGCCCACCAGGTCAATCCAAAGCCAGAACCAGAATTGCTGCTACCAGGAAGGAGAGGGGCTTTGAAGAGGGACAGAGCTGGCTTGTCCTCTGCAGGGGGCTGGACCAGGCATGTGTGATCTCATTCCAGAGAGCACCCAGTAGGCACTGGCCCTGGAGTCTGTTTTCAGGTGGGGAAATTGAGGCTCAGAGAGGCCAGAGCATTTGGCCAAGGCCACATGAGGGTGGCTGATCCTGAAAAGGACCAGAAAGTCCCCAAACAGCAGGAGCCCAGTGATTAATGACCCTGAGAGCAATGGGGATGAAGATCCTAAGAACCTTTCTAGGATTCTTCTATTTATTTTGGAAAACAAGGCTGCTGTGTTTCTGATGGGGACTCTGCCACAGGGGGGCCAGGTGAAGCAAAAAATATGGGCTTTGGATCCCAAGAATCCTAGGTTCAAATCCCTGCTTTGTTTGCTACAGCTGTGTGACTCTGGGAAGGTTGTCTAACCTCTCTGTGCTTGGTTTATAATAGTACCAGCCTCACAAGCTGCTTGTGAGGATTCGGTGAGATAACACATGCCAGGCCTGTACACAGAGCCAAGCTCATGGGCATCTGGTCATGAGGATTCACAAAGGGACCTTCAGAACTGTGACACGTGGGCCTCAACATAGCCCAGTCAGCCGATGCCCCCTCTGGACTTCAGTTGCCCCTCGGTAAAATACTAGAAGGCAGTAAACCTGGGCTCGAATGGGCTTCTCACCATCAACAAGATGGACACTTTAGTTCAAGTCCCAAGTTGGGTCAGTCTTTGCAGTGGGGACTGTCTGGTGCATCGGAGGATATTGAACAGCACCCCTGGTCTCTACCCACTCGGTGCCAGTAGCACCCTCTACCTCTGCTGTTTGCGATGAGAAAAATGTGCCCAGACCTTGCCAAGTGTTCCCTGGAGTAAGGTGATGTTCCATTTCTGCCTATAGAGCAGATGAGGAGCAGGCAACACCTACCTGTGCCCAAGGCTCTGCTGGGGACTGCAGGCTGCATGACCACAGGGACCTCATCTTCAGGTTCTGTTCCGTTCAGTTCAGTTGCTCAGTCGTGTCTGACTCTTGGTGACCCCATGGACTGCAGCACACCAGGCTTCCCTGTCCATACCAACTCCCAGAGCTTGCAACATGCAATAAGCATTCACACAAGAAACAAGTTCTGCAGGGATTCACCAGGTGGCTTCTCCAGGCCAGACCCTAGTGGGACCTAAGGTTCAAGATGAGGCATCACCACCTTCAAGAACCCCTCAAGATTCTCCAGGCTAAGTTAAAGCCCTTCCAGACATCATCTCCCTTGGCCTTGCAATAACCCTTGGAGATGATGTTTACAGATGAGAGATCTGAAGTTCCATCAGAAATGGGACATGACTTGCCCAATCTCATGCGGCCACTTAGAACCTGATCTCTCCCCTCTGGGGCCCAGAATCTATTTGACTCCCTTTTGTGGTACCCTTGAAGGCTGCGCTAGCCAGTAGAGGAAATCCTGGATCCCAGAGGAGAGGCAACCTAGCTGGAATGACAATATGTGAGGTTCTGTGGGTAGTGGAAGGAGCCTGGACCTGTCCATAAAGCCCCAGCTCTGTTGCTCACTGACCATGTGGCTTCTGAGCCTTGCCTTTCATATCTGTAAAGTGGGCATAATTATACTTAATCCAGGAGCTTCATGTGAAATTTTGGCGAAGTAACAGAGTTAAAGCACCTGGCACACAATAGGTGCTCAGTAAACAGCCGCTATAATGATGACTATGTATCATGTAATGTATCATCCCTAAGGACGCAGGACTGCCAGGGAGGCCTGGCCTGGGCAGCCTGTAAGTACCAGCTCCTTTTGCCAGCTGCAGGGCTGGCGACTGGCCCCTAGTCCTGGGGAGTGCAGGGTCCATCAGCGGCAGATGTTTGAGCTCTGCCAGTGTGGAGGCCACAGCACCCCCTACTGGACAGCTGGCCGAGTTGGAGAAGGGACCGGCCACCTTGCTCGGCCAATGCCCCTGCAAGAGTGACCTATGGCCTGGCTGGCACTCCACTGGCCGGCTTGGCAGAAGCTTCCGGCCAAGGAGCCGCTCACAAAGCCCTTCCTGAGCTGGCCCCTTTCCCAGGTGAATCCTTTTGTGTCGGCCGGAGGAGCCGCATCCTGCCAAGGACTGCCTTCCTTGATTCACCCCGGTTCATTGTCCCATTTCTCTAAGTTAACGCCAGCATCTCTCCTCTCGAGAACAAAAGTAGACAGAAATCTTCACAAATTAGTGTGGCTCCATGTAGCAGGCAGAGCCTGCTCGTGGCCTCCACGAGCATTGGGCAGGGCTCTGGGCCCCGGAGCAAGTTCCTCTGCTGAGAAGGTCTCCCAGCACAGGAAGGAGATAGCGTTCATCTTTCTCCAAGTCCTTTTCAGCTAATATTTAATAGCTTGCCATGGAGCAAACGTGAAGCTGGGTACCTAGCACTCAGAGAGTCCTGGAGGAGGGCGAGTGTCCCCTGGGTAGAACTTCACTAGAAATGATGGCCCCTTTTAGTCCGCTGAGTGTTTCCATAGAAGCTGAGGGCAGTGATGAGGTTTCTGGCACACTCACTCTGATGTCAGGATGGCCAGGTGGGAAGTAGCTTTGATTCCTCTCCTGCTGTTTAATGAGCAAATGTGGTCCTCACTCTGGCAGCCAGACTTTATCTCCTAACCTGGCTAGAAATGCGGAGGGCTCTCCTGACCCGAGGAGTGACCCGTGTGTGGGCTCTGGCTTTCCAGATGCAAAGGGTTTCTCCATCAGACATCAGTTTCTGCCATCAAGCAGTGAGTTGCTAAGTTGAAAGGAGACGGAGAGAGAAGATGAGGGATCGAGTGGTTTCACATGCCTTCCTTCCAGGTGCATCCCCATCTGTGCATAATTGCAGGAAGGGCTATCTGGTTGAGCCGAGTCTGGCGCAGAGGACAACGAGATGGACCGTCTAAGTTGTAATGTTCTGCCTCCTCCAGCGCTGTGACGAGCTCAGTGTGGACAAAGACTTCCCCTTCCCTTAACTGAGTAAGGAGAGTGTCTGCTTCATGGGGTTGTGTGAGGCTTTAGGGGACTGGAGAACGTTCACGAATGAACCTCTCTGCTCTCTTGATGACAGACTGGGTTCTAGTCACATCAGCTGATGGCCTCTGGGACATCCCAGCACTGTTCTGAGCTTGGGGAGCTTGGACCAGCCAGGCTCCAAGTCCCTCCAAGTATGGGGACCAACACTGTCTTCCTCTCTCTCCTTTGGGGCAGGGAGCGTGGGCTTCCCAGCAGCAGAAGATTCCACCTTTCCAATCTCCCTTCCTCATCCTTTCCCTGAAGATTTTCACAAGAGTTAAAGGAGAGCAGGTGTGTCAAGCAGCTGGCACATAGTGGATGCTCCTAAATGTCTGTTCTTTTCCTTCCTTCCTTCCTTCCTTCCTTCCTCCCCCACCCTCTGGTCCATTCTCTTTAGCTTTTAGTTTGCCTCAAGTGACATAAATAATACATGACTGCACCCTGCATGCTTATCAGTCTTTAGGCAGATGACTTTCAGGTAGCAAGAATAATAAATATTACTTACACATTTCTCATCCTTTTTCTTAAAAGGTTTCTTAAAACCTCACTAATATGAGAATTTCCCCCCTGGAGCTAAAGACCATATTCATTCAATAGACAGCAGTATTCTCAAATGGGGTGGGGAGTGTGTGCCCCCCAGGAGGCATTTATTACTGTCCCAGTTGGAGGGGTGCTATGGGCATCAAGTGGATGGAGGCCACAGGGTTGCTGTTTAACATCCCCCTGTGCGCAGGAAGGCCTCTCAACAACAAAGAACTATCTGGCCTCAAATGCTGAGGTTGAGAAATGCTGGTCTAAATTAGCAGACATGAAGGATGAAGCATCTCTGTGTAGGAGACAGCTGCTTCTAACCCACCAGGGCTCCAGATTGCCCCACTTTGGGGATGATCTGTGGAAGAAAATTTGTATCTGCCACATCCAGAAACAGAATTCCTGGCCAAGCGAAGCCTTCTGAGTCCTTCCCTGAGCGTTTCCGGACCCTGTGGGCAGCAGGGCTTAGCTGGACTTAGCACCGGAGGCCAGCAGCAAAAGCTGGTTCTCTGTTTTCCTACTGTATACCACTGGGCAGGCCACTCAACATCCCCGATCCTAAGGAGGGTCCTGTCCATCAGTGGCTCCTAAAGAGTGGGCTGGTTCTGGAAGCCCAATCATGATTTTGGTGACTCGGGGACCGTCGCTTTAAATAACATGGGACCACACCAGGATGTAATTGTTCCCTTCTGAGTTTGCTTCCAAACCTCTGGTTGAGTCGAGGAGAAAGTCTGTTGGTGCTGCTCTGTCCTGAACGCTCCTTTGACCTTCACTCATCTCCCTCTGGGTTCAAACCTGGAGTGGGGAGGCCCAAGTTCAGAGCCATGGGCAGGCGGTGGCTTGTCCGGCTGGAATTTATTAACCTGGACTTCCTGTCACCCTGAGACAGGCTGGGACCTGGGACCCTTTGCTGCAGTGCTTGAACCTGGACAAACTGCTCCTGGATTGCAGCAAAATGCTAAGGAACTATAAGGAACCACTGCATGCATGTGAAGTTGGGGCAAATTCTGGACAAAAGATTCAAAAAGACCGGAAAGACCAACTGCCACTTCTGAAGAGCTGGAGCACAAACAGTGGGTCGGGAATAAAAGCAGGGTTCTGCACACGCCCCCTGCACACAAGACCACCTAAGCCAGCCCTCCGGCCTGACCCCTACACACACCCCTACCCTCACCCCGTGTAAGGAACTAGCTCACCCCCCACGGGGAGGAGCAAGGGAACCCTTTACCTGCTTTCTCTTCCTCCTGCAGCCACAGGAGCCCCAGCAAAGCCCTACCTGAATTTCTCATCTGGCTTCTCATCAATTCCTATTGATTGGGGAAGGCTGAGAACCCTGGTTGGTATCAATCCAATGCTTTGTTGGCGCTAGAGTCTATTCACAGCAATACAAGTTCTTCTGAATGAGAGTTTCAGTAAAGATACCAAATCGACCTAAAGGAAAGTATTTAGTAAACAGCAGCCTGGGGGGCACACAGAAGTGGCGAGTTTATGCCAAGTGTCCAGGAAGGCCTGGGGTTTGGAGCTGTCACAGGAGGAGGTGCTGTGCTCAGTCCCTCAGTGGCAGCTCAGCTTCCTCCTGAGAAGTGAGGAAGAGCAATCTCTTCCCTCCTGCGATGAAGATGGCCAGTAATCCAGCAGCGTGGGGCAGGAGCCTGCCCTGATCCCTTGTCACTGCACACCTGTGACCACCTCTGTGCAGTCAGTCCCCTGTCTCGGGGAGGAGGGCTGCAGCTGTGTGCTTACCTACCCCTCAGGGCTGGGGCGTGGAAGGGAACTAGCATTTCATCTCACAGTGTTATCTGCCAGGAAGGTCTTACTGACCCACACTTTATAACGAGGATTCTGTGGTTTGGGGAGAGGTGGTCCCAGCTTGAAGGCTACACAGCTGGTGAGTAGTAAAGTCAGGCTTCAGATAGAGCTCTGCTTGCCTTCAAAGCCTGTGCTTTTCTCATCAGAGCCCCCTGAGGGGCCGGCGGCCTGCCCCCGACCCTGACCACTGTGATCACAGTGAGCAGACAGTGAGCCGAGGATCAGGGTCAGAGTCACCAGCCGGACCACAGGTCAGGACTTAGCACGTCACCGGGATCTCCCTCTGTGCCTGGACTCGCCCTTGACCTCTGTACACACCCTTGGGGTGGAGGAGACAGTGAAGACTCTTTCCTACACCCCCTTTAACATTTCCTGCTAAGTTCAGCACAGGTACTGCTACGCCGGGCACTTGTGTTCTGGAAGAAACCCTGGCTTTGCAATGCTGGGCTCAGATCCCAACTTTCTGGTTTCTGGCTGAAGGATGCCTTTGACTCCCGTCTCCTCATCTCTAAAATGGGCATAATGACAGTAACTATCTCATACAGGTGATGTGAGATTTACCAAAGACTATACAGAGCTGATATACAGTAGGTGATCCTCAATAAATAATACCATTTTATTAATAACAGAGTAAAATGCAAGTGCGATTGTGTACATTAGTCATGTGTGTGCTCAGGCGTGTCCGACTCTTTGCAACCCCATGGTCTATAGCCCTCCAGTCTCTCCCATCCATGGGATTTTCCAGGCAAGACTATTGAAGTGGATTGCCATTTCCTTCTTGAGATCTTCCCAATCCACGGATCAAACCTGGGTCTCCCACGTTGCAAGTCGACTTGACCGTCTGAGCCACCAGGGAAGCTCTAATTAAGTGTAATTTAAAATAAAATGCAAAAGACTGTAGCTAGGGCTTCCCTGGTGGCTAAGTGGTAAAGAATTTGCCTGTCAGTGCGGGAGACATGGGTTGGATCCCTAGGTTGGGAAGATCCTCTGGAGAAGGGAATGGAAACCCACTCCAGTATTCTGAGAAATTTCCATGGACAGAGGAGCTTAGCAGGCTATGGTCCGTGGGGCTGCAGAAGAGTCTGACACAACTTAGCGACTAAACAATTATAGCTAACACAATTCACATTGAAACTGGAGCCATGTCAGCTTAATCAACAGTGTGGGAAGTTATCGCCCAGAACTATTCGTCAGGATAATTAAAAACTAAAATAACAGATGTGATTTGGATTAGTATCTGTTTTATCGATACCATCACCTAAGAAACTAAATGCGTGTGTCTTTGGTTATTTTGTTTGTTTGACCCTATTAATTTCTAGAATTCTATTCCAAGTGATGTATTTGGATTTCTAACAGCTACAAATCAGCAGTCCGCTTTATTTCCTGTTTCAACCAGCGTGGAAGGAATTTGCTGGTTTCTTCTACAAGATAATCCTAATCACTCTTTGCCCTCTTCCTTTCTGCTCGCCAAAGAATGAGGCTGTCTGTGTTTGCTCCTCTGAGGCACTTTCCTCCTCTTTGGAGCCTCAGTTTCTTTATGTAGTAAAATGGGCATAATTCTGGCTGGTTTCCACAAGTTTCTGTGGGACTGAATAGGATGCAGATCAATTTTTCCCATTTCACTCCAAACAAGTGTCTGTACCTATGGCAAGCTGAGAATGACGGAGCTGGCTTGTATTTCAGTATCAAAGGGCAGGACGACAGATGTGTTTGTTTTAATGAATTTTGTTTGGGCTGTGCTGGGTCTTCATTGCTGCGCTGGCTTTCTCTAGCGGTGGAGAGCAGGGGCTATTCTCTAGCTGTGGTCCGTGCTTGTTATGGAGCGCGGGCTCTAGGGCGCTCGGGCTTCAGTGGTTGTGGCATAGGGGCTTAGTTGCTCCGAGGTAGTTGCTTCCCAGACCAAGAATTGACCTCATGTCCCCTGCACTGGTAGGCGGATTCTCATCTGCTAAACCATACGGGAAGGCCCCAAAATGGGTATAGTTAAACCATAGAGGACCCCAGGATGATCAGTGCTCCTGCCAGGAGGGGTGTCGGGGCTGAGATGGCGGAGGGAGCACAGATTAGCGTCTCTCAACTAGTACTCACGAAAGTTCACTCATTGGAACTGCGGGAAACACAAATACACCATTTACACCTGTTGCTTCTTTCTCTGCAAGGCTCTGTAGATACATTTGCAAGTTAAATGTATTTAGGTTATAGTTCCAAAATCAATGCAGATGGTGACTGCAGCCATAAAAGACGCTTGCTCTTGGAAGAATAGCTACGACAAACCTAGACAGTGTATCAAAAAGCAGAGACATAACTTAGCCGACAAAGGTCCATATAGTCAAAGCTATAGTTTCTCCAGGAGTCATGTATGGATGAGAGCTGGACCATAAAGAAGGCTGAACATTGAAGAATGGATGCTTTTCAACTGTGGTGCTGGAGAAGTCTCTTGAGAGTCCTTGGACAGCAAGAAGATCAAACTAATCAGTCCTAAAAGAAATCAACCCTGAATATTTATTGGAAGGACTGATGCTGAAGCTGAAGCTCCAATACTTTGGCCACCTGATGCAAAGAGTTGACTCACTGGAAAAGACCCTGATGCTAGGAGAGATTGAAGGCAGGAGAAGAGGGTGACAAGGGATAAGACGGTTGGATGGCATCATCAACTCAACAGCCAGGAGTTTGAGCAAACTCTGGGAGGCGGTGAAGGACAGAGAAGCCTGGTGTGCTGCAGTCCATGGGGTCATAGAGTCAGACACGACTGAGTGACTGAACACCAGCAACAACACGGTTATAGGTGCACCATACATATAAGGCAAACAACCTTCCTCTCAGAGAGAGTAGCTCACCTGGTAGGAGAGATTTTGAGGACGATCATGCTAATAATATAGAATGTAGGTATTGGGGTCTCCTTACTAGAATCCCCTTCTGTAGTCTAAAATGCTTTGTACAGCTCTAAATTTGAACACTCACAGACACATCAGGTTACCAGATGAAATACAGGACACCTACTTACATTTGAATTTCAGATAAACACTGAATAATTTCAGTCTGAGCATATCTCATGCAACACTTGGGAATACGTGTACCAGCAAAAAAGTATTCACTTCTTATCTAAATTTCAGATGTAAGTGAGCATTCTGGATATTTATTTATTTGCTAAATCTGGCAACCCTATGTACACACAAATAGATACATTTGGACATGTGACTCTGCATGCACAAACACCTACTCCGCATATACAAATATGTGCTCATGTATACAGAGGACCAGCTTCCCTGGTGGCTCGGTGGTAAAGAACCTGCCTGCCAATGCAGGAGATGCAGGTTCGATCCCAGGGTCAGGAAGATCCCCTGGACAGGAAATGGCAAACCACTCCAGTATTCTTGCTTGGAAAATTTCCATAGACAGAGGAGCCTGGCGGGCTATAGTCCACGGGGTTGCAAAGAGTCGGACACGACTTAGCAACTAAACAACAATAACACAGAGGACTGGTATGTCCAGCACCTGTGGATTCAGACGTGTGTATGAGTGCACCTTTGCGTGTGCCCGCACACACACACACACACACACACACACACACACACACTCACTTCATCCCCCTTTGTCAGTGAGTGCAACTAAGTCCCCAGGATGTCCTCAAAGTTGAGTTGACAACCATGGCATCTGTTTATGTTTGCTTCCTGAGGCCGGTTCCTCCCCAGTTTCTCCAAGAACCTGCAGTTTCTGGGCAGTCCTTACTCCTCCCTGAAGTCCTCCTGGATGCTACAGCTCTGGCCTGGTCTTGGAACAGGGCCTGGGCGGGGTGGGCAGCTTCCCTTCCCGCTCTCCAGCCTTGGCCTCTTTACCTAACTGTGTCTCCTCGACTTTCCGGACTGCAGGCTTCTGGCTGGTGGCCTTCTCAGCACAAGACTCTTCCCTTGGGCTCCCCAGCTGCTCATATCAGGAAGTTTACAGCCCCAGGGCAGAGCCTCGGGGCCTGTAGGCTGGATGTGCTGAGATTTTTATTGGCATCTCCATCAAGACAAGGGCTGTGAGGGTCCTGCAGGGCTTCCGGAGCCGCTTTATGTGAGCTAGCCTTCCAGACGTGCTGGGAAGCAGCAATTTCCAGGGGACTCTGGTTTCCTAGCTGGGCTCACATCCCGCTTCCTCTGTGTTTGGCTTGGCAGTGCCAGGCCTGCCCATTCTGACCCCCACCTTGTGTTGGTCCTTTGTGGCTGTGGTGGGATGAGATGGTGCAGGGTGACCGCCCCTCCATAGCCTGGGGACAAGCGCAGGTAGAACAGAAAGAACTCAGGCCCCTCTGGTGCTCTGGAGTTTGAAGACATTAAAACACAAATAAAATTCCCTCCAAGCTGTCTGCACTTTGGGAACCCAAGCTCGCCTGGGAGGAGATTGAATGGCCAGGTCTTAACGAATGCCAACCCCTCTGGGATCCAGAACAGGAAAAAGAGGTGGGCAAGATTAATATTCTGCAAGGGGATTTACATTTTAAAACTCCACTGGGAGTTCAGGCCACTCTCAGCTTAGAGCGGTGGAATGAAGGAAATGCTGTGGGAGAGAGGGCCTGTGTGGTCCTTTCTCCATCTGGCAAACCCCCAACCAAATGAACAACCAGTCTACGTTTCATAAAAGATTCCAGGTTAATATTAGGCACTGGACTGTGGTCCCCTTAATTCATATGTTGAAGTCCCCTCCCCTAGGACATCACAATGTCACTGTGTTTGGAGATGGGGCCTTGAAAGAGGTGATGGAACTGAAATGAGGTCTCGAGGATGTGCCCTAATTAATCTAACAGGTATCCTTATAAAGAGAGGAGATTAGGACACAGATGCACACAGGAGACCACGTGAACACGGAGAAGGCGGCCGTCTGCAAGGCCAGGAGAGAGGCCTCAGGGGAAACCAACCCTTCCGACACCTTAGTCTTGGAACTCCAGCCTCCAGAACTGTGAGGAAGACAAATTTCTGTTGTTTAAACTGCCCCAGCAAACTAATACAGTTAACACCAAGAAGGAAGTCACCAGGTCAAATTCTATTTTTCATACTTGACCGAAGTGAGGGGGCAGCCTCTTAGCTGAGTGTGAAGTTGGGTACGCTGGCCCACCCGGTGCCCGGGGTGGTGAATTGTACCTGTCCATCCTGGACTTGCAGCTCATCTTGGCTGTCCTTTGATTTAATCACTCACTCACTTGTGCTTGGGTTCCCTAAGGAGGTGCATCTGGTCCCATCACTTCATGGCAAATAGATGGGGAAACAGTAGAAACAGTGTCAGACTTTATTTTGGGGGGCTCCAAAATCACTGCAGATGGTGACTGCAGCCATGAAATTAAAAGACGCTTACTCCTTGGAAGAAAAGTTATGACCAACCTAGATAGATATTCAAAAGCAGAGACATTACTTTGCCGTTAGTCGGTCCGTCTAGTCAAGGCTATGGTTTTTCCAGTGGTCATGTATGGATGTGAGAGTTGGACTGTGAAGAAGGCTGAGCACCGAAGAATTGATGCTTTTGAACTGTGGTGTTGGAGAAGACTCTTGAGAGTCCCTTGGGCTGCAAGTAGATCCAGCCAGTCCATTCTGAAGGAGATCAACCCTGGGATTTCTTTGGAAGGAATGATGCTAAAGCTAAAGCTCCAGTACTTTGGCCACCTCATGAGAAGAGTTGATTCATTGGAAAAGACTCTGATGCTGGGAGGGACTGGGGGCAGGAGGAGAAGGGGATGACAGAGGATGAGATGGCTGGATGGCATCATGGAGTGGATGGACGTGAGTCTGAGTGAACTCCGGGAGACGGTGATGGACAGGGAGGCCTGGCGTGCTGCAATTCATGGAGTCGCAAAGAGTCGGACATGACTGAGCGACTGAACTGAACTGAACTGAGGAGGTGGTCTCTGAGACTTGGGTGTAAGTGGCTTATTGGGATGTGGTTCTAGGTAGCAGGTGAGGGGATAGGGAAGGGAGGAAAGTGAAAAAAAGGTGAGTTACTGATACGATTTTTGTTGTCGGCAGTAAGAGGTCAGTACCACTGGAGACCTTCTGAAACGCTATTTGGAGCTCCCCTCGGAGCCATCCCTGCAAGGGCCAGGCAGCTGGGGTGTTTTTCCAGCCTTCCCATCCCTCGTCTGTGGAGGGTGACCCCTGTATGTTTACTCCAGCTGCTGAAGAAGGTGGCCAGGCCAGAGACGCAGAAGCCCACAGGGAGCAGGAAATGTCTTCTCGGGGCAGGGATGGGGCACCAACGGCTTCTGCTCATTCACTCCCCTCCCTCTGTCTCCCGTGATCTCACTGACCCCAGGGCCTCTGTAAATGCTGCTCAGAACAAAGTCCACACCCTCTAGGCCCCTTTCTCCTCACTATGACCTGTTTCTGCTCCCTCAGCCAACCTTTTCACCCTGGATCCACACTAGGCCCTGGGATCTGTCAGCTGAGACTTTGTGTCTCCAGGATGCCCCCCACCCCCGTGCTCTCTCCCTTGGATAGGAGCCCCTCTTATGCTGAGGACTCCCCCACTTCCGGAACCCCCACCCCACTGAGACAGGTTGGGACCTGGGACCCTTTGCTGCAGTGCTTGTCCCTGGACACACCTCTCCTTGAACAACAAAATACAAAGAAACCGTATAGGACTAAAAATAACTGCAGGCCAGCACAGTTGGCCAAATTCTGGACAAAAGATACAAAGAGAGCAAAAAACCTAACTGTACTTTTGAAGATCTTGAAGCAAAAGCAGGGGATGGGGAGCACAGAGCAGGGTACTGCACATCGCCTGCACTCAACACCGCCTGAAGCAAAAGAGAAGAGCGAAGAGCGAAAGTGTTCGTCCAACTGTGACCCCATGGACTGTGGCCCACCGGGCTCCTCTGTCCACCATGGGATTCTCCAGGCAAGAATACTGGAGTGGGTTGGTATTCCCTTCTCCACGGGATCTTCCCAACCCAGGGATCAAACCCAGATTTCTTACATTACAGGCAGATTTTTGCTGGTTGAGCCACCAGGGAAACCCGACACCACCTAACGGGGAGGCAAATGGCCTAAGTCACCCTGGCCTGACCCCTGGCACCTACCTTCCCACCATACAAGGGATAGGCTCAACCCCCTTTGGAGATCCAGCAAGCAAGGAAACCTGTTACTTGTTCACGCTCCCCTCTGCTGCAGCAGGAGCTCCTGTAAAGCCTTGCCTGAATTTCTTGTCTGACCTCTAGTCAATTTCTGTGGATGAAGGAGGCCGAGAGCCCTGGTGGGTAACACCATCGCTCAGCTGCCCTTCGTGACACCTGGTGTTGCCCTGAGGCTGTGAAGTTGCCGCAGAACCAGCCCCTCCTGGGGATACAGCTATCTCCTCCCTCCCGCCCTCCTTCCAGTATTTGTTGAGTACTTACTATGCAGGGGACACTGAGTACCTGCCCGTGGCCAGCAAGATCCCAGGGGACACCAAGAGAGTAACTCAGGGTCACTGCGCTCGGAGGGGTTCCCAGTCTGATGATGAGAGCAGCTTTGCACCCCTGCCCCTCGCTCTGCACATATCGGTCAGCCCAGCCCAAACTGCTCCACCTTCTAAAAGTCTAGAGCTGCATGTCAATTCAGTGGCCACAAGAGTCACAGGTGTGGGAAGGGGTATGGTGGCTAAATGTCCCAGCTTTGCTTCCTTCAGGCAGAGTTCTGTGAAGTGTTGTGTACAGATGCCTCTCAGAGGGTCCCCTGGGATTGAGCCCCGCACGCCTATAGCAGCGATCTGGACCAGGCTCCCTTGCTTTGGCTCCTCCCCCATCCCCTCCAAAACCACTCCTTTCACTCCTACTTCCCTGGATCACCTCCCAAATAAACAGCCTTCACCCAAGTCCATGTGTCAGGCTTTGCCATCAGAGAATCCACATGAAGACTCCACCTCTCTGTGCCCAGTGCTGGGGTCTAATGTATGGATGGCATGATTCTGAGCATTTCTGCTTTGCCAGCTTAGGCAGGGGATTAGGGACCCCAGCTGTGGTCACATAACTTTGCTGCCTTTTTAAATCTGGCCATTTCACTAAGAAAGCTATTTTTAAAAAAATAATTAAAAAAACTCCGTCTGGCTCCTGAATCTGCTTCTCAATTATTTCTGAGCATAAAGAGCAAAGACGCATGGTTAACTAGCATTTCCCCAAACTCCATTATTATTATCATAAAGAAGATTATCTTTTTACTTCATTAAAAAATTTTTTTATTGATGTGTAGTTGACTTACAATGTTCTGTTAATTTCTGCTGTATAGCAAAGTGATTCAGTTAGACATACATATATATATATATTCTTTTCCATATCCTTTTCCATTACAGTTTATCACAAGATATTGAATATCGTTCCCTGTGCTATATGGTCGGGGTTTGTTGTTTGCCCATCGTATGTATAATAGTTTGCATCTGCTAATCCCAAACTCCCAACCCTTCCCTCCCTTTTGTTATTTTGAATCAACTTTACTGATATATCCCTTACAGGCAATACAGTATACTGTTTGATGAATTTGAGCAGATTGTGTACCTGAGAGATTACACCTCCATCAGGATAGAGAATATTGCCATCATTCTAGAAGTCCCCCGAGGCACTATCTCAGTCAAACATCCACACCCATCCCAGTCAGGCAACTTGTAGCGGATTTCAATCTCTCTAGAGTAGTTTTGCCTGTACTGTGGATTCACATTTGTGGAAGCATATAGAATGCCCTCTTCTTTCACAAGTGTCCTTTCCTTTTCATCACCAAGTTCATCATCTATTGTAGAAGACTTTGTGCAGTCCTATATACTTATTTCTCTTGGGTAAATACCTAGGAGTAAAATTGCTGGGACGTGTGGTGGGTTTACGTTTAACTTTACAGGTGATTCCCAAACTGTTTTCCCAAAGGATCGCCCCCATTGCACACTCCAAACTACCCACGAGTGTTCCAGTCGCTCCCTGCCACCTCCAGCCCTTGGCACTTTCAGGTTTAAAAGTTCTAACTGCTCTGGTGGACGTCTAGTGGTATCTCATCTCTATCGTACGTTCATATCTTCTTTTGTAAAAGGCTGTTCCAGACTTTTGCCCGTTTTTAAAATTAGGTTGTTTCTTTACGTTGTAAGCGTTCTCTATGTTTTTTGGGTACACGTCCATTACCAAGTAGATGGATTGCCAATATGATCTCCCAGTCTGGGCTTTCCCTTTTCAATTCCTTCGTGGAGTCTTCGGGCTTCCCTTGTGGCTCAGCCAATAAAGAATCCGCCTGCAATGTGGGAGACCTGGGTTTTATCCCTGGGTTGGGAAGATGCCCTGGAGGAGGGCATGGAAACCCACTCTAGTATTCTTGCCTCGAGAATCCCGTGGACAGAGGAGCCTGGTGGGATACAGTCCATGGAGTTGCAAAGAGTTGGACACAATGGAGCGACTAAGCACGCAGCACATATGGAGTCTTTCTTCTTGTTTTTCCAATTAAGAAAAAAAGCTGTATTTTCTTCTAACTTTCTTTCTTTTTGTTTTGAATTTTTTAAATTAAATTTTACTGGAGTATAGTTGATTTATAATGTATAAGTTTCTGCTAGACAGCAAAGTGACTCAGTTATACATATACATACATTCATTCTTTTTCAGATTCTTTACCTATATAGATTATTATAGAACATTGAGTATGTTTTTAAACCTTTAATAGTTTCATTGAGGTATAATGTACACACCATAAAATTCTCTTGGCTGTGAAGCAATTATCCTTCAATAAAAAATATATAAATTTTTTCTTAAAAGGAAAATTCACTTGGTTTTGTGATGTGTGTGTGTTTTTCCTTTCTCTATTCAAAAAAAGGATGGAAACTATTTAGAGTTTCAATCCAATGCTCTTATCCATGGTTTTTTCCCATGGACTAGAAGATAACTAGGAGAAGGAAATGGCAACCCACTCCAGTGTTCTTGCCTGGAGAATCCTAGGGACAGGGGAGCCTGGTGGGCTGCCGTCTCTGGGGTTGCACAGAGTCGGACACGACTGAAGCTACTTACCAGAAGATAACAAGTTTGTTTTTTTTTAATGTGTGATTTTAATAGAAACAATGTAGACAAGAAGACGTTAAAGATACACCAAAGTTCAACTTCAGCCTTTTGGTAGTGGCCAAAATACGATATTTGTTTTCAGCTTTGGCTTGGCCTTTGGAAGGCCAATTACTTGATGCCAACTTCAGTATCATTTCTGGCATCCCTGAACTTGTGTGTGGCCAACAGTCACATGATTGCCTCATCTCTAATCATTTTAACAACAACAGCAATATGGATAAGGCAAGGCATTCAGATTTATTCAAGCTAAACACCCATCTTGAAATACATACTATATATATTATTGAAATTCTATCAAGCAATTGAAGTATCAAAGTGCATGTATTATTATATAAATGTGCAATAATAACTGAGTGTAGAAATTGTTCATTTTAAGCACAAATATTATTATGAACTTTCAAACAGTAAAATAAATTGGGGAGTAGCTGACAATGTGAGTGATAGGAGAGAGTATGTTAGCTAGACGACTTTGTTGTTTTTCAGTCCATACATGACTACTGAAAAAAGCTATAGCTTTGACTATACAGACCCTTGTCAGCAAAATGATGTGTCTGCTTTTTAATACACTGTCTAGGTTTGTCACAGCTTTTC
Organism: Capra hircus; assembly: GCF_001704415.2. Lineage (NCBI taxonomy): Eukaryota > Metazoa > Chordata > Mammalia > Artiodactyla > Bovidae > Capra > Capra hircus. The sequence goes on from NC_030828.1 coordinate 59,578,824, forward strand.
TTCCAAGGAGCAAGCATCTTTTAATATCATGGTTGCAGTCACCATTTGCAGTGACTGTGGAGCCCAGGAAAATAAAATCTGCCTCTGCTTCCACTGTTTCCCCATCTATTTGGCATGAAGTGATGGGACCAGATGCCATGATCTTCGTTTTTTGAATGTTGAGTTTTAAGCCAGCTCTTTAACTCTCCCCAACTCTCCCGACAGTGAAACGTCGTCAAAAGGCTCTTTAGTTCTTCTTTGTTTTCTGCCATAAGGGTGGTATCATCTGCATATCTGAGGTTGTTGATATTTCTCCCAGCAATCTTGATTCCAGCTTGTGATTTATCCAGCCTGGCATGTTGCATGATGTACTCTGCATATAAGTTAAATAAGCAGGGTGACAACTTTAGGAAAGACATTATATCCTTTTTGTGAGTCAGAATATTATAAAAAACCTACCTTGGTTGAATGTAAATAAACATTCATTGAATGAAAACAAGCATTGCAAGATGTTGCACCTCGGTAGAGGGACCACAAGCATCTCATTAATTGATGAGTCCCATCAACTGGCTCTGCACTGTGTGTCAGCCCTGAAAACGTCACTACTGTTTTGATAGAAAATTGTAACAATAAAGTTTTATGCAAAATTATGCAAGACTTTGGCCTTCTCTTTGGCTGAAAAAGATTTTTAAACAGACTTTATATTTTAGAGAAATTTTAGGTTCACAGCCAAACTGAGTGTGTGGTACAGAAATTTCCCTTCTGTCCTCTGCCCCAGGAATGTCTTCTTAAAAGGAGATTTTAACTTAGTAAATCCGATTGATCCATTTTTTTCTTTGATGGTTAGCACTTCTATTATCATATTCTAAAAAATCTTCCTGCCCTAAAGTCAGAAAGATTTTCTTCTTTTGTTTGAGGAGTTTCATAGTTTTAGCTCTTACACTTAGGGGTGATACATCTGAGTTAATGTTTGCATATGGTAATAGGCTTCCCTGGTGCCTCAGGCAGTAAAGAATCTGCCTACAAGGCAGGAAACCTAGGTTCCATCCCTGGGTTGGGAAAATCCCCTGGAGAAGGAGGCGACAACCCACTCCAGTATTCTTGCCTGAAGAATTGCATGGACAGAGGAGCCTGGTGGGCTATAGTCTGTGGGGTTGCAGAGTCGGACACAACCGAGCAACTTTCCTCACTCGCTATGGTGATGAGTGTTACTTGTCTACCTTCTCAGTAGATAGAGCTAGGATAGCTGTAATATGCAAAAAATTCCTCTTCAGTTCACCATGATGTTTCCAAGTCAAATCAGGACTACAGGGGTTTGTTTTTTTTAAGGTGACTTCACTTTTCTTTTGCATCCCTCTCTTCTTTCTTCCACACTGAACACTCTACTAATCAGGGACACAGGGGATGTGAGAATAAAAAGATCCCATAATTACTCGCATTAGGTCATACACTCAACTGTCATGATAATAATATTCATACAACCACCACCAACTATGAATATTGAAAACAGTTGAAGATGTTTCTACATCTGCCTCCCTTTCCTCTTTCCATTTTTTTTTTTTTTTGCTGCATCTCCCCCATACACATGGCGAACATATGACCAATACATCTCCAGATAAGTATGCGTGTGATGCTCACCACAGTCCATCTGTGATGTCTCTCTATCATTATGGTCATCTGAGCTCATTCTTTAGTAGATTTCTTAGGAAGGAATTATGGGGGAAATCTATTTTCTGATTCCTGCATGTTGATGACAGTTTGTGTCATTTTTATACCCTCTGTATTTAAAAACCGGTTTTCTTCTAAAGTCGTTGACTCACATTTTCTCCTCTTGAGTACCTTAACTGAGTTATTACATTTTCTGGCATACATTGCTGATATTTTAAAAACTGACCGTAATCCAATTTTCTTTACCTTATAAGTCATATGCTCTTTGTATCTCAGCTCCCAAAAGACTTTTTCATTAATCTGTGGTTTTGATAAACTGTCCTGGTCAATGTTCTTCGGATACAGAGTGATCTTTCAGTATGAAGCTTTCGATCTTTTCTTTCAGGAAAGTGCACTGGAATGATGGTTTTTATTATTTCTTCTATTTTCTTGCTCTGGTTTTCTTTGGTAGAGTCTCCCATTACCTTTATATCATATTTTCTTCGCCTATTTTCAGTATTTGTCATTACTTATCAAATCTGTTTGGTCTCTTTCTTGTTTTAAAAAATTTATCTGCTTTTTATCTTAAGGCATGTTCTGCTGTGTTGTTTGCTAAGGTTTCTTTGATTTCTGTTTTTTTTTTCTAAAATTGTTTTTCCTTCCATTTCCAATTTTGGAGTTCTATCTCATTTTTTTAGTTTTTGAAATATAATTTACATATCTTTGTGTCTCGTATCATATTATTAAAGACTTTTAGCTTTAAAAGAATAATAGCAGGCTTCCGTCTTGACCTGTTTTGTGAGCGTGTCTTTCTTGTCTGCTTCACAGCCTGCAGGTATATTGTTCTTATTCTCTTTCTTTTTAAACCGACTTGGTATAGAATTTTCCCAGATAATTTTTGGCTGCTCATTTTAACGTTAATTTGGTTTCCATGAACCTTTTCAAGGACCTTTCGTTCAGATAACTCTTCTTAGTTTACAGAGCTCTTTCTTCGGTTGTTTTCATGGAGTGCGTAAAAGCGCGGTGCCCAGCTGTCTGAATCTGACTGTTCCTCCCCCAGCGTTTATGTCGCTTTCTTTCCATCACTCGGATTGTTCCACTATTACTCTGCTTTGATTCCCCTTTTAGAAGGTTCTCCTCAGTGTGATCCCAATTTTATACTTTTTCTTATACACAGCTAGAAATGGATAGACCCTTGACTTTGGACTTTTCCTAGGAATTTCACAGACTGTTTCTGAAAATGAAATACCTACATGTAACTGACGAAGAAAGACCTGAAGGCTTCCCTGTGTGAGTGACGTTCCTCGAGAGAGAAATGAGAAGACAACTAACCCACAATAGGAAGTCAAGTGTAGCCTAGATACTGGATGAGCCAGAACTGGACGGGCTCTAATAGGAAATGGTAAACGCCAAGTATGTTCCTTTGGGCGAATGTCTGTTCTGAAGCCCGGATGTACTGGACTTGAATTATTAAGGGCTTTCCACTGACATAGGGAGCAAAGCGCACTGTGGCTCTAAAATGGTGGCCAAACTGATTATGATATTTATGACTGTGGCTAACTTCATTTATTAAGCAAATACTGGGTGAGCTTCTGCTGTGGACAGGCCTTGTGTTAGGTGCTGGGGACACAGAGACAGACAACACAGACAACACGGATAGGGGCTGCTCAGGGGAATTCATTCCTCCTATCCTGTTCATAAAATTGAAACTTTGTGCACCTGCATAAAATACTTCCAAGTCTCTTAACTCACATTTTTGCTGTTGGGAATAATGACTCATGAATTTAAACCTTATTGAAAGTAGAATCCTAATAGGAGGATACTTGCATTTCTTTCTTTTAAGTTGCACATGCAAAAATCAAACCAAACCAAACAAAATATGGTATACGTGTCTCAGTTCTGGTTTTAATTTTCTCCTTTGGGGTCCAAATCAGATTTGAGTTTCTAAGGAAGTTTTATCAACACTGCAAGTGAAACCGGGATTTTATGTTGCATGGAACTCTCCCGTTTGAAGCCCTTGTTGTGAGTGGATATTATCTTCTGCTTTTGAACAGATGCTTCTATGATTCCAAACCAGCCCATCAATGAGGCCTGACTCTATCGAGAAATGCGATAAGTGAGCGCAAAAGGTCACCTTTATTGTTCAAGGGAATGCTAAAACTTCACAAGGAAAGTTTTATTTATTTTATTTATTTATTATCTGAGAAGTTGTTGGCAAGATTTACAACTCTTGTGGAAGACGAGACTGTCATCGAAGTTCAGAATCTTGGTTTCCTTACAATTAGGCAAGCAGAAGTCTCCAAAATACGATTAATTTCTCAAATTGTGTTCTCTGGGCGGTTTCTGTCCCTAGTCAATTCAATTTGCCAACATCATTCAGCTCCCTCCCAAGGCCGGGAACCAGGCTGCATTGTCCTGAACCAAGACAGTCCCAGCTTTTAAAAGCAGGCCAAGGCAGGAAGAGGAAACTAACATGATAAATTTCTTTCTCCAGACCTGGCACAGGGCTTCAGTTTGTCTTTACGGCAACCCCAGGGGGATCACAGGTGAAGGAACGGGGACCCCCAAGGGGTTGTTCAAGGTCAAACACAATCAAGATAGGACTAAACCAGGTGAGTCTGAGTCCATGACCGGAGGCCTGTCACGTGACAGATGCTAGGCGAGGTTCTGAGCAGAACCAAATCTGCGTCCTCCCAGGGCTTACAGTCTAGAGGGAAGATACAGTAGCCACAGATGAACCTGAAGGCCAGGGGTGACAAGAGCAAACAAGAAAAACCCAGCAGTTTGGGGGTCTGCTGGGACAAGGGGACAGTTGGGCAGAGGCTGGCCAAGGAGAGGGTGTGAGTCTAGGGGGCTGTGGACCCAGGGCCCAAGCCGTGGCCTTTCTGCCCCTCCTCACATCGGCTAAGCTGCCATTTCCTCCCCCTCCATCCAGCCCCAGGGCCTCTGCACCCCCTCAGCCTGTATTTAACCTAGCAGCAGCCAATTGCGCCCCCCACTCACCTGTTCTTGGCAGAAGAGGCTGCCCTCCTCTGTTATTGTTCAGTTGCTAAGCCGTGTTCAACTCTTTGCAACCCTATGGACTGTAGCACGCCAGGCCTCCCTGCCTCTTACTATCTCCCGGAGTTTGCCCAAGTTCATGTCCATTGTATCAGTGATGCCATCCAACCATCTCATCCTCTGTTGTCCCCTGTCTCCTCCTGCCCTCACTCTTTCCCAGCATCAGGGTCTTTTCCAACGAGTCAGTGCTTCACATCAGGTGGCCACAGTAGTAGAGCTTCACCATCAGTCCTTTCAATGAGTGTTCAGGGTTGATTTCCTTTAGGATGGACTAGTTTGATCTCCTTGCTGTCCAAGGGATTCTCAGGAGTCTTCTCCAGCTCTACAGTTTGAAAGCATCAATTCTTCGGTACTCAGCCTTCTTTACGGTCCAACTCTCATATCCGTACGTATAGCTTTGACTTTACGGACCTTTGTCGGCCAAGTGATGTCTTCGCTTTTTAATACACTATCTAGGTTTGTCCCTCCTCTAGTCTGGGGCCAAATGCCTCCCTCTGTACTCTGGATCTGGCTTCAGATAGCCAATTAGCCAGCATTTCCTCTCCATGGTCCCTAAGCTGGCAGTGAGGGCAAAAGCCCAGCATGGGAGCAGGAGGCAGCAATTCTGGGAGGGACTTCCAGAGCATAGGCTGGAGGCCTCCTGGATTACCAGGGGCAGTTCAGAAAAGCCCCTCTCCTGAGATTTACCCCAAACACCCCCAGACAAACCCATGCCCTGCAGTTCCCCTGGGAGATGCAACCTTTCTTCCTTGGATCTCCCCAGGGCAGGTCTGGAGCCCTCCCTGATGATCCTCTGCCTGTCCACCAGCCCTCCTGGGTGGAGCAGGACTTTCTCACGGTGGGTGGCAGAATCTCAGCTCAAACTGGCTAAAGTCATCGTGAAGACTGTCTTCCCTGGTGGCTCAGTGGTAAAGAGTCTGCCTGCCTGTGCAGGAGCCACAGGTTCAATCCCTGGTCCGGGAAGGTTCCACGTGCCGCCGAACAGCTAAGGCCATGCGCCACAACTATTGAGCCTGCACTCTAGAGCCCGGGGGCCCCAGCTACTGACCCCTAAGTCTGTGCTCCGCAACTCGAGAAGCCATTGCAACGACTAGAGCGGAGCCCCCTCTTGCCAGATCTAGAGAAAAGCCCGCTGAGCAACCAAGACCCAGCGCAGCCAGAAACAGAAAAGTAATGGAGATAGACGTACTGGCCTGTGTAACAGTCTGTGAATGGGGCTGGCCTAGGGACGTGCATGCACGTGCATGCGCGCGCGCGCGCACACACACACACACACACACGCCCCTGTGTGGAGCCTAGTTTTTCTTTTCCAGGTGAACTGCTCCGCCCAGTGGAGGGAACGGATCGTGACTGCAGAAAGCTCCAGGTGAGGGTCATTTCGGCTCAGCCATCTCGAGCGAGGTTAAGGAGGCCTTCTCCCTCCAGCCTCCCTATGGAGAATCCCAGCTGGGGGCTGGGCAAACTGGGTCACCTGCCTTTCTCGTAGCATGACCTGACTATGGCCAGAGAGCTGGGAGGCGCTGATTGCGCAGGCCTGGGTCACATGCCCACAGCGGGGTGATTGACAGCTGTGCTAGATTCACGCGCCTGGAGGACAGAGCTGTTCATAGAAGGACGATTATTTTAAGAATAGGATCGTGGGAAGAGATGCTGGGTGAATAGAAACAGGAGATGACCTCTTTGCCACTTCGTCTGGGGGTGGAGGTTGGCAGGACTCCTGAGTTTTCAGTGGTATTTATTCCCCTTCTTCACCTTTCCGGTCTATCTGTACTTTATCTGGCAGGTTCTTTTTCTATCTTCTTGTCCAGTGAGTGTGCTGGGACATCGCCCACCTCCAAAAAGTTGTTATTCAGTCCTTAAACTGTGTCGGACTCTTTGTGACCCCACGGACTGCAGCAGGCCAGGTTTCCCTGTCCTTCACTACTCCCATAGTTTGCTCAAACTCATGTCCATTGAGTCAGCGATGCTATCCAACCATCTTATCTTCTGCCCCCTTCAGTCTTTTTTGCCTTCAATCTTTCCCAGCTTCAGGGTCTTTCCCAATGAGTCTTCACATCAGGTGGCCAAAGTATTAGAGCTATAGCTTCAGTAACAATCCTTCCAATATTCAGGGTTGATTTCCTTTAGGATTTGACTGGTTTGATCTCCCTGTAGTCCAAGGGAATCTTCTCCAGAACCACAATTTGAAAATGTCAATTCTTTGGCACACAATTTCCTTTTTTTTTTTTTCTTTTGAACTTTTTATTTTGTATTTGGGAAAACCCTATGGATGAAGGAGCCTGGTGGGCTGCAGTCCATGGGGTCGCTAAGAGTCGCACGACTTGAGTGACTTCACTTTCACTTTTCACTTTCATGCATTGGAGAAGGAAATGGCAACCCACTCCAGTATTCTTGCCTGGAGAATCCCAGGGACGGGGGAGCCTGGTGGGCTGCCATCTATGGGGTCGCACAGAGTCGGACACGACTGAAGTGACTTAGCAGCAGCATAGCCAATTAACACTGTTGTGATGGTTTCAGGAGCTCAGCCTTCATTATGGCCCACTTCTCACATCCATTCATGACTACTGGAAGTCTCCCGGGTGTAAATGCAGAAATGCAACAGCTGACACTGCTGACTAGATTTCTCACTCGATCTCTCTTTAGTCTGGGCTGGGAATACACATGTCTCCTCACCTCTGTTTTCCCTTTTTCTGAAGGTGGTTGAGTCCAGATTCCATGAATATTAAGTCAGGATCTCCTAGATCCCCGGAGCTTTCACATCTAAGTGCTGGGTTACAGCGGAGGGACCAAAGCTGAGAGGTGAATATCATCATCTTAGTGTCTGGGAGCTGCTGTCACAAAGGACAACACACAGTGGTGGATTAAAACAACAGAAATACATTCTCATAGAGTTGAGGAGCCCAGAGGTCTAAAACTGGGGTGTTGGCAGGGCTGTGAGGGGGAATCTGTTCCCTGCCTCCTTCCAAGCATTGGGGAGTTTCCAGCCACCCTTGGCATCCCTTAGCATGTAAACGCCTGACTCCAACTTCTGCTTCCATCGTCACAGGGCCATCTTCTCATGTGTCCTCACATCGTCTTCTTATAGACATCAGGCATATGGATTAAGAACTCTCCCTTGAGAATTCCCTGGCAGTCCAGTGGTTAAGATTCTGCACTCCCAATGCAGGGGGCCCAGGTTCGACTTGTGGTCAAGAAACAAGATTCCACATGCAGCCTGGTGCAGTAAAAAAACAAACAAAAAAAAAACACCTATCCTACCCTTTTTGTGATCACATCTTAGTTAATTGCATTTACAATGACCGTATTTCCCAAAAAAAAGGTCACATTCAGAGGTACTGGGGGTTAGGACCTCAAGATAATTTTAGGGGGTGGACAATTTAATTGCTAAAAGCCGCTGAGCAATGAAGCCAGCCCCAAACCCAAGTTTGACTGCAGAACACATACTCTTTCTGCCTGAAGGTGCTGCTACTGACAACTGGCATTTTTGGGGTGCTGCTGTGTGCAGGCAATTCCTTACCTTTTGCAGTTTTAAAACCACAACAGCCCTGCCAGGTAGGTCAGGTCCATGTTACAGGGAACAAAGTTAAGACATGGAGAGGTTCAGTGTTCTGGGTCGTACCACCACTTAGGAGCAGAGTTGGGATTTGAGTTGGTTGGCCTGGCTCCATCCTGCTGAGATAAGGAACACAGGATAAAGACTGATAAAGCACCCTGGGAAGCCTGGGAGGATAAAGGATTGGCTGCCTGCAAATGTTTGGGGTGGAGCTGGCACAGGGGGGAAAAAAATCTTGAAATCCTTCCTGGAAGAAGCGACATTTTAACTGGATGGGGAGTTTGGGTCAGCCGCATAGAGATGGCAGGGAAGAATGTGTTGGACAAGGCAATGAACAGAAGAAAGACTTTAAGGCAGGGAAGTGTTCGGAGGAACAAAGAGGGAGTTCTGTCTGGCTAGTCCAGAGCCCAAATAATCCCACGAGTATAAAAGGGAAGTGTGTGTGCGCGGTAAGTCACTTCAGTCGCATCTGACTCTTTGTGATCTTATGGACTGTAGCCCTCCAGGCTCCTCTGTCCAAGGGATTCTCCAGACAAGAATACAGGAAGGGGTTGCTGTACCCTTCTCCAGTGGATCTTTCTGACCCAGGGATTGAACCCACCTCTCTTTATGTCTCCTGCATTGGCAGGCGGGTTCTTTACCACTAGCTCCACCTTTGAAGCTCATAAAAAATGAAGAGGGTCTCTTTAACTGGAAATGCAAATGGAGTGTCCATGTTTGCAATCCAGGTCCTCCCTGTTCTAATGGAAATCCACTTCCAAGCAGTGGAATTGCCAACAAATAGGATCAGCTGAGGGGACCCAATGCCCTCTCCTTCCCACGCACACATAGCAGTCCCGCCCAAACCCAGAAACCAGAGAGCTGCAGAGACGCCCATCCTGGCTCCAGCTCCAGAAGGCCCAGCTGAGATGCATGCTGATCCACCCAAGACAAAAGGTTTTCAGCGTGTTTATCTGGTTGCCATGGGTTTGCCTTCTGCGTCAGGCGCTCGGTCTGTAAGACATGACAATTGGATAATATTTTTATTTTTAGGCATGGGTCAGCGAGCCTTTTCATTCTACCGCCAGATTCGCCCCCACACCAGAGCTCCAGGGAACTGGGCTTCTGGATGCCTGGGAAGCGAGTGGCTGCAGCAGGAGGGGTGGGTGGTGTACCATCTGAGCTGGACACCGCGTCCTGGAGGGAGAAGGCCTCCGTCTTGGTCGGGGGGCGGGGCGGTCTGTTCTGTGTCTGGGCAAATGGAGATGGTTGGATGGCATCACCGACTCCATGGATGTGAGCTTGAGCACGCTCTGGCAAATGGTAAAGGACAGTGAACCTGGTGTGCTGCAGTTCATGGGGTCTCAAAGAATTGGACACGACCGAGTGACTGAACAAAAAGATTCTGGTGACTGCAGCTGGTCTTGGCCAAGACCTAGGAGCCATCAAGCCCAGGTGGCAAGCTTGGAACTGGGGGCAGGTGGGCCCAGAGGGAACCCACTGGGGATGGTGAGAGGATGTCCACATGGTCCACGGCATGTGGCGAGGGTGACGGGGAGCAGGTGGCCACAAATGGGATCTAAAAAGAAGAGGGGCTTTAGAAGTCAGACCCTCACACTAGGGATCAGATACAAGGCAGGCAGGAGCAGAGCTCCTCACCCTTGGCGCTGTTAACACTCAAGGCTTTGTCATAGGATGCCATCCTGGGCACTGAAGGGTGTCTGGCAGCATCCCTGACCTACACACACTAGATGCCCATAATACTCCGTGATACAATGTCCCCAGTTATGAAAACTAAAAGTGTCTCCAGATAGGTATTGCAAATGTTCCCAGGGTGGGGGATAGGGGTGGGGTGAGTACTGTCCTTGGTTGAACCGGAAGACTGAACAGGTCTGGAATCTGGCGGGGGCAGACCCAGACACTACAGAGTAAACACAGATCCAACCATGGGAACAAGTGGCAGCTCTTCAGGTGGCCCCACACTGGTTAGGACCTTTGGTGGCACAGACGGGAGTCAGTTCTGGCTAACGTCCCCCAGAGGCCACGTGTAGGAGAGATAGAGCAGAGGTAGAGGAACAGTCCTTAAAAATAAGAAAAGGCTAGAAGACGGAGCTTAGACTTGGGCAGGAACCAAGACAGCCTCAGTTTTGTGATCTGTATAATGGGAATAGTAACAGTGCCTACTTCATAGAGGCATTTGGGGATCGGCTGAGTTAATACACATACCTGGCATGGTGAGCACAAAGAATTAGCTGTTCCATCACTGTTGTTGTCTTCTGTCCATTTGTTTCACTGTTTGTCACTTTCCTACTGGCCTGGCCTTCCCTAACGACCTGGCCGTTTCCTTCCATCTCTACGTCTTGTCGCCCTCTCGCCCCCAACACGCCAGCCACCCAAAGGCAACCTCCGGCCTCTCAAAGGCTAACATTTGAGACCATTTCACTGTCCCACCCAGCTGGAGAAACCTCCATGGAATTTGTTTCACGGTTCTTCTGCTGTCTTTCAAGTGTTTAGAAGGAGAAGGAAACAGGAAGCTCGAAATAAGGAGGGAGGGAGTGCTAGAGAACTTTCCTGAGAACTGATCTGCTACCAACAACCATTTCATGGGCAAGAAACACCTCAGAGAGAAGAGTCCTCGGGTCAGAAAAGCATCCTGGTCCGGCCAGAGGTAGCCCTCCCCGCCCCAACTCCACCCACTGCACACCAGGCAGAGATTGGGGATCGTGGCTGCCTCTCTTCTGCCCTGAACTTAGAAGAGGGAAAATCTTGGCAGAGAGCTCTACGTGATGAGAAGATGGTTCAAAATATTCCCTAAAACTTGCTGTTTGGGGAGCCATGAGGAGCAGCCAATGGCAGGAGGAAACCATGCCCCCAGCACCTCTCACCTCAGACAGTGGGAGCTGTTTTCTCAAAGGGTCTTTCATAGCAAAGAGGTGAGAGTTTTAGCATCAAATCCATTAGTGGTGAAGGAAGGCTGCGGACAGGTGCCTGGTGCTGCTCGTCGCCTAGAAGCACCATGGCTGAGGGATGAATCAGTAAAAGGCTTCTTCTCTTCAGGGCAGACGTGGGAAGCCAGCCTTGAAGGAAGGGCACAGCTGCCTTCAGTCAGGGAGGCACGGACTGAACCCAGGGGCTGAGCTTATGTTAAGCCTGGTTTGTATTGAATCTAGACTCCAAATTGTTATGCAGGGGGGAGTCACGATACGTAATTAAAAATTTATGCTTTTATTTAGCAACAACTTCCATTTCAGTAAAGAAAGTTGACTTCATCAATCCCCTGACATTTCTCACTTCTGTCCGGAGCAGGTCCAGGTTCAAGGGGACCCAGAACAACAGTTATCCCTGGTCCCCAGAAAACAAAGGGTTAGTCGCTAGGTTGTGTCTGACTCTTTGCAACCCCATGGATTGTAGCCTGCCAGGCTCCTCTCCATGGGATTCTCCACACAAGAATTCTGGAGTGGGTTGTCATTTCCTCCTCTAGGGGATCTTTATGATTCAGGGATCAAACCTGGGTCTCCTGCTTTGCACACGGCTTCTTTACCGTCTGAGCCACCATGTGGGCCCCAAATGTCAGGCAGAGGGTGGGATTCAGGCTTTAACCACAGAGTGGTGTGTGCTGACTAATGGAAAGCCTGTCTTTGACTGTCGTAACACATGGGTTCAAGTTCTGGCTCCACCTCAGACTTGCAAACTTCATTTCTCTGAGCCTCACTTCCCCCTCTGTAAAGTAGGCAAGAAGATCTCTGCGTGGAGGGAGTCTGTGAAACTGAAATGAGACAATGAGTGGTAATGGTTTCTAGAGGTTAGGATGCACAGGAATCAGGGAGAGATGGCTAAAATATAGGTTCCCAGGCCCCTTCAGTATTTTTTTTTCCCCCTCTTATTAAGTAAAGCTAAGTTGGGACTCTGGGACATTCTAAAAGCTGCGAGAGGATTCTCACCCAGGTGTGTCAGTAAGAAACACTGATGTTTAAAAAGGATTTAGTGCTGAGCCCAGCATGTAATAAATCCTTGGTACGTGTCATTGGAAGTTGTTGTAATTATTATTCTGTGAAAGTAAAAATGTTAGTCATTCAGTCATGTCCGACTCCTTGTGACCACATGGACTAGGCTACTCTCCGGTGGAATTCTCCAGGCAAGAACACTGGGCAGGTAGCCATCCTCTTCTCCAGGGGATCATCCCGACCCAGGGATCAGACCCAGGTCTCCTGCATTGCAGGCAGATTGCTTACCATCTGAGCCACCAGGGAAGCCCTATTATTCTGATTCGGTTATCTATTACAACAATAAAGGAACATGACAAACCGCCCCCCAAATCCAACTGCTCAAAACAATAAGTATTTATATAGTCAGGGAATATGTGGGGTCAGCGACTTAGATTGGGCTCAGCTGGGCAGTTCTGGTTCTGGCTGGGCTTACTCACAGGTCCAACGTCAGCTGACTGTCAACTGGAACCATGCAGGACCCTGGCCACAAGACTCCCATCCTCCAGCCGGCTAGCCTAGACATGTTCCCACGGACATGGAAGAGTTCAAGCACTTCCAAGCTTCCGCTTTCTGTCACATCCGCTATCATCTCAGTGGTCAAACACATCACCCGGCAAGGCATGGACAGCAACCCACCCAGAGCGGGAGTGGGAGGGTCCTGATAAATGACACACCAGAGGGAGGGGACAAGGGTAGAGTGACGATTCGGGATGCTCCACCTATCTATAGCAAGTATTAATAGCATTTTAGAAAATATCAGAATTGTACCTCCTTTGTCTACCAGATTTGTTTCAACGATCATGCATCACATTTTTCAATCAGAAAAAAAAAACAAAAAACAACTGTTATTTCCACTTGGAAACAAAAATGGTGCTGAGGAAACAAAAGAGGATTATTTTGAGGATTAAAGGTGATTTAAATATGTCAGAGCCTGAGGGAGCAGATTGGAAACTGCAGGGAGTGTGGAAAGATGATTTGCTCAGAATGAAGCCCCTGGCCCCTACCCCTGGAGAGCACGCAGAGCTCTTATCTCCATCAGGCCTGTGATCTGCTCTGGATCAGACTAAGATGCTCAGATGCCGCCCATGACATTAGGATGAAAGGGTAAGGCACCCCCTTGTCCTTCTGTAGCTCTGGAGCGCCCATGGGCAGTCTCAGACAGCAATTCTGCAGCCTCACTCACCGTTTGGGGCTTCTCTTTATCTTCCCTTTATCCAGGGTTTATCAAGTTAGGCACGTGTTCCTGTCCCCGACTAGGCTGAGGGCTCCTCAGAGGACAGCAGTCCTAAGAGTGGTAACAATAATAACAAGAGAAACTATTTTATGAGTACTTGCTCTGTGACAGCACTGTGCTTTTTATCTATTAGCTCACTTAATGCTCCTGTGAGGCTGTGATTTACTTTCCTGTGGCTGCGTAACGAACTACCACGTACTTGTGCTGGGCTTAGTTGCTCAGTCCGACTCTTCAAGACCCCATGGACTGTAGCCCGCCAGGCTCCTCTGTCCATAGGGATTCTCCAGGCAAGAATACTAGAGTGGGCTGCCATGCCTTCCTCCATGGGATCTTCCCAACCCAGGGATCAAACCCAGGTTTCCCACATGGCAGGCAGATTCTTTACCACCTGAGCCACCAGGGAAGCCCCACTGCATACTTAGTGGCTTAAAATAAGATGGATTCATTATCTTAAAAGTTATCTTAATAATCTTGCAAAAGCTAATAAAAAGTCCGAAAATGGAGCTAAAACCTAGGTGTCAGCAGGGCTGTGTTCCTTCTGGAGATTCTAGGGGAGAATCAATTCCTTGCCTTTTCTAGATTCTAGAGGCCACGTACATCCCTTGGCTTGTGGCTCCCTGGCAGCAATAAGGATAAAATGATGCATGGCTGGCTGGCTGGATAAATAAATGGATGGATGGATGAATGGATAAACAGATGGATAGATGGATGAGTGGATAAATGGACATCCAGAAAACCTTTTGTCTCCTCTCGGTCTCATCTCCAAGGCAGAAACAGTTGCAAAGCCTCTCTCATCCCCACCCTCATCTTTAGAGATGTCACTTTTTTCTACCCTGTCAGCATGAGGAGGATTCTCACTCTGCTTTGTGAGTGAGAACCTATTTCCCTTCCAAACCTCCTGAAGAACCAGTCCTCCCCAGTTATGGGAAAGTAAGTACGTTGTTTAATCACGGGCAATGTCAGTCAAGGAAGCTTAAGCACAGAGATTAGTTCTGTTTGTGTTTGTTGGGACAATGGAGAGCATGAAATATTTAACAGCGTCATAATGCGGAACAGATGGGAAAGATACTGCCTCTCAGGGCCTCTCCATCTCCCACCCTCCACCAACAGCCAAAACCAGGAGGCCATTTAGGACAATTTATGGGCTGGAAGTCAGCCAAGGGACTGCTCACCCAGGGGCCTCTGATACCCACTCAGCCCTGATAACGCCTGCAGGGTTATCCTTCCTGAAGAGGATCAAGTTACAATCCTCTGAGCACTGGAAACGCACAGTGGATCTACAGGAGACATTGGGTCCGTGCCCTCAGTGGCTTTGTGTAGTTATCCGTGTTAGAGAGTGTTTTTCTGCTAGTGCTATGTCAGGGAATTTCCACCCTAAAAATGCCAAGAGCTTGAAAAATCACCAAGGACTGAATTTTAATTTTGTTACGTGCAGTGCAACCTTGGGCGAGTCTGTACCCTCTCTGAGCCTGTCTTCTGCCACAAAAAAGGGAGAGTTATCGTGAAGCTCGAGTGCAATAAAATATGTAAAAGCCTGCTGGTGGGCCCAGAGTAGGTGCTTAGATTGAATCAGGCCAAGGGGATGTGGGACAGATTTAGAACAGCGGGTCCACTAAGAAACATATCACATGCACGCGGTCTGTGGCTCTGCAAGTTTTGAGCTGAAAGGAATCTTTGGGACCATTAAGACCAAAGGTGGTAAAGCAAAGGCCTGGGGCCATATCCAGCCAAAATACACACACACACACACACAGCTTGCACAGGTATTTTTTAAGTATTCAAATTAATTGCCATTTAAAAATAGTGTTGTGTTTTTTTTTTTAACTTTAAGATCTGGAATCTTTTTTTTTCACTTTTTATGACTAAGCTTCTTACCAGTGGCCACATACCAAAAATACATCTTAACTCTGAAAAATATAAGATCCATAAACAGGTTAATAACAAAAGGTTGGGAAAGTAGTCAGACTCCTGATAAATTGCTTTATTTTTAGAAAGATTATGGAGCTGTATTTGGGGCTTCCCTGGTATTTACTTGTGTTTGCTCAAGTAAGGGCTGAGAGAGAGATACAATGCTGTGTCTCTGCAATATTTCAAAGTCAAGACAAGATGCTCCACACTAAATGCTTATTTCTGTAGTTCAAAGAAACTGCAGAAATTGATGGCCATCAAAGACCATCAACTCATACTACAATATAAGACAATGGTCTAGTTTAACCCATTTCTTAAGTTAAAATCTGAAATCTTCAACGATCTCGAAACTGTCCGACTCAGGAACCCAAAGCTTGGGTACCCACATGACAACAACGGGACAGCGTCCCCAGAAGCTTCCTTCATGATATATTTTATGCTTTTTTAGCCTCTCACTTGGGCTTCCGCTCTGTGTTCTATCGGTGTGTGAGTTTATGAGCTCAGATGGAAGGCAAGCTCTTCACTTTTACAGATAAAGAAACTAAGGCTAAAGGAAACAATCCAGCATGGGTGCCCCCTCCGCGGCCCCCAGCACCTCCCAACTCCCCAACCCCTCACTGCCACCGTGAGAGACCACACCAAGAGCACTTGGAGCTCTTTGCTCAATTACACCCTCAGAGTGCTTCTTATCACAGTGCTTTGGGCAGTCATTCAAGCACCTCTGGGCTGAGAGATCTTGCTCAAGATTCTCCAATTCTGCTCTATTATCCTTTAGGCCTTGTTCTTACTCCTACACCCGGTCAATGGCCTGGGGGTTAGACACAGTCATAACTTTGATGTCTATTGGAAGAACCAAGCAATGTGCATAAAAGTCCCCAACAAGCTGCGAGTATTTCATTCTCATCTTCTTAAGCCAGGGACGGGGAAGCCTGGTGGGCAGCCGTCTATGGGGTCGTTCAGAGTCGGACACGACTGAAGCGACTTAGCAGCAGCAGCAGCAAGCCTATGGTATGCTGCTGCTGCTGCTGCTAAGTCACTTCAGTCGTGCCTGACTCTGTGCGACCCCATAGACGGCAGCCCACCAGGCTCCCCCGTCCCTGGGATTCTCCAGACAAGAACACTGGAGTAGGTTGCCATTTCCTTCTCCAATGCATGAAAGTGAAGAGTGAATGTGAAGTCTCTCAGTTGTGTCCGACCCTCAGGGACCCCATGGACTGCAGCCTTCCAGGCTCCTCCGTCCATGGGATTTTCCAGGCAAGAGTACTGGAGTGGGGTATTATTGCCTTCTCCGCCTATGGTATGCAGGACGCATCAAATGAAGGGCTCCCTCCCTCCTTTCCCCCAACTTCTGGATAAATTCGGGTTCTGACACGTGTTAAAAGGTAACTCATGGGAGGTTTTCTAGCAACCCCAGCTACACAATTTGTGTTTGGCCCCCTGGGTATTTGGTCTCAGTTGGACATGCGTTTCAGCAAAACCAAGATTGTAAGAAGATGTTTCTTTAATTAAATGCAATCTCTCTTTATAGCCCCTGCATTACTGACCTGACCCCAACAGGTCTGGTTGGTGCTCAGCTATGGCTCTCTGGCCCCATCCCTCCTGACCTCACCCACCAGCACACTCGTTAACCCTCACAACAGGGTTTTCCTTTTCAAGCCCAGTTTTTAAAAAGAGAAAGTTCATTCTCTTTTCCTTGCCCAGAATAATCCTCAAATTATGCACAATATCCGGAACAGCGAAATGGCCCCAAATTTAATTTTCTGGTTTCTTGAAGACCTGACTTAATCAAGCCAGGAGTCAAGGAGGGCTCCCCATGGATATGCCCCAGAACAGCAGGGGTGGGGGGAGCTCCCTGTTTAACGACCCATGAAAAGTCACATGTGTCTCTGTGGGTCTGTGCATTCGTGGTGCGGGGTGTGCCTCTGAGTGTGATGTGTCTGCCTCTGTGTGTCTGTGTGTCTGTCTGTGATGTCTGGGTGTGGTGTGAGTGTGTCTGTATGTGTGCAGGTGTGTGTTTGGTGTGTGTGACATGTGCATGCTGCCTGCAGGTGTATGTTGAGCATATATGCAAGTGTGTGCAGGTATCATGTGTGTGTAGCGTGTGTGTCTGTGTGGGCATGCACCCAAGCCTCCATGGCTCCTCGTCCCCGGTCCCAGCGTAAAGGATGAATCATGGGCTCCATCCTGTGGTTTCTCAGCCCTACCTGGTGCATTGTTCTCTCCATGTGTTCCTTGGGAGGACGTGGTCAATGGTTTGAAAAGAGCCAACGCTGCTGTGGGCAGTCTCCAGAGTCATTCACTCCTGAACTCCCCACTCGACAGCGAGGGAATGGAGGAGCAAAAGAGCTACTTGAGTTAACCAAGAGTCGCAAAGCAAGTTAGTGGCCATTGCTGGGGGCTGGAAGCAATTTCTCCTGACACCCCGTCCAATGTGCTTTTTCCCTGATCCCCTTCAAGGGAGTCAAGGCCAGCCTGCCAGGGAAACTGGTTGTGTGTATGGCAGGAGGTGGGTGGTGGCGATGGTGAACAGCTCAAATACATGGAGTGCCTGGGTGGGAAATTGTGCAAGCAATACCATGAGCATGGGTTGACAAATGCTTCCCCAGAAGGCCAAATAGGAAATATTGTAGACTTTGATAGGCTAAGAGGCAAACTTGAAGATGTTACATAGGTATTACATGTTAACTTATATAACCATTTAAACATATAACTACTAAAAAATTTTTAAACCATTAACTGAGATTGACTCACAGGCCAGTCCCTGTTTTGGAGGATATGAGCATCAAAACAAATCTGAATTTATGGAACCAGAAACGGGAGCAAAGGGGACTTCCCTGGAGGTCCAGTGGTTAAGATTCCATATTTTCAATACAAGGGGTGCAAGTTCAATCCCTGGTCGGGGAACTAAAATTCCACATGCCGCAAGGCCAAAAAGAAAGAAAGGAAAAAACTGGAGCAAAGACAGCAGGGTCAGAGGAACTGATGGAAGAGAGATGGAAACAGGAAACCAAGAGCAAGTGTAGGTGTTGCGTGAGAAGGTGCAGAACAATAGTCACAAATTGGTTTTCAGAGATGGAGCGTCAGGTCCCACGTATAGGAAGCTCTATCACAGAGCGTTGTCATAGGAGGGGCTGCGTCCCAGGAGCACAAGATGGAGGCAAATTCCACAGCAAGGGCGTTGCTCAAGGGTCAGGAGCCCACCGCTTCATCTCACCATGAGTGGGAACCACACCTTGTCTGACCCAAGTGCCATGGGATCACGAAATTAAAAGATGCTTGCTCCTTGGAAGGAAAACTGTGACAAACCTGGGCAGTGTATTCAAAAGCAGAGACACCACTCTGCCAACAAAGATACATATAGTCAAGCCATGGTTTTTCCAGTAGTCACATACAGATGTGAGAGTTGGACCGTAAAGAAGGCTGAGCACCAAGGAATTGATGCTTTTGAACTGTGGTGTTGGAGAAGACTTTTGAGAGTCCCTTGGACTGCAAGGAGATCCAACCAGTCCATCCTAAAGGAAATCAACCCTGAATATTCACTGGAAGGACTGATGCTGAAACCGAAACTCCAATACTTTGACCACCTGATGCGAAGAGCTGACTCACTGGAAAAGACCCTGATGCTGGGAAAGATTGAGGGGAGAAAGAGAAGGGGGCAACAAAGAGATGGTTGGATGGCATCACTGATTCAATGGACATGAATTTGAGCAAACTTCGGGAGATGGTGAAGGACTGGAAGCCTGGTGTGCTGTCATCCAAGGGGTCACAAAGAGTTGGACACAACTGAATGAGTGAATAGCAACAATGCCACGGGGCAGTTCCTGGGTGAGTGCCCAGGCCTGCAGGCTTTGCCCACTGCCTTGTTTGGTCACTGAGCCAAATACATGTGGTTCACACCCCAGGGCACCTTCCCCTGCTACACAGCCCCCTTCCCCTCAACCCACTCCCCCATGGCCTCACCTGGAGGCTCCTATGACCAACTGTCTTAGGAGGAAAGGATTTGGTCTTGGAATATATTGTTCTGTAGGATCATAACCCTGTGGAAAGCTGATGATGAAAGACAGGGGGGGAGGGAGATTCCCACGTACATCTTTGAGCTGAATTTTTTTGTGAAGTCACTGGGAGTACAAATCTACACGGATTAATGCAACAGCCAGCACCAGAAAGTGTGCTCCAGGAGGGCAGGAGGTTAGTGTTTTGTTCACCATTTTATTCATACCTGACCTTAGGTATTCTTTACTTAAATATTCTTTCCTTTTTTTTTATTTATTCATTTATTTAGCTGTGCCTGGTCTTAGTTGTGGCATGTGGGATCTTTAGTTGTGGCCCTGACCAGGGATGGAACTGGGCCCCCTGCTTTGGGAGCAGGAATCTTAGCCACCGGACCACCTGGGAAGTCTGTGCATGCGTGCTGAGTCATTTCAATTGAGTCCAGCTCTTTTTGATTCTTTGTGACAGCAGACTGTAGCCCGCCAGTCTCCTCTGTCCATCGGATTCTCCAGGCATGAATATTGGAGTAGATTGCCATTTCCTTCTCCAGGGGATCTTCCTGACTCAGGAATCGAGCCTGTGTCTTGTGGGTCTCCTTCATTGGCAGGCAAGTTCTTTACCACTAGCGCCACCTGGGAAGCCCACCAGGGAAGTCTTCTTGACTTAACGATGATCAAGGGCCTGAAAAGAGTTTAAGACTGAGGATTGATAACAAAGAGGAGGGAGGAAGAGACTTGTGGGTAGCCCTTTCGGAATGGATATTGAGTGTAAAGGTGTGGGTGGGGTCTAGGAATGTTCACCAAAAGTCTGTCTATGCCAAAGAGGTTCCCGATAGCCAGGTGGACAAGGTGGTCCATCCCGTGGACATCACACAGCCTCCTCCTCCAGCTACCCCAGTGCCGGCTCATGAACCGCTTGGGCATGGTGGCAGGAAGTGGGATGGTTAACCTTCTAATTTAATTTTCAGCCTCCAGGACATCAAATCAAGATTATGAAAAATGATAAAGCATAGAAATTAAAAAAAAAAAAAAAAGCTGACTAGTGACATGTTGTTAAGCATGCCCCTGTGCATAAAGAGGTAACTGCATTAGATGGAGTGTGATCTTATTATATCTGCTATGGTTTCTGCTTGGAAGTTTGGATATGGAAATGGGAGCGTGCAGACATGGAGTCTCCAGAGGTGTGGACTGCGGGGCACCGAATGGATTTTGCTCCTTCATCACTCATTAGACTCCTTTGCAGGATGCCTTCCTGTAAGGCAGAGAGGAGAAAGCTAAAATGACATTTCCCAACTCCTTTGCTGCCAGGTTCTAGGTGTGACCTAGGTTTTTGTTCATTCAGATTCTCCTGCGCAACTCTCAGTATGGAAGGGGAGCACAGAGGAGACAGTCTGACGGGGGGTATCTGTTTTGCCACTGAGGATGGCATGGAGACCATGAGACTTCACTCGGTAGCTTCCTGGTTTGGCAGCTTCTTACCATCTTGAGCGCTTCTTTCTTCCTCGTGGAAAAGGCAGAGAGGTTCCAGGGCCAAAACTATTCCTGGATTCTCAGACTACAGCCCACTACTTCAATTTTTCCCAACAATTTTGCAAACCACCTAATTTTGTTGTTATTCAGTCTCCAAGTCCTGTCTGACTCTTTGAGCCCCATCAGCCTAATATCTCATAATGAATGCTTTCTCATACTAATTAGAGTGGATTCTATTGTCTGCAACTGAATCCTGATTCCAGAGTCCCCCCAGCAAATATCTCTAGGACACTTGCAAGCACACGGCGGACACCCCAAACCCCTAATAGTTGTTACAGGGAAGTACTTTGGAATCAAGCTAAGTATCCTAGAAACTCCAAGTTCAGATGGCTAAAACATGACACCTCTTCTGAACCTGCCTAGCATGACTGAGGAAGCCGCTAGGAAGGGAGTTGAATAAATAGCTCCCAATGTTAAGTGTTTATTCTGTGCCAAGCCCTGTACAAGCTCTTCAGTATAGCCTCATTCATCCCCACAACCACATCCCTTTGAATCACTCAAGAAGATTGAAGAACTTTCTCAAGTTCGATTGAGATTGTGATGCAGTTGCTAAGAGCCAAGCAGATCAGGTTGCCTCCAATCCTGCTCCGAGAACAGTCATCCCCATTCTAAGCATTCACATTAAGGGCAAAAAAGTATGCTCATATTTTTTTCCAAGGCCATAAATATCTATATTTTAAAAACATTTATTTTGGAATAATTTTAGAAAAGTTGCAAAAAGAGCACAAAGTTCCCATATATCCTTCACCTGATCTCATCTAACGCTCACATCTTATGTCACACGGGAAAATTTTCAAAACCAAGACGCTAACACTGGGCAGTATTATTAACAGGGCTACAGACTTCATTTGCATTTCATCAGGTGTTCGGCCAATGTCCTCTGATTACTCCAGGATGCAATCCAGGCTGCCACCTTCCATTTGACTTCCTTTTTAAAATTTTACTTTTTGTCATCTCGTCAGCTTATTCCAAAGCAAAAGGGCCTCAATTATTTGCACATGCTCAAGGATGGGGAACATGTACCCTCCACGTGAGAGAGGCCATGCGGCAGGACAATTTGGAACAATTACCCTTGATGTCCATTGGTAGAGGAGCCCTCCTGTTAGAAATTGGCAGCAGAAGCCACAATGAAGACCAAGTGGGAGCCGGGAGCAGGTACTAGGATGCACAAGTAAGGGCAACGGCTGTTCCAGTGATGGAGGCTTCAAGCCAGTGGCCCATCTCAATGTGTAATTGGGGGAAGCAGGGTGGAGAAAGGTCATGGCAGGAGCTGTTGGAGCCAGGGTTGGCGAGACGGTGACGGAAGGGGCCAAGGCCAAGTAGTGAATAATGTCCTCACCAAAGGGTTTCTACGAAAGATGATGAATCTCTCCAATTAAACATGTCACGGCTGGGCTTGGAAGCCACAGATGAAAACAGAGGTAAGATAATTACTTCCATAGCATGCCTGGTTGTGGGAAAAAGAAAAAAAAGCATAGTCATAAAAATGAGTTAATCACCCAGCCAGGAGTAGGAGAGAGTTCTGTAAAGGTTTAGAAACCATGTGTGTGTTTAATGTAACTTTCACAGTGGGTTAGATTCCCCAAAAGGTGTGAAATTAAAACAAAAGAGACTGAATCTAGTTTTCCCACCGAATCAGTGTTTTAACGCTGAAGCTTCTGACCCAGGATGGGAAGCCGCTGTTGTAGAAATAAACATGTATAGCATGCTTAATTACCACATATGAGGCCCGGCATAATATTCCATTATGCAAATTAAAGCTTCTTAAAATCAGGAACACCATGACCAATTCTATATTCACCTAAGGGGCAAATATATATATATATTCTTCTATATGCTTTATCTTTTTGAGAACTAATTAGGAGATCAGGAGAGCGAGGCTTCCATATCTCCGGCCCCATGATTGTAAGGGTTTGTTCAAGGGTATGTGGCCGGGGCTTCCCTGGTGGTTCAGTGGTAAAGAATCTGTCTGCCAGTGCAGGAGACATGAGTTCGATCCCTGGCCCAGGGAGATGCCTCAGGGTAACAAAGCCCGTGTGCCACAGCTACTGAGCCTGCATTCTAGAGGCCAGACGCTGCAACTACTGAAGCCAGGGCTCTGTGAGAAGCCCACGCACCGCAGCCAGAGAGTAGCCTGTGCAGCTGCGAACACTCGGCACAGCCAAAAACAGGGAAAAGAGGTCTATGGCCTTACCCTGAGACTTTAGCCGGTGGGGCCTGAGATGCCTGGTGGATTCGCTTCTTCCAGTTCGAAGTTCCTTGTAGCAAACAAATCTTGTTCTTGTCAGAATCTGACGGTGAAAAGTCATCCTGTCTTTTGTCATTAGTCGCCATTCAACAAGGGTGACCTGTGGCCACCAAGGACCCCTTCCAAACAGGACAGGCAGTTCCATTCTTTGATCTTTGTCTGCAGAGCTGCTCTACCAAGTCAAAAACTCAGATGCAGAGTGCAGGGAACTGGACTCAATGTCTTGTAATAACCTATCATATGGGAAAGAGCCTAAAAAAGAATATATATATATATGTATGTATATAAAGAATCACTGCTATACACTTGAAACTAACACAACATTATAATGCAACTATATTTCAGCAAACATTTTTTAAAAACAAGAAAATAAATTTAAAGTATAGCATGTTAAGATCGGAGTGGGGGGAACCTCAGAGAGTGATTTCAACGAACCCTAGGGCATGTGCTATGGAACCCAGTCTTCAATTAGAAGGTTCCAGGTCTTTCTCATTCACTGCCTGGATGCTGCTTAGGTTACGAAGAGTCTAGAACATGGTTCTACCTTTTTCCAGCACTTTAGGAATGAGGGATTACAGACACATCACTTCTCTCTCTCCTCCCAAAAGGTGAGGGAGATTTCTTAAGATAACAAATTAGAAAAACTATTACATGCATTATTAAAACAATGGCAGATTTTTAAATGTGGGGAATAAATTATGCAAGGGGCAGAGACTTTCTTTTTTTTCGGGGCGGTGGTGGGGGGGTGTTGTCTTTCGGCTGTGCTGGGTCTTCATTGTGTGGACCTAGTTGCCCCGTGACACGCGGGGTCAGAACCTGTGTTCTTGGCATTGGAAGGCAGATTCTTCACCACTGGACCACCAGGGAAGCCCTAGCCTTTCTGTTTTAAATCTTTCTCCTGGAACGTGTTCTAGATTGAAGTACACACATCTCTGCCTTTGTCAGCAGATTCTGAACGTAACTTTCCCTTTTCTTGGCAAGCTGGGGCCCTAAATTAGGAGCCTTCATCAACTGGGTTTCCTCGCCGGTTTCTTAAGACTTTTCCTGGAAATGGGCTCGAGATTGCCCTTTCCCTGATTCTAAAATGTGTCCTCTGCTTGCAGCTTCCAATGCACTGTGGGTTAGGAAACCAGATCCCGGAGCCTAAGAACTGTTTGTTAAACAAACCGTCACAATGGGACTCTGATCCAGGGCGTTGGGAGCAGTGTTAGAAGAAGCCATTCTGTTAGCTCCTTGTGCCTGGATCTGTGTGGGGCCACTTCTCTAGTCAGCGTGCATTTTGGAATTTCTAAAATTTGCTTGGCCTGTCCCCATCCCTGACCCTGTGACCCAGGAGGTCTGGGGAGATGCAGGCAGAGCTTTAGAAGATGCTTCCCAGCTGATGCGATGCTCACACTGGACTGAGATGCTATTGCCTTGACCCCGACCCCTGCATAAACCAGGCCCTCGTTCTGCCCAGAAATCAGGGTTCATCCCTCAGTCAGCCTTGACCGCACGGGGCGTCTTTCTCCTTATAACCTCTTCAGACACACCCCTTAATCTCAGAAAAAGAAACCACATAAGGCTTCATAGGCCAAAATAGAGATTTTTATTTCCAAATATAAGGCAGATACATTGTAGGAAACATAAAGCAACCGCCAAAATGTCGAGCCATCTTTGAGAACACGGCCATTTCCAGCTTGAACAACAGGAAGGGGACGGAAGCTTCACGCAACTTTAAAACAGAACACAGAGGAGGAATTCCAAGGGCCCTGGAGTCCCTCTCGGTCCCCAGCAGGGAAGGCAGGGGAGGCTCTTGGCTGCTTTTGGACTTGATATGAACCAAGATAAGACACACATGTTCCAAGGCAGTCACTGGGCTCCCCCTCTGCTTGCCTTCCCAGAAAGCTTAATTTGTTACAAATGTGTGTTTCACCAGCACAAATAATATGACAGGAGTGAATATGGTCCCTGTGCCTACTGTTTACATAGTAGGACATTGTAAACAATGATACAAAATTAGTTTGCTTTTGACGATAAAACCCACGGACACAGCATCTATACACACACACACACACACCTGACCGTACCCTCACCTGGCTCGCCCAGCCTTAACCAGACCAGTCCGGCCACATGAATAGCTGGTCGGTACTACGCTACTGTCACCGGATTTCAAAGGCAAGGATGGGCTGATTTTTGCCTCTGTGGATTTGACTGATGGTAGACACACAGCAGGAAGGTGGCGATGCCTCCACATGGGGTTCTGGGGAAGTGTGGGACCCTCTGGTTCCCGAGCCCTGACTTGGGAGAGGGGGACAAGAGAAACTAACAAATCTATCAGGCTCAAGTGTTTTGGGATGAGAGGGTTGGTCTTCTGGACTTGAAGTGGGTGGGTGAGGGATAGTGATACCTCCAAAGCTCATGTCATCTTAGGTGCTCAACATATTCTATGAACAGCCACTGGTTTCTTCCTTTCTTCCTTTGGATCCCAGATACATTTTTTAAAAAAAATTAGCCAGTCCATTTATTGGTTAAAAATAGATTGTATGCTCAATAAACAGGTTATTTCTAGCCCTACAATGACCATGTTAACCATGTATACACTCAAATCTTGCCTTAAACCTTTCCTGGAAGAAAACATGGAATGAATATACATAAGCAAATGAAAAGAATCAAAGCTGATCCTTCCTCAGAGGAGCCCTACAAAATCAAACATAATTGAAAAATGAACGCAGAGAGAGTCATTCCTCATCTACATACACTGAGATCATAAATGCTTTAAGAAATAGTGGTTGAGAGCAGAAAAATGGACAGAAGCCAGCATTCATGAGCTCTTCGATGATTATCTCCTGTTGTTCTTTTTTAGCCTCGTTGAACATCACGGGTTTCTAATAGACACAGAGACCCAAAGAGTAAGATAGAAATGGGCAAACTAGGACCCCGTGAATGGAGCCCTCCTCTCCCAGCAGGTTGTGTGCCAGCCCAGTAAAAAGAGGATGCGTGTTTCCAAACCAGCCTCAGGGAGCTTTTCAGAAGGCAGAGACCTCAGGGGTCAGCTGCCCTCCCCTTTGTGTGGAGACAGCCGGTGACTCCCCTCAAGAGGCATAAAATGCTGGAATCAGGGGACAGGTCCTGGGTCCAGTGTGGTCGCCCTGAGGGTCCCGGAAACCACGGGCTGGTGGGTCTGTTGTCCACAAGCCCAGGGCAGGAAACAGGGGCTGCGCCTCTGTGCTTCTGGGTGGAGGACTGTGTAGAACACACCCATTCCCGCCTCCCACACACACGTGTACACACACACACCACGTTCACACAAAACTTCTCTGTCCATTTCTTCCTCACCCATGAAACTTCTAGAACATGCAAGGCCACTGTTTCCGCAGAGAAAACGCCTCTTTCTTCCCTCCAGTAGAAGGAATCAGAACAGCCCTACAGGCAGCCGCAGCCCAAAGCCGACCCTGCCCTCCAGCTGCCCTGCAGAGGTGGTCTGTTTCTATTTTTCCAGGGGAGGGAAGCACCCTGCCTCCATCTCCCGGCCCGTCACCCTGGTGTTGCCAGCTCCCTGGGGCAGTGGGCTTCGGAAAGAAGTTCTGCTCTGGGACATTGCCTTCAACTAGCCGCCGTGAACACATGCTCAGTCGCATCCGACTCTTTGCGACCCCGTGGACTGTAGCCCACCAAGCTCCTCCATCCATGGGAATTCCCAGGCAAGAATACTGAAGTGGGTTGCCATTGTCTTCTCAGGGGATCTTCCCAACCCAGGGATTGAACCTGCGTCTCCTGCATTGGCGGAGGGGTTCATTACCGTTGAGCCACCTGGGAAGCCCTTCAACTAGCTAAGCGGCTGCCAAAGCAGCAGCAACCCGGGCCTGCCAAGGAAAGAAAGGCAGCTGAGGCTGAAGAGGACACGCCTGGAGCCCTTCATCCACGGTGCCCAACTCCCAACTAGACTACTCGCCCACTAGCTGGTTGCTTCTGGGCAGGCTGCTAACCCTCTCTGTGCTCTGGTTTCATCATCTAAGAACAAGACCAGGACTTCATGCCATGGGCTTTTGGAAGAAGTCAGGGTTCACTTGCAGATCTTCAGTTTGTTTCTTCCCTCTCATTTCCATCAGAACAGGAAGAAGGGCTGCCTCCCTGAGCTCTGGCTGCCGAGCTTAGAAGTAAACTTTCCTGAAGGGAAGCCTAGGGCCTTTTGGGAAAACTTAGGTCCCTCTGGAGGATTCCTGGCCCCCATCTGGACAAGGTGCTTGGGTACCGACCTGTAAGCAGCTGTCCTGTTACCATGACAACCAAAAGGCAGGCACTGAAGGATGCTGAATAGGTTGACTATTCTCAAAGGCTCTGGGTGCTCTGCCTGAAGATCTGTTTTTAGATGGTGAGCTTTTGTCTTTTTAATATCTTAAAAAAAATGTTTTCCACTTTTTCTCACTCTGACAAACAGGAGGCCTTTCTCTTATAATTGAAACTGAGAAGTGATGGTCTGTCTTTTGAATCTGCCCCTCTGCTGGAGGCGCCGTGGACTCCATCAGGTGGAAGTTGGGAGCCACCTACGCTGTGTGTCCTCCCAAGTTCTCTTTTGGGGGCTTAGCTGGAAAATGGGTGGGGGGAAGCCTGGAAAAAAAGCTCAGAAAGCTTCTCTTTCCAGGATCTGTGCCCAGGAGTAACTCATGTTCCAGGAGAAATTAAAGCAACTATAAATTTCCTGGGCTGAATTCAAACACAAAAGTGTTAAAAAGCTTATCCCTGGGTCTATACAGACCCAGGGGTTGGGGGTAGGGGGGTTGCCTTTGCACACATTCTGGTCAAGAAGGGCACTTGATTTATTTGCAAGAAAGTGGGTCTAGAAGTGTCCTGAGTATGGAGGGAAAAGCTATGACGCCTTGCAAAGGGGGAGGGACTCGAAGGACTCAGGGTCCCCCGTCACCTGGGGAGGCAGGTGGGGGGCAGTGTTGGTAAGGTCATTCTCACCCCTCAATGATGAATGCCTCTGAGTTCTGCTGACAGAGGATGAAACCAAGACATAGAGGGTCAAGATGACTAGGGCAGAGACACCTAAGTGATACCCCAATCCACTCAACCCCTCGTTCTTGCTAAGAGATGCCCATTTTGTTGGAGGGATATATTTCCAGACTCCTTGCAGATGTTAAGGAACCATGTCACATGGTTCTGACCTCTGAGATATAACAGTAGTGTCTGGATGGGGCTTCTGGGAAAGCTCCTGAAAATTTTCTAGCCAGCTCATTCCCCTTCTTCCAACTGGAATCCAGATGAAAAATCTGGAGATAGAGCAAGCATCTTGGGCCATGAGGTAATCATAAGGGAAAGAAAAGAGAGCCACAGAACCTTGTTTAGGACATCCCTGAAGTGAGGAAATGATGCCAACAGCTGCCCACCTCTTGACTTATCAGGATGAAGGATGAGCAATATCCCCTGATTTAAGTCCAAGTTGGTAGAAGAGGAGGTTTTGACATTTGTGGCTGACTCTAGAGATTCTGCCTCAAGACCGAAGCCCACCATCATCTTCCCAGAATATCTAACATTTCAAGTAGGGATGGGATGTTCCAGGGTTAATTTCCCTTTTTACCAGGGGCTGCTGGGAGGTGGCAGGTGACTCACCGAAGGTCACAAGCTCTTAACACCAGAGCTCCAGCTCCACCTTGCTCAGCACTGGGCAGGGTCACTCTGTCACCCAGTGGGTGCAGAGATCTACCCCCACCTCCTGAACGAATTCTCTGAATTCACTGGGTGAGGAGGAGCTGTCAGGACCTCAGTTTTCTCATCTGTAAAATGGGCAAAAAGTTGGACCAAGACAGTCTATACAAACACTGGCAATTTAGCATTTCCTACTCCATCTCCTTTTCTGAAAAGTCCTGTGTGATAATTCAGCCCATTATCTGCCTTCTGGGGTTAGTTTGTCTCCCCTAGGGGCTAGACTAAAGGGAAGTGATTGGGGACACGCTAATTTTAAAATTAAAAAGGAGGCCAGAATTGAGAGTTTTCTGAGGGGACTAGGATCGGGTACAAGGATGTCAAATGGGTTTTTCTCACATGACAAATGTGAGTGAGTGGCAGCAGCTGCCTGGACTGGTTTTGGGAAGGACTGTGAAGTCCTTTGAGGTCTCTGGGGAGGGGAAGGGCTTGGTGGTCGATTATTGATGTCTGCCGTGGATGCAGCCATGGGGGTAGATGCCATGTATTTCATGCTGATCCTGCGCCCACCGCCCACAACCTCATCCCCTCTCCTCTGTTGAGGACCCAGACGGGTGACAATACTACTGGAGTGAGAGGAACAGGCGGAGCCCCGACTCCAGTAGCTGAGTTCCCACGAGAGAAGGAATTAGGCTGCAGTCCTGACTGGGCCAGGGATGCAAGAGGCTTGCTGGAGGTCACTGTGCTGCCCCTAGTGGGACACACAGATAATAGACCCTCAGGGAAGCCATAGATTCATAGAGAAGGCAGGGACCCCTCCCCACCCCACCCCGCACCACCCAGATAAGGCCACCCTGGGGGCACGGAGCCCCGCCTCAGGGGATAGAGAGACAGCTAAGGAGGGTAGCAGCTTTGATCAGGCTCCGCTGTGTTTCTGTCTTCCTTCCCCTCCCCTTCCCTCTCCACTTCTTCTTCATCTTCCTCGTCTCTCTCCCTCCCTCTCTATTTCTCTCCATCATTTTGTCTCTCTCTCTCTCTCCCTTCTTCTCTCCCTGTCTCTTGTCTTACACACATTGCACGCGTGTGCACACACACACAGACACACACCGCTGGGCTGGGCAGTGAACTTGACACGTCTTACCACCTCTCACCCTCCAGAGGACAGACAAAAATAAACGCACGAAGGTCCCATCGCGACACCCTTCTCAAAAGGCACGTGAAAGCTCTTCGAGGTTGGTCCTCAGGAAGCTAGAATGTCATAAAATTCATAATTATCTGCACCTACTTTTAAGCAAAAGAGATGACACTTGAGAAGCACCAGTACACAATGGTTATGTCATATCACAACTGTCTTTATATGAAAGTAATGAAAATATCAATTCTCTTTTTTTAAAAAAAAAGTTATGCAAACAAGCTCTATGGTATCAAAGTTTAAAAAATATACGTTCATTTCCTCCCGCCAGCCCACACATTACAGATTCTCCCTCCCTGACACATAGGACATGTGACCCAACTGAATTCATGTCACTCAAGCCTGTTTGAAGTTACAGATTTGGTGGGGCGCAACAGCGAGTCGGGTACCACCCAGAGGCAGCAGCGACCGGGATCAGCTCTGGCCTTAGCTGCCGCCGCTGTGTGACTCTGGGTAAGTTACTTCCCCTCTCCGGGCCTCCGCCTGCCTGGAGATGTTCAAAGGTCCTGCCACAGCGCTGACCTTCTCAGGCTGGACCGACTCAACCCAGTGAGCATCTGGGCTCAGCCGCCTGGGCCTGAGGTCTTTGGTTCACGCAGCCCCAGATTTTCCAGGAAGGCCACCACCTGTGGAGAATAGCCTTGTGGCTTGGTCTCTGAATATCTGGAGGAAAGCTCGCTTTCTACGTCGGCCTGGAGGGCTCCTCTCTGCAACCCTACTTTCCTGCCCCGTGAGTGTCCAGCTCTTCCCAGTTATACGGAGCCTGAGTCACTGGGCCGAGAGCCCTGAGCAGGCTGGGCCTCTGAGGCCCAGAGGGCAGTGTGGGGGAGGGGAGCACAGTGATGGGGGCCTGGACCCTCCGGGGTCTTCAGCTTCCCCTCTGTTTAAAGGCCTTTCTGGGTCTGTGACACTGATTTCAAAGGCCTGAGGACCCTCTTGGTCTCTGATGCATAGCTGAACAGACAAAATCAATTGGTGAAGAGTGGGCACTAAGCATTTTTTAAAAAAGGAAACTTTAGTGTTGATTTGGGGAAAATAGGATCCAGTGATGAAACACTTAGGAACCGTTCCAGAATTCCCTGGGGGAGGAAGGGATGTATTAGGTTGGCCCAAAAGTTCGTTCGGGTTTTTCCATTAGATGGTACAGACAACCCGAATGAACTTTTTGGCCAATTCAATATTTCCAGCCTCAAGGCCCAGGTGGCTCATGGGCCCAACTGCCAAGCTCTTACAGAGAGGGCCTGGTTTGGGGCACCTGGACTCTGGGTCCCTTGTGGGGACCTGTGTGGGACATTCGTGGCTCAGAGGACCCAGCTTTCTCCAAAGTCCCTTCTGGGAGAAGGAGAGAGCCCTCCAGGCTGGCTGAGCTCTGCAGATGACCCCTCCTCTCTGTCTTGGACCCCCGAGCTCTGGTCCCTGGTGGGTCAGATGCTTCCCTCTGTCCCTTCAGCCGGAGCCATAGATGATGAAAAACTCAGCCTCGGTGCAACAGAGGTAACACATCTTTCCGGCACTATCAGGCACCTGGGCGCTACAGACAGCGTGCTTATCCTTCCACGTGGGAATCTTAACAACAGGCTCCTTCTCCTTCATTTTATTCCCAAGCAGAGCAGAGAACATGGGCAGCGTGACCTAACCACTCCCTGAAGACTCAGACCATGGACCTTCCTCACTGTCTGGGCTATTCACGCTCCCCAAGGTCCCCCTGCTGTGCTTTTCTTGGCTCTGGGTGTGCTCCTTGGAGTTCTTCTTTCCTCCATTAATTTCACTCTGTCACTTGCCATTTTTCACTGCTGCGTCTGGGCCAGCCCAGAATCAGCCCTTTTTCTGCTTCTCACCCACAGCATCTAGTCTGTGGTCATTCTGAAGTCTAGATGAGCATGGCTGTTCTGACTGTGCCTAGACCGAGAGTCACTGGGCTCTGAGCGAGCGCCAGCGCTGTTCTTCTGCGTCAACGGCTCAGAGTCCTCTTCACGAACATCTGGACGTGGGGCTTGGTTTCTGGATAGGAGATGGCCATACAAGCGACACGTTCTTGTCCCTGCTTTCCAGGGCTGACTGCAGACCAAGGCCAAAATGCTACAAGATCCCACTGGACAAAAACACTGTTGGGAATTTTCCCAATGACAAATAGAGGTCATATGTGAAATGATACATACTGAGCATTTACATACAGAGCATATTAAAAAAATGGCTATGCATTATCCCCTAAGTCACACGTAGTACACATTTAGTATAAATAGACTGAGACAATGCTGTATAAAAAAGTAATTTTGTTCTGAGAATATCGATATAGTATTTACATGGATGCAGCCCAGCAGGCTCTGGCCTGCCTCTGTTTCCAGGTCCCCCAGCATCCTCCAGAGGAGGCTGGGGCAGCTGGAAGTTTGGAGAAGAGCATCCCCTGAGTGCCCCTGGTGGGGGAAGAGGGCTAGGTGGGCGGAGGGCCGTCGTAGCGGAGCATGAGCGTGAGGGAGCGGGCGAAGTTGTTGGCCAGGAAGCAGCTGCGGTTCTCGTC